>NC_083282.1:4377398-4692890 GCF_963506605.1 Zootoca vivipara | reverse complement strand
TGGCTGGAGAGGACGGGAGGGTCGGGCAGGCGAGAGGGGGTGGCAGGGCGGGCGAGGGCGAGGCAACGCACAGCCGCAGTCATGACAGCTCCGAGGCGTTGCTGCATATCAGCATAATATTTCAACCATGTCGTGGGTTCAAGCTCCACCTTAGGAAAAAATTCCTGCATTGCAGGGGGTTGGACTAGATGACCCTTGTGGTCCCTTCCAACTACAATTCTATGATTCTATTGATATATTACCATAGCATATGCATCATTCTGCTTTCTTGAATTGTCCTACTCCTAGGCATAGCAGCCAACTCCTAGAGGCCTAGGTGCCTCCCCCCCCCATTACTGGTAAATACCGTATTTGAAAGAGTCATCCCCCCCATGTTGATGGGCTTTCTATGTGGGGCTTATCTGCCCCCCCCCCCAGTATTTTATTAAGGATGGAAGAGGGAGGGAAGGAAGAAAGAAATAGAGAGAGGGATAACTCATATTTGTGGGTGCCTCTGGGTGACGCTGTGATGCTGGAACTCTGCAGCAAGAGGAAGATACCGGTACGCCTGTACAGGAGCCTTGTAAGCAGCTTTCTCCCTGCTTGATTTACAGCAGGCACGTCCAACAGGTAGATCACTGGATGTCTGTGGTAGATCACTGGTAGGTCACTGGCACCCCTAAAAAAAGTTCACCCAACATTTTCCTCCTCCCTAAAAAAAGCTGAACTATGACCTGAAGCCCTAAAGAAAAATGGGCCTCCCTCCCTCCTAAAAGAAGCTCAACAAGTTTGACCTAAACCCAAAAAACAGGGCTTCCCTTCCTTAAAAAAACTCAACAGCTTTGACCTGAACCCCCCACAAGGGGGTAGATCACTCCCAGTTTTAAACTCTGTGAGTAGATCAGAGTCTCTTGGGAGGTGGCCACCCCTGATTTACAGTATACAGATGCAGGAGGGGGGGCAGACTGGAACACCACTGCTTTTTATAAACATCACTGTGTCTGTCAAAGCTACAGCCCCCCCTTTCTTATTCACTTCCTTTTAGCCTTGCAGAGCCACCTTAGTCAAATTGAATCCTCTGCACCCTCATTAAATCGCCAATAGAACTCTTAATGCGATTCCTGAATGCTCATTAACAACTCCCACTGAAGAACAATAGGGTGAAGTGGTCAGCTATCGAATATTGCCTGGGGATATCTGCTCCATTGTCTTAACTGCTTAACTACTGGTAGCCACTTTGCTTTATTTATTTAATGTGTTTTTGTTACAGCTGTGTGTGCCCCCCCCCAGCAAGCGGAGACTTAGCTGCTCTTGCTAAAGCAAAGCCCTTTTCACTTCAGTTTTTGGAGGGGAAAAGTGCTGGTTATGGTCTGTAAAATACATTAATCTTTTGCTTCTAGGGGGGGCAGCTGCCCCCTCCTGCCCCCCCTGCCTACGCCCATGACCAGTAGTGGTCTTAATTCTTGTAGTGAGATGGCCGGCAAGATCCACCTTTACTTGTATCGATGTATCAGTATACAATGTTCTGATAAGAAATAATAGACGGCGATCTATATTTGTCTTCCCCAATTTCTGCCACAATGCGTGTCTCGGAATCGTATCAAAAGCCGATTTTAGATCGATAAAAGCAACATACAGTTTTTGCTTCAAATTATGGATGTATTTACATAGCAGAAAGTTCATCACAAAGCACTGGTCCAATGTGGATTTCCCTCTTTGGAAACCTGCCTGGGCTTCAGATATCACCTTATTTGTATCTGCCCATTCTTCCAGTCTCCCAAGGAGGAGTCTGGCATATAATTTAGAGGCTACATCTAGCAAACTAATAGGTCTATAATTAGCGGGAATTTTCTTATCACCCTTTTTATATATTGGGGCAATTATGCTCAGCTTCCACCCTTCTGGTATGCGACCTGAGCTGTTAATATATGAGAACAGTTTTGCAAAAATGGGTGGCCAGAAATCCAGTCTTATCTTATAAATCTCTGCTGGGATCATGTCTTCTCCTGGGGCTTTATTGGCTAGTTGGTTTATGATTAGCCTCTTAATCTGGTTGGGCGTGACATCTGGCCATTCTGGCATTTCTGATAACTGAATGTGGTCAACTTGTGAGGGTGAGTCTTTTTGGGGGGTCCATATATTCCTGTAAAATATGTAACCCAATCCTTTGCTTGGATTGATGCTTCTAGCGAGTAGCCCAGCCCATTTGTACCTTGGGCGACCAGATGCCCAAATTTCCGTGAATACTTTTGAAGTGCTGCATCTCCCAATGCTTTCCACTGTTGCTCATAATATATTTGTTTCTTGCTTGTAAGTAGTAATTTATAATCATAACGTAATTGGGCTACCTCAGCTTGTATAACAAGATTGTGCTTATCATGTTTTAACTTCAATTAGAGTTCCCTAGATAAGCTTTTTTTTACTATTCTGACACTCTTTATCAAACCAGGTATGTCTTTTAAACTTTTTATTTCTTGTCATACTAGTTGTGGTCATCAATGGGCGCATTCTGTTAATTATGTTCTCATACAGAACAATTACATTTCCTGTTTCTAAGAACAATTCCCCCTTTAATGGAACAAATTCATGGGAATCCAGGATCTGAATAGTTTTTTCTTGGACCTGTGCATTCCATTTTCACCTGTTATTTCCAAGTATCAGATATTCCGTTTCATCCAATAATTTAGGAATAGCAGGAGAAACGAATGATATCAGAGATAACTCAAGTGGGAAGTGGTCACTTTCAGCTCTGGGAATTACCCTAAAGGTGTCTCGGTTGCTGTAGGGGAAATGGTTGGCCGTGCCTGACCCTACAATGCTGCTGCTGCACGGGGAATTCCATTAAAGGAATTCTGGGGCTGGCCATGCTTTCGTCCGTACCCCCTACAAGGGGCTAGGGCCACGGAAGAGCCCCTGGGAGCAGTTGAGGAGAGGAGAGTCTCTGACCCCCGTCTCCATTCTCTCCTCAATTTCCATTCCTCGCCCTGACTTCCGCAGGCGGCCGGATGTCAGATAGTCGTAACCAATGCCTAAGCAACCACTCACATTTTGTATTCGAAATAAAGTTGGGGCCAAAATTATGGCAAAACCCTCAAACTTACATTTCTGTGTAAAGTGTGATTTATTGGGGGGGGGGTGTTTTGGAGACCTCTACACACAAAATCGATTTTAAATCACGGACACCTTGGTTCTGAAAATGGTGTTGCCTGTATTGGTGTGACTGATGGGGTCCCATGGCACAAATTTCATGTGGTCCCAGTGCAAGGGAAAAGAGCTAAGATCTTGTCCCTTACTATAATGTCCAAACAAGTTGTGACAGCCAAGAAGAATGATAGGTTTGTAAGGAGCCTTTAAAAATTAGCCAAGGAAATTCTGATTGTTCAGGGCCTAATGCTATTAGCCTCTCTTTTAAAACGAGATCCTTTATGAAATGCATGCAGGACCATCAAGCAAATCTGTACTGAGATACACCAATCACCATTCTTACTCCTGGAACTGCTCTGAATCTGACTTCAGGAAGAACGTGTTTGAACTGCACAGGGTCCTGGAATAGACACTCTGCATTCGGAAAGAAGGGAACTGAGTTCCCTCCCATTTCCCACTTTCCTGCTGTTCCAAATGACCAGTACCCTGGAGTTATGATTTGTCTTGCTGTCAGGATTCTAACTGGACTGTAACTGACCTTAGAATTCTGCAGAGCAGTTGCTGCTGTGGCCGGCTGCTCAGGTGAACGTCAGCCCAGTGGCCAGCAGCTGAGTCTTTTTGAGGCTCAGGAGCACCTAGCAAATACCTGCTCTATTCCTGGCCCGCTAGACTCTAGCTGAGGAACGCATTTCAGGTAAGTGTAGGGATTAAACATTCCTCACTATGCCATCAGGTGTGTTTCTGCTCTGTGGGAAAGGTAGCAGATAGCAGTACCAGATAGCAAAACAGCGAAATCATGAGCAGATTCCCATCCACAACAGGTTTCTGTGGTTAGGGCCATTTTCACAGGAACAATGCAACAGTATATTCAATCAGGAGCAGTGTGCTGGAAGAAAGTATGTGTGTCGGCTTCTCTGGATCAGATGTCGATACCTAAACGGGGTGGGAGAGAGCAGGGGAACTCTTTCTTTTGCTGCTTCTTTCTGGCCAGGAGGGAGGATGTCCTTCAATGACTAGACATGCTTGTTATTCCCTCCCTCACTGTATGTTGTCTTCCCTTTTGTTTCCAGGATGTCTGCCAAAGTCTCCCTGGGTCCACTATTCTCCAAACCCCCCCTGCGGGTGAGAGAAGGCTCCCTGATGGGGAGATTGCTGAGCATAGTTTCTTGCCTCCAGTTCTGTGGGTTCTTGATGAGTATTTTGGCCTGCATTCTGTGCATTGCAACCACAGCCAGTGTCAACTGGAGAGAGTGGCGTGGAGAGAACGGCTCTGGAAAAGTCTGGATTGGAATCTGGAACGTCTGTTTTTGGAGAAACCCTTCTGACGACGGCAACTCTTTTTGGCATTGTGAAGGTCTCACTGAGCGATATCCAACCCTCCCAAGGGAAATTTTTATTGCTCAGGACTTAATGGCCTTAGCTTCCACTATGAGTTCAGCCGCCCTAGTATTAATATCATTTGCCTTGTGCAATGTGTTCGAGCCCGGAAAACACAAGGATTTCCTCTTAACTTTTTTTAGGCTTGGAGCGTTCCTGAACATACCTGCAGGGATCCTTGTCCTGATTTCTGTGATATGGAACATGTCTTCTGTCTTGCAGAATGGGAAAATTGACTTCCCAGAAACTTTTGAATTGCCTCCAATTCCCAGCGAGCAGCATATTGGACCTTGTATTTATCTTGGCTATATCGCTGCGGGTTTCCAGCTGCTGAGTGCAGCATTGCTTGGGATGGAGAGATTTTGCATCAGGACCACCACAACAGATCCATATCGAATAGACATTGCAGTGGTGATTACCCCAAGAAATTCGTTAAATAGCAAGAGTCTAACTACTTGTTCAAAGTGTGGTTCTCATCTGGATCTGCTAATTAAAGAGAAATCCTCCGCAGTTGAGATACAGGAAAGCCAGGCAGAAGATCTTGACACTCGAAACGAATCCTGCATCGTAGAGATACCGGAAAGCCAGGCAGAAGATCTTGACACTCGAAACCAATCCTGCATCATAGAGATACCGGAAAGCCAGGCAGAAGATCTTGACACTCGAAACCAAGCCTGCATCGTGGATATACCGGAAAGCCAGTCAGAAGATCTTGACATTCAAAACGAATCCTGCATCGTGGATATTCCGGAAAGCCATCTACAAGATCTTGACATTCAAAACGAATCCTGCATCGTGGATATTCCGGAAAGCCATCTACAAGATCTTGACATTCGAAACGTATTTTAAATAAATACGTTTTAAATAAAGTATTTTAAATAAAGTATTTTAAATAAAGTTGTGGGCAAAATTATGCCAAAAAACCTCAAACTTACATTTCTGTGTGAAGTGTGATTTATTGGGGGGTGTTTTGGAGACCTCTAGACTCAAAAGCGATTTTAAATCACGGACACCTTGGTTCTGAAAATGGTGTTTCACTCCTTGCATTTATTTAATATTAAAGATTAACATTTGTGTATGTTCTAAGGCACGGGTGTCAGAGACAAGGTCCGTGGGCCTAATCCGGCCCGGCAGACCTCTTGATGTGGCTCGCCGCTCGCCCGCCCGCTGGCCCGCCGGCCTGCCCGCCCGCCCGCTGGCCTGCCGGCCTGCCCGCCCGCCCGCCACCCGCCACTGGGTGGCCGCTCACCCGCGCTGTCACATGGGCCGTCCATTGCCCTACCTGGCCGGGGGCGGGTCAAAGGAATCCGCCTGGGTAAACCCCGCTCTGTGCCGCAAACCCCGCCCACCTGTGGGGAAGGGAGGGCGGAAATTGTGAATTAGGGGGAGACATCTCTCCCAGGCCACCCAGGGCTGATCCAGACGCAGGAGTTCGGAACCACACCAAGGAGATCCTAAACCGACGGGCTGGAGAAAAGGTGAAGCCCCATCCAACCTTCAAGGGCAGAAGGGGAGGTAGGGGAGCAGCTGAACGCCGGGAGCAGCGGGGAGGGAGCCCGGCCATGTGCTCTGCTTTAGAGCAGATCCCGAAGCAAAACAAGGGAGGAGAGGAGAAATGGGGAGATCATCCCCACGTTTCTCTCCGTCTCCGGATCTCCCCCCCCCAACAAATGGGAGACCCAGGTTCAGACCCAGGTCCCGAGTCGCCAGCGACTCTAGCATTTTGGGGAGAGGGATGCAGCGATTGCGCCACCGGAGAGCCGGTACCGCGAGGCTCAGGAGTAGGACCGTGGCGGCTTCTGACGCTGCCTCCCTGAAATCACTGCTGTCGCTTTGACCCTCGGCCAGCTGGGCCTGCGGAGCCAGCTACCGTGGGTCAGGACCCCCCAAGCCCAGCCGGTCCGCTTTGGACTGGGTGAGAGCGGAGGAGACGGAAGGAGGAGACGAAGGAAGCCTGAGCCGACAAAGGCTTCCTCCTGCCGACGCTACCGATCTCCAAGCCTCGTGAGTTCCCAAACGCAGTAAAAACCATCCTCAGGTTGGTGCGCTCCAACGGAGACTTTCAGAAATAAACAAACAGATAAATTTTAAAAAATGTTTTCTTTAGGGGGGCAATCCCCCTTTTCCTTTTAATCAATTTTCCTTATTTTTACCTTAGTCTTACGTTTATTTCTTAATCATTACCCCTCCCCGCTTTTTAATATTTTTTTAAAAAATGTTACTACTATTACTACTATTATCATTGCTTTCTCCTTTCCCCCTTTTTTCTTCTTTCCTTATTAATTTTATCACCATTAGCATTACTGTATTATTGTTCTCAATATTTGAATTCCCCACCCTTCCCAGCACACCAGGGAGACTGGAGAAAGATATGTTAGATATGCAGCAGAAATAAACCAGGGCTTGGAGTCAGGGAGACTGAACAATACTTTCAAACTTTTTAAATTCATAACTTTCGCCTCCCCCCCCTGCATTCTTTTGGGTGGGTATATGTGTTTTTTATTTCACATTTTAACTTTAATCTTCATTCTGATTTTTATTTTTTACTTTAAATTTTTAACTTTACCTTCCATTTTTAAACTTAACTCTCTACCTTGATTTTTGACCTTCATCTTTGAATTCTTATCCTTACCCTTATACTTTTTATTTGCACATCTTCATTTTTCTTCTTATTTCAATATTTTGCACCAGGCACCCCCAAACCTCGTCCCTCCAGATGTTTTGGACTACAATTCCAATCTTCCCTGACCACTGGTCCTGTTAGCTAGGGATCATGGGAGTTGTAGGCCAAAACATGTGGAGGGCCGCAGTTGGGGGATGCCTGTTTTACACACACACACAATCCCCTACCAACCCATCTCCCCCCTTCCTTCCCCTTGTATCAGGGCCATAGCTAGGGGGTGCTGAAGTGAGCCTCCGCCAGGGGCGCAGACTAGGGAGGGGTGCAAAATCGGCTTAAAATATGTTTTTATTTAAGCTGTTGCGTTTGACCTTGCTATGCCTGCCATGGGGTCGTCTGCTTTTGGGGCAGGGGCCTGGTAGGAATTTTTCCATTTGGCTGATTGGCCGGTGCCACTTGGTTTTCGCCTACTGCGCCTACAATTCGTCACAACTTGTAAGGTTGCAGTTAAAGGTAAAAGTAAAGGGACCCCTGACCATTAGGTCCAGTCGTGACCGACTCTGGGGTTGTGCGCTCATCTCGCATTATTGGCCGAGGGAGCCGGCGTTTGTCCGAAGACAGCTTCCAGGTCATGTGGCCAGCATGACAAAGCCGCTTCTGGCAAACCAGAGCAGCACATGGAAACGCCGTTTACCTTCCCGCTGTAGCGGTTCCTATTTATCTACTTGCATTTTGATGTGCTTTCGAACTGCTAGGTTGGCAGGAGCTGGGACCAAGCAATGGGAGCTCACCCCGTCTGTCACGGTCCGGTCGGCGGGCGTCAGGACCAGAGGCAAGATGGTGGTGTAGAAGCAGGAACAGGTGCAGGGCTGAGGGTCCAGCAGCAGGCAGTCGCAGGGTCAAGGAGCAAGGCATAGGCGAAGACGAAGGTCTGGGAGTCAAGGAGCAAGGCGTTGACAAGGCGAAGGTCCAAAGAGCAAGAAGCACGGCGAAGGTTCAAGGAACAAGAAGCAAGGTGAAGGTTCAAGGAACAAGAAGCAAGGCGAAGGTTCAAGGAACAAGAAGCAAGGCGAAGGTCCAAGGAACAAGAAGCAAGGCGAAGGTCCAAGGGTCGAGTATCAAGGCGTCGGCAAGACAAGGGTCCACGGAGCAAGGATCAAGACGTCGGCAAGGCAAGGGTCATAGAATCATAGAATCATAGAGTTGGAAGAGACCACAAGGGCCATCCAGTCCAACCCCCTGCCAAGCAGGAAACACCATCAAAGCATTCCTGACAGATGGCTGTCAAGCCTCTGCTTAAAGACCTCCAAAGAAGGAGACTCCACCACACTCCTTGGCAGCAAATTCCACTGCCGAACAGCTCTTACTGTCAGGAAGTTCTTCCTAATGTTTAGGTGGAATTTTCTTTCTTGTAGTTTGAATCCGTTGCTCCGTGTCCGCTTCTCTGGAGCAGCAGAAAACAACCTTTCTCCCTCCTCTATATGACATCCTTTTATATATTTGAACATGGTTATCATATCACCCCTTAACCTTCTCTTCTCCAGGCTAAACATACCCAGCTCCCTAAGCCGTTCCTCATAAGGCATCGTTTCCAGGCCTTTGACCATTTTGGTTGCCCTCTTCTGGACACGTTCCAGCTTATCAGTATCCTTCTTGAACTGTGGTGCCCAGAACTGGACACAGTACTCCAGGTGAGGTCTGACCAGAGCAGAATACAGTGGTACTATTACTTCCCTTGATCTAGATGCTATACTCCTATCGATGCAGCCCAGAATTGCATTGGCTTTTTTAGCTGCTGCATCACACTGCTGACTCATGTCAAGTTTGTGGTCTACCAAGACTCCTAGATCCTTTTCACATGTACTGCTCTCAAGCCAGGTGTCTCCCATCCTGTATTTGTGCCTTTCATTTTTTTTGCCCAAGTGTAGTACTTTACATTTCTCCTTGTTAAAATTCATCTTGTTTGCTTTGGCCCAGTTGTCTAATCTGTTAAGGTCATTCTGAAGTGTGATCCTGTCCTCTGGGGTGTTAGCCACCCCTCCCAATTTGGTGTCATCTGCAAACTTGCTCAGGATGCCCTCAAGCCCATCATCCAAGTCATTGATAAAGATGTTGAACAAGACTGGGCCCAAGACAGAACCCTGTGGCACCCCACTAGTCACTACTCTCCAGGATGAGGAGGAGCCATTGATGAGCACCCTTTGGGTTCGGTCAGTCAGCCAGTTACAAATCCACTGAATGGTAGCATTGTCTAGCCCACATTTTACCAGCTTCTTTACAAGAATATCATGGGGCACCTTGTCAAAGGCCTTGCTGAAATCAAGATAGGCTACATCCACAGCGTTCCCTTCATCTACCAGGCTTGTAATTCTGTCAAAAAATGAGATCAGATTAGTCTGACATGACTTATTTTTCAGGAACCCATGCTGACTTTTAGTGATCACAGAGTTTCTTTCTAGGTGCTCACAGACTGTTTGCTTAATGATCTGCTCTAGAATCTTTCCTGGTATTGATGTCAGGCTGACTGGGCGGTAATTGTTTGGGTCCTCTCTTTTCCCCTTTTTGAAAATAGGGACAACATTTGCCCTCCTCCAGTCTGCTGGAACTTCGCCTGTTCTCCAGGAATTTTCAAAGATTATTGCCAGTGGTTCTGAAATCACCTCTGCCAGTTCTTTTAATACTCTTGGATGTAGTTCATCTGGCCCTGGAGACTTGAATACATCTAAACTAGCCAAGTATTCTTGTACTACCTCCTTACTTATTCTAGGCTGTGTTTCCCCTGCTGAATCATCTGCTCCATATTCTTCAGGTCGGGCGTTGTTTTCTTTCTTGGAGAAGACTGAGGCAAAGAAGGCATTGAGGAGTTCTGCCCTTTCTCTGTCCCCTGTTTGCATTTCACCATCTTCTCCTCTGAGTGACCCCACTGTTTCCTTGTTTTTCCTTTTGCTACGGACATACCCATAAAAGCCCTTTTTGTTGCTTTTAACCTCTCTAGCGAGCCTGAGTTCATTCTGTGCTTTAGCTTTTCTGACTTTGTCTCTACACGTGCTGGCTATATGTTTGAATTCCTCTCTGGAGATTTCCCCCCTTTTCCATTTTTTGTACATATTCCTTTTAAATCTTAACTCAGTCAAAAGTTCTTTAGATAGCCAGCCTGGCTTCTTTAGGCACCTTCCATGTTTCCGTCTCATTGGTATTGCCTGAAGTTGTGCTTTTAATATCTCCCTTTTAACAAACTCCCAACCAACATGAACTCCCTTCCCTTTTAGTATTACTGTCCATGGGATTTCACCCAGCGTTTCCCTAAGTTTTCTGAAGTTGGCTTTCTTAAAGTCTAGAATTTGGACCTTAGTATGCTTGGTTGCTCCTTTCCGCTGGATAATAAACTCCAGAAGAGCATGGTCACTCCCACCTAATGATCCTGCCACTTCTACCCCACTAACCAAGTCATCACTATTGGTTAGGACCAGATCTAAAATGGCTGATCCTCTTGTTGCTTCTCCCACTTTCTGGACAATGAAGTTGTCTGCAAGGCCAGTGAGGAATCTGTTCGACCTTATGCTCTTGGCTGAGTTTGACATCCAACAAATATCAGGATAGTTGAAATCCCCCATTACTACTATCTCACTTCCTTTGGAATGCTTGGCCATCTGTTCCAGGAAGGCATCATCTGTGTCCTCAGTTTGGCTTGGGGATCTATAGTAAACTCCCACAATGAGATCACTGTTGTTTTTCTCTCCCTTAATTTTGACCCAGATACTCTCAATTTGGTCCACGGGTCCACGGAGCAAGGATCAAGGCGTCGGCAAGGCAAGGGTCCAAGGAGTAAGGATCAAGAAGCCAGATGCAACCAGGCAGGGATAGCGTTGCTGTGGCAAAGAGCTGAAGGGAAATGCTGGGCTTTTATCCTTCCCAGCTCCTGCCACCAGGTGCAGTGAGGTATCAAGTGGCCTCACCTGAGTGACCACTCCTTGCCTCTCCAGCACAAGCTGAGGTCTTCACCTGTGTGGCCACTCCTTGCTTCTCCAGCACAAGCTGAGGCAGGCCCCAGTCCTGCAAAGCACTACAGGCCCCAGAGCCTGACTCCTGCCCATACTCCTGACACCGTCACAGGGATTCGAACCGCCGACCTTCTGATCAGCAAGCCCTAGGCTCAGTGGTTTAACCACAGCGCCAACTGGGGCCCAAGGTTGCAGTTAGGCATTGGTTAATAAGTTGGTTGGTGGAGGGGCCAGGATTGGCTGTGCCGGCCCCTCCAATGGTTGCTGTAGGTATCATTTATTGCTTATAGCCAAAGGCTGCTGCAATGTATACAATGTAATTCAGTAAAATATATACAAATTTGGTAGAAAACTTAGGACATTAAGAAAACCTAGGAGATCAGAGTCTCTTGGGAGGTGGCCACCCCTGATTTACAGTATTCAGATGCAGGAGGAGGGGCGGACTGGTACACCACTGCTTTTTATAAACATCACTGTGTCTGTCAAAGCCATAGCCCCCCCTTTCTTATTCACTTCCTTTTAGCCTTGCAGAGCCATCTTAGTCAAATTGAATCCTCTGCACCCTCATTAAATCGCCAATAGAACTCTTAATGCGATTCCTGAATGCTCATTAACAACTCCCACTGAAGAACAATAGAGTGAAGTGGTCAGCTATTGAATATTGCCTGGGGATATCTGCTCCATTGTCTTAACTGCTTAACTACTGGTAGCCACTTTCCTTTATTTATTTGATGTGTTTTTGTTACAGCTTTGTCTGTCCCCCCCCCCCAAGCAAGCGGAGACTTAGCTGCTCTTGCTAAAGCAAAGCCCTTTCCACTTCAGTTTTTGGAGGGGAAAAGTGCTGGTTATGGTCTGTAAAATACATTAATTTTTTGCTTCTAGGGGGGGCAGCTGCCCCTCCTGCCCCCCTGCCTACGCCCATGCAAAGATTGTTGTATTACTTATTCTTGCAATTTAAAATAAATTTAGCAGGTTCCAGTTTTGTGATTTTTCATTTTTGCTACTAGACCTCTGTTTTTGAGAATTGAAGTTAGCAATCTGCGTGTCTCAGTAGCTAGTCTTGCATAGGGCGGAACATAGCGTGGCACTAGCACTGCTTCCCGATGCTGTTGGACACCAACCCCCCATAAGTCCCAACCTGCATGGTCAGTGGCCAGAGGTGATGGAAGTTGTTGCCCAGCAACATCTGGAGGGCACCACATTGCCTACCCCTGGTCCAGAATCTTGAAATCTCTGGGTAGGGACTCTACTTGCTCTGTGTCCTCAACTAGGCTGGACTCCTGCACAGATTGATGGTGCTATTCCCTCCTGTACTCTCCAGCATAGCTTGGCCAAGAGCAGACTTAGGGCTGTGTGAGGAGTGCTGGGCACGCACTGGGCACTGAGCCAAGGGGGCGCCACCTCAAAGCTGGATAAGCGAAGTTCCGGGCTTTGGGAAGGAGGTGTGAGGCTCTGACAGGGTCCTAGATTCCTCCCACTTACTTCCTAAATCCTAGTAGGTGCTTTAGGAAGGAAGTGGGAGGGCTTTAGGACCCTGCCAGTGCCCTCATGCCTCCTTCCCAAAGCTGGTTGCCTCCTTACCTGGCTTTGGGAGGGTAGTGCAAGGGCTGTGGGGGCCACCATGATACCCATGTCCACTACTTGCTTGGCCACCATTTTCTCCAAATCTGGGCAGGGCGTGGACCTGTTTGCTCTGCGCTCGGAAACTGTTGTCAGGGCCAGCCCGCCTTGGGCATCAGCATCATCGCAGATCCCGATGTATGTCTTTATTTCCCCTTGTTCCTGATTTAGATTTTCACTCGCCCCCTTCTTTCCTGGCAGGGATGTGGGGCGCCATTTCGTGGTTCACCTCAGGTGCCAAAATGTCTTGAGCCAACCCTGGCTTCCAATATAGTAGAAATAGGGGGTGCTAAATGGCATGCTCCTTGGAAGAAGCAAAGGGGGAAGACCCTCCTCCTCCACCACCACCCTCTTGGGCCACTTGCACCCCTAGATAAGGAGCCCAAGGGTGGGGGTGATGGGCTCCTTCCGCATAGCCTCACCCCAGGCATCCAGGGGAAGGGCAGGGAAGACAAATAAAGGGAGGGGAGTCAGGCACACCCTCTCCATCACTTCCCCCCTTCCCCTCCCTGCCTCTCTAAACAGATCAAATTATAACCTGAAATCACCGAATGCATATTTTATTATGTGGGTAATTTAAAGGATGAGGACGAGTTGGGGAATTCATAAACTACAGTCATATCAGAAGACAAAGTATCGCCATTAATCTCTTAAAGAAGAAATGGAAGGAAAGAGAAGGAGGGGAGAAAGGGGGCCAGTAATAGATGCTCCCTTCCCCTCCTCTCCCCCACCCATTGCAGGCTCCTGGGGCATGCTTATAAACAAGCCATGCCACCGAGTTCCAAATAAGCTTCATTTGCATTGCAGATTTATCTCCAGCAGTTTCTCTCCCCTCCTTTCTTGCCAGCATGCAATTGTGTAAATAACAGGCATTGTTCTCCCAACTTGTTTATGCAAATGACTTCTGCATATTTGTCATTCCTGAAGGGCTGAAGCCCACCTGAGTCCATCCCCAGGTTGAGTCCATGCCCAGCCTGCAGCTCCACCAGCATGGCTGAGTTAGGCCTGCCAGCTCTGATGCCAGGGGGTCAAGTGGCCCTATTGGCAGGCAACGGGAAACTTCTTCAGGATTTCTCCACTTGAGGCTGGAGTGGAGTGAAGTTAGGTCAGGTGCCTGAATTGCTCCCCTATGGTGAGGACTGGAGGGGTGCAAGAAGTTCATTCCCACGGGATGCTAATTTCCCCAGAATCTCAGAGAATAGGAAAAAAGAGAGAAAAGATCAGTAATTTAGAGACAGACACAACAAGCAGTTTCTTCTGAAGGCAAACATGTGCTGGAATTCCATGCCCCCAGGCAGCAAGGCCAGAGAAGCAGTAGCATATCTGGGGGGCCACCGCCAGCAGCACTTACTTTTGGGGTGGCATGCACCCCAGAGCCCATAATTCGTCTGACCAAGGCAGAATAGAGTGGTACTACTATTACTTCCCGTGATCTTAATGCTGCATCACACTGTTGACTCATGTTATGCTTGTGGTCCACCAAGACCCCTAGATCCTTTTTGCATGTAATGCTAGTAAGCCAGGTGTTCCCCAACTTGTATTTGTGCATCTTGTTTTTCCTGCCTAAGTGCAAAACCTTACATTTGTCCCTACTGAAATTCATTTTGTTAGCTTGCGCCCAGTTCTCAAATCTGTTATGATCATCTTGAATCCCAATTCTGTCTTCTGTTGCATTAGCTATCCCTCCCAGTTTGGTGTCATCTGTAAATCTGATGAGCATCCCTTCAATTCCTTCATCCAAGTCATTTATAAATATTTTGAACAACAACGGGCCCAGGACAGAACCCCACGGGGACCCCGCTAGTCACATTTTCCCAGGATGACCAGGAACCATTAATGACTACTCTTTGGCTTTGGTCTGCCCACCAGCTACAAACTGATCTAACAGTTAGCTTGTTCAACCCACATTTTACCAGCTTAGAATATCATGGGGGGCTTTGTCAAAAGCCTTACTGAAATCAAGATAGACTATAGGTGACAATTGCAGGTGAAAAATTGGCATGGGCGTAGCCAGGATTTCTGTTCGGGGGGGCCAGGCCTTTTGGTAAGGGGAGGGTAGAACCTCAGTTTGTCATATATATTTTTATTTATTTTATAAGGGGGGGCTACACCCATGGATTGGGACGCAGGTGGTGCTGTGGGTTAAACTAGAGAGCCTAGGGCTTGCTGATCAGAAGGTCGGCGTTTCAAATCCCCGCGACGGGATGAGCTCCCGTTGCTTGGTCCCTGCTCCTGCCAACCTAGCAGTTTGAAAGCATGTCAAAGTGCAAGTAGATAAATAGGTACTGCTCTGGCGAGAAGGTAAACGGTGTTTCCATGTGCTGCTCTGGTTTGCCAGAAGTGGCTTTGTCATGCTGGCCACATGACCTGGAAGCTATACGCTGGCTCCCTACTTGCACCTTGATGTGCTTTCGAACTGCTAGGTTGGCAGGAGCTGGGACCGAGCAACAGGAGCTCACCCCGTCACAGGGATTCAAACCACCGACCTTCTGATCAGCAAAATAAATAAAAATATATATGACAAACTGAGGTTCTACCCTCCCCTTACCAAAAGGCCTGACCCCCCCCCAACAGAAATCCTGGCTACGCCCATGCCAATTTTTCACCTGCAATTGTCACCTATAGTCTATCTTGATTTCAGTAAGGCTTTTGACAAAGCCTAGGCTCAGTGGTTTAACCCACAGCGCCACCTGGTTTTGTATTAATTTGTTTCAACATGCCCCACCCCCCTGACAGCTCCAGATCTCTCTAGATGGTCCAAGGCCAGGGTGATTTGGAAGAGAGTGCAAGGCCAGCCCACTCAGGAGTCAAGGTGAGACGACCGCCTCAGGCAGCAGGATCCACAGGGGCAGCAGACCCAAACTCCAGGGAATACATTTCCTGTTTTGGAGTGAGGTTATTACCCCTCTATTATTATCTCCATCAGATCACTCAACCATTGCTACTGTCTCTTTTCTTCTGGCAGATCAAGATAACCAGGTGACAGCAAAAACTGCAAAAAGAAATTAGCAGGAGCAATGTGGATAAAATCTATTATTTGATTAAATTTCTAACATTGCTCTGCTTCTTCTTCTTTTAATCAAAAGAAAGCCTATTGTCTCACATTTTATCTCTAGCTCCATTGTTTTATTGTTTTATTACTTCTTTTTACAAAAATCCTCGTGCTGATGAAACCTCTCAGTTTGCATACTTCATTGACTTTAAATAATAAAATAACATATATATATAGTGCTTTAGAGTATTCAAAGCACTTTATGTAATTGGTCAGTAATTCTTACAACCATTATGTAAGTCATTTTTATCTCCATATCATGAATTGGGTTGGGGGTGGCAGAGCAACAGTTTCCTGCTGAAGCTGCCGAGGTCCGTGGTTGAGGCATTGTAAGAAGTTCGGCTAGGTGACCTGCAGGGTCGCTTCCAACTCTATCATTCTATGATTCCATGATCCAGGGAGCTATCAAACGACTCCAGGGTTTATTTATAGAGCCCTCTGTGGGCAACATCCTCTTCTGTCTGGTGGCTCAAGCCTTCAGAGGGCTGTCTTTGTAAAGGTGGTGAATGGAGACAGCACAATCTCAATTTAGCCCAAAAGGGTACTGGTTGAGAGGCACGAGCGGCATTGCTCTTAACCATCTTGGTTGGGTGCACTGGCGGAGGAAGAGGTCCCAGTAAGGTGCCATAGCGGCTGCTCCTCCACCCATGCTGGGCGCCACGCCTCCACAGGCGACGTGCCACGCCCCCAGGACGCATGCCACACCCCTGCAGGCAGTGCACCACGCCCCCAGGACACGCGCCAGCTCCTCCCCCGCCTGCTCTCTCTCCCCACCCCCGGTGCTGAAGCATGAAGCTCCGCCACTGGCTGGGGGTCTCCCTGTCTTGCAAAAAGCCAGAGACCATCTTGCTGTCTCTTAGTGCAGACCCAGGTCATCAAGCCCCTACCCTCCAATATTTATCTGATGGAAATAGGGATGTCCTAAGGAAAAGCAGGAAATTCTGGGGTCAAATTAGAAACCATGATGGCTTCCCTAAGTCCAGGATTATCCCTGCAAAATTGGGACACTTGGAGGGTCTGAGAGCCTGAGCTTCCCCAGCCACCACCTGCCATGAACCACCATTGGCAAGACTGGCAGCAATAGCAGCAGGTATGGTCTGTGCTTATGGTAATATTGTATTTATTTATTTAGATTTTTCACGGGTCTTATTGATACTCCTGGAGCCTAGCTCAGCCGGCTGGCATCGTGCAAACTAAAAACCAAAATTCCCTTCTTCAATTGCATCTTCCTGAAGACTTCCTAGAGACCCCTTCTCTTCAGTGACCTCAACATCCTGAAATAACCGACTTCTTGTTAGCAAGATTTTTGCTTGCTTTCAAGTGCAAACAGCAGACGCCCAGCCAATGTCAGCTTGAGACTTCGCTGAGCAGTTAATTTCACCTGATTCTGATGCATCAAGGATGCCTACTTCCCCTGGCTCACGGCAGCATACATTTCCACAATTATGATGATATAGGCCTACGAATAGATGTTTGCTTTGTTCACAGCACTCTCTCCGACTGTACTCTGAATGCATAAAAATGCAGGACTTGACTATTCGTCATACTCCATACCTGCTAAAGAGGCTTTTATCGCCAACGCTTAGACTCCCGCAGTGGGCACATGCTGCTGTCAGTATCAATACTACAGCTACAAACCCATCAGGCTTCACATAGCTAGAAAAGGCTCTTTCCCAGTTAAGCCTCATGCTTGGAATAGGTATGGACCCAGGGTCTTGTACCAGCGACCAAGGCCTGGCAGGGACTTATTTGTGGTGGTACCGAAGCCCTAGAACTCCCTTCCCCCATGAAGCACCCCTCTTCTCAAACTGTTTGCAAGCATGCTTTTAATGTTTAAAGGTTTTGTGTTTTATTTTTATAGTTCTTGGCTGCTGTCTTACTAACAGTTGCTGCTGTTTCTATTGTGTCATTTAATGGGCTGTAAACTGCTTTAAGCTGCTTTGAGGATCACATGGTATATAAGCACCATATTAAATGAATACAGTGCCTACACCCTGTCAGTGTGGTGTAGTGGTTAGGAGTAGCTCCCACCACCCCTGATTCCTAGGCATCCTGGCCATACCTGCCAAGTTGCTGTCAGAGAAATAAGGGACCGGGCCGGACATAGCAGACCGGAAGTAGCGCTGCCACCATTTTGGAACTGGGCGGAGCATGCTCAGAAGTGACTTTTGATGCTGCTTTGCCCAGTTCCAAAATGGCCGCCGCGCCATTTTGGAACTGGGCAGAGCAGCATCAAAAGTCGCTTCTGAGCATGCTCCGCCCAGTTCCAAAATGGCCGCCGCGCCAGAATAAACCAAAATAAAAACAAAAAAATCTGTTTTTTTCAGCTAGGAACAGCTGGGAAAACGTGGATTTCCCGGGGAAAACGAGAGACTTGGCAGCTATGATCCTGGCTGAGGATGGTGAAAGCAGGAGTCCAGCAATGTCCAGAAGGCCACAGACTCCCAATTACTGAATTAGAAGGTTCATCTATCCATTCATTTCCAAAAGGGAGCTGCCAGGCAGTTATATGCACCCACAGGAATGTCATGAATGTGGAGGCCATCTCCATTGGTTCATAGCTGGGGAGGGGAACTTCCAGGCCACTTGCAAATCTCTGCTGATATCATGCAGCCCACAGCTCCCTGGACACACTCCTCTGTTCCCCAGTCCCACCGGGACTCTCTTTTCTGCTTTGTGCGTGTTGAGAGGGAGGAAATATCTGGCTGCCACAGGGGAAACTGTTGGGTAACGGAAGCCTTGCTGTGATTTTGTGGGGGGTGGGAGCTTAGTGGGAGAGAAGGAGGGCAGAAGGGAAAAGGGGCTAAGGAGGGCCAAGATTGATAAAGGTATAGAAGTGGGAGAAACCCTCTGAAAAGCAAGCATTTCAGACCTCTGAAGAGAGTAAAAATGGAGGACTGAGAGCTGAAAGAGAGTGGTGGGTTGGCCAAGAGAGGAAGATGCAGGGCTGAAACTTTCGTGCACATTTGCCTCTGGCCTGCCCACCCTCAGGTGCTGCCCCAGACTGACAATGGCCCTTCATGGGACATGGGCTCCCCATCCCAGTCTTAAGCATCTGGGACCCAAATATATATTATCTCTGTATATGGAAACATTTGGCTTCTCGTGGTTATTATCCACGGATAGACTCATTTCCCATGAAATTATATCAGCCTTTATTTATTTATTTTTACCATGCAGTACTAAATTCTGTTAGGTTGGATGCTGTAGCAAAACACTTCCCTTTGTCTAGAATCCCAGCTTCATTGGATGACCCAGTGTGCTGCGGCTGTGAAAAGGGCAAATTCCATGCTAGGGATCATTAGGAAAGGAATTGAGAATAAAACCGCTGATGTAATAATCCAATCTATTACACAAATCTTTGGTGCGTTTGGAATACTGTGTACAATCTTGGTCCTCTCACTTCCAAGTGGATATTGCAGAGTTAGAAAAGGTTCGGAACAGGTCAAGCCCTCTCTCAGACAAAATGGTCGTCATTAAAATGAAGCTGCCCTACTATTCCAAACCCTTCCAATCTGGATTCCCCCAACGCAACTCTGTAAGTGACCGAGGGGGGGGGGGATTGGTGAGGCTTAGAATAATTTACTAGACCCATAGGACTCTCTGGCACGATAGCGAGTTAAGGTTCCAATTGGGACAGGTCTGGGCTCCAACTCGGGAGGATTTGGACGCAAGGAAATTTGGTAACATCCCTGTAGGATTTTCTACATTAAAGAGTCTAGGCAATAACTCCTGATCAACTTTCAAGTTCCTGCAGCTGCCTGGTTTCTATTTTCCTTCTTAAACACCTCAATTGTTTTATGGGGATTTTGACAACTCACATTAGATTCTATAATCAAGACAAACTAGTTATTTAAACAAGGACTTTGCAGACAAATCCATACTCTGGAACTTTCATTTGCCATCTTCTTTCTCCACCCCCCCCACCACTGTTGATTATACATAATTTTTTCATTATAATATCTTCTCTCTGCCTTGTCACCTGCACAGCCCATTTAATCAGTTTTTGATATATCATTTGTCACCCTTGCCATCCCTAGTGTCCTCTCTGAATCATGCATCATCATGCAGCAGCAGTAATAAAGTAGTTTTTTGCCCCCCCCAATGACTATTATACAAACCAATCACTTGCTGGTGGGATAACTAACTCATTGGGTGGCATTCAACTAAGTTTTACTCAGAGTAGACCCATTGTGGCTTGTGAAAGTGGTTTTTACCTGGCTCTAACATCAGCATAGAGTTTCTCCTTCTATCTCAGATCCACAGTAGCCCATCTGTGCAGACTGTTGGGCCACAACCTTTTTGCCATGCGCCTGTATCTGAAACTGTGTGCCCAAGTTCTCCTTGCAGCTTGGCAGGATAGGAAGGTCCCATTCCCACACACACCCCTCTCCGGCAGTGCAGGATTCGTTTCTCCCATGGGGCAAGCTCATGTTGCAGCAACAGCTGTGTGTGTGAACTTCAGAGCCACATGCATGAAATGGATCCCCTCTGCCACCCGGCCGTTTCCCGGACATGGATATCATAGAATAAAGAATCATAGAGTTGGAAGGGGTCCCGTGGGTCATCTATTCTAACCCCTGAAATGCAGGAATTTCAACTAAAGCATCCATGGCAGTTGGCCAGTACCATGCTAGGACACAACAAGCATAGATATCTGTATAAATAGGGGATATGTCAATAAGAGCTAGGCGGAAAGGAAGAGAAAATCATATACAGCAGGGGGGACTAGCCTATGGCTATCTGGTCCCAGCCAGCTCTTGCTTAGTGGCCAAGGATATTGAGAGTGCAAGCATGCCAGGAGCATGCTATCTACCCCAATATACAGATATGAAATACTTGCTTGCTCACTAAGCAGCTTCAAACAGAGAACATCTGTTGATGTTCAACATCACTGTTCAAAAGAAGATAATTTTGAAGATCAGATTTGATTCAGATGTAACTAGTTCAATAACTGGAGCAGCAGGTAGATTTAACATAACTTTGTACTGCATTTTAAAGCTTGGACCCCCACCCACCATCAAACTTAGAGCATCTAATATGTGCTCTAATTCATATACATTTATGCATGCAAAATAGGTCATTGTAACTTCAAAAGAGACACACACACAACTTTTAAAATATTAGGATGGATTAAAAACTCTGGATATGAGCTCTTGTTTTCTACCCTTCAAAACAGTAATCCCAGAAGGCAAATTTGGAGCACACTTATAAATGATTGGAAGGGGGAATAAGGAAAAGCCCCCATCCCCAAATCCATTTCAGAATGCCCTCCAACAGCTATGGCTATTGAGATGCTTTTGCATCCTGTCGCCAAAATATAAAATCGTTTGTGTAGTGAGATCAGAGACTAGACTTCAAAAGCTCGGCACTGCAAAACTGATTTCTTGTGGGGGCCAGGTGACTCATGCAATTTGCATGCCATGCGTGATGGTAATGCAGACTGGATTTCTGGATAATCAGCTCACACAACACATTGTTCTGATTGTGCCAAGGGCATGTCCCAGCGGAGCCCAGTCCTAACCACCAACGCAAGGAAATGTTGCCGTGAGCCTGAATGCCTGGCGCCACCAACTTTGTGGAGCCTGATGAACCAGGATAGCAGAGCATGGTGAGATCAGGCATGTGTGAGGGTCCCAAGACTGGCAAAGGGGCCACCACCTCCACAGTGTCACCATAGTAATTTCACACTTGAGGTCCCTTGAGAGTCGCATGGATTACAAGTGTCACCCAACATCTAGATATTGGGCTTTAGTTCTTCTACCAGGTGATCTAAGAATAAACTCCATTGGTGGGTAGTCTTAAAACAAGAGCTTCTCGGTTCCCTGCCCCAATGACCAAGGGTTAAGCACAAGAAGAGGAGCATTATTTTCTTGTTGCAAAGATTTGTCGTAACAGCCATCAGAAAGCTCCAGGGCACTTGGCTATAAGAAGCTAGAGAATACCCTGGGCCTGGGGAGTGGAATGCTGAACTGAACATCTCATGTATCTGAAGAAGTGTGCGTGCACACGAAAGCTCATACCAATGACAACTTAGTTGGTCTCTAAGGTGCTACTGGAAGGAATTTTTGTTAATTTTAATTTTTTTTCTCGTTCTTGATGGTGCTGTAGGGAGGGCGTGTTTTCCGCCCCTCTACCACTAGACCCTGGTCCGGCCCAATGATTTACAAAAGAAGTGAAGCTCTTTCCTCTTTCAACAATATGTTCATTCTACTGGAACCGAGTTTTTAACCTGATCCCTTTGAAAAGCAATATGGGTGTACATTGTCAGTTGGCCTTAGGGAGAAAAAGATATGTATTTCCTTTCAGGCCAAGTAAGGCCTCTTCTCTCTCTCCTTCATCCTGTAAGGAATTGCTATAAACTCAGCTTAGCATCTATGCAAGATTTAGGGCACAGGTGGGGAAACTGCAGACTGGCTTCATTTTCTGCAGGCTCTTAAACCCCCGTCCTTCTATCTCAGCAGAGTTCCTTATTTCCTGTTCCTTTCCTCTTAATTTTTCCTGGCTTCCTAAAGTGTTTCTACCCTCCTCCTCCTCCTATGTACTTTCTGAATGGGCACTAAAGGTAAAGGGACCCCTGACCGTTAGGTCCAGTCACAAACAACTCTGGGGTTGCGACGCTCATCTTGCTTTATTGGCCAAGGGAGCCTCATACAGCTTCCAGGTCATGTGGCCAGCATGACTAAGCCGCTTCTGGCGAACCAGAACAACACACAGAAACACCGTTTACCTTCCCGCTGAACTGCTAGGTTGGCAGGAGCAGGGACCGAGCAACAGGCACTCACTCCATCGCGGGGATTCGAACTGCTGACCTTCTGATCGGCAAGCCCTAGGCTCTGTGGTTTAGACCACAGCGGCACCTGCGTCCCTTGAATGGGCACTATTTATTTATTTATTATTTAAACTAGAATGGGCACTATTTTGGTTTAAATAATATTTTTCTCCTGCCAATGTGGATTGGGGGAAAGAGAAGCTTTCCCACGCTACCCACACCGTCTTTAAAATCAGAAACTACTTCCACTTGCTTTCCAGAACTCCAAACCACAAAACAAACACCCGGATAGACTTACCTGGGGCAAACTCATCAAAGTCCAGTGGATCCTTTTTTTCTGATCTTAGGTAGCCATGGTGGAGATTGAAACCCTCTTTATCTGGTTCAATCCAAACACTTTTGTCTCTGGCTTCTTCCGTTGACCCCTTGGCCCCGTGGGAATGCAGCTCTCAGCAGGAAAAAGCCCTTCTCCTCTCTTTTGTGACCCCTGCTATGTTGGAGAGGCTGTCAATCAATAGGGCCATATAAACATATATGGTGGGATTGCTCTTAGTTTTTGCTGAGGTTGCTTGATGCTGAGTTGGATTGTCTTTTCAGCATGAAGACTTTTTTTAAAAATAATAATAATAATCCTACCCCCACCCCTGAAAGAAGTGGCTGTCAGAGAAGAGCCTCTGAGAGAGATTAATACTCAGGGAGATTCATGTTTTAGTACTGACCTTCATCCTGTTTCAAACACTGATAATGCTACCAATTTACTGCTTCATCTTACTTATTGTTTTGCTTTTATGGAATCATAGACCTGGGAGGGACCCTGAGACTCATCCCTGCAATGCAGGATTCTTTTGCACAATGAGGGGCTTGAACCCATGATACTGAGATGGGTACCAAATGAGCTATCCTGGCTCACCAATTGTTTCATTTGTCTATTATTATTATTATTATTATTATTATTATTATTATTATTTTGTAAGGCACTCTGGAAGTCCTTCGGAGGCTGAAGAGCAGGTATTAAACCTCTTAAATAAACCCCCCCAGATATATTTGTTCAACTTCCATTTGCACATGAAAGAACAAATGCGCAGAAAAAGCTCCTGGATGTTTGAGGCTGCGGTGCTGGAGAATCGGCTAGATGGGAATGCCCAAAGAAACATTTAGCAGCGGAGATGGATGAGGCATAACAATACACAGAAATAAAGGATCCATGTTGTCTCCAACTCAACACTATTAGGTGAGGCTCCAAACGTATTGTGGAAGAAAACATCAACTTCCTTTTTGCTTGCTGCTGTGTATTGTTGGAGTGTTTAAAGGTGGTCAGGAAAAAGAGTGGCAAGATACACAATGGAAGTGATGGAACCAACTTCCCAGTAATTCTCTGTAGTCTTTTTTGTTGTTGTTAAAAAAAATTTGAAAACAAAGACAGACCCTCATTCCCATTCAGTGATTGTCATCTCTTACCATTACTGAAAACCCTGTTATCATTATCCTAAGCTTTGGGAATTCATTTGGGTAAGGGTGTAGCTTTCATTGAGATGGACAATAGGACTATCAAAACATTCCTCCCCAAATAAATAAAAATAAAAATCCTCTCCGTGGAGAAACAAGCATGGCAGAGTAACGCATTCTAGCATTTTATTCTGACCTTATTTCTGCAAGGAACTGATTTTTATGGAGGAACACTCAGTGCTGGAAGACCCCATCCTAAAGTTATACAGATCAATGTAGACAGTTACCAGCCAGTGAAAATTACTCCTAAACAAAGATTGCCACCTTCTGTTTACAAAAAATCCTGGCACTTAAGGAAGAGTGACTAAACAGGAATTGGGAACTGCTGGGCTGCCGGGGGTCTGAATTTGGCCCCAAACATATTAGTCCCAATTCCCACGGACGGCTGATCCCTGCCAAGAGTGCAGCTGGCAGCTAGTGCAGGAGGAAGGATGAGGAACATTGTTTTGAAGTTTGAATCACCTGATGTCAGGTAGATGACCCCCAGCTACCTATCAAAAGTGACCTGGGGAGACCTAGGGAGAGTATTGCTCTGATCCAGAAAACAGTCATGACATGAAAACTCTTCTTGGCTCCACTTTCTTTTTCTTCTTGCTGTTTAATTGAATTGACTGTGGTGGTCAGGGTGGATAAAAATCAATGATATGCTATAATGTTATTGTTTTAGCTAAGTAAATTGTTTAAATTGTTATTAAGGAAATGATTATTTTTCTCCTTCCAATAAAGTACAGCAGAAAAGCTGTCCAAATATAAAGTTAACTTATTAAATCTCACAATAATTTCATAATTATCTATGCATTTCTAATAGTATAACCAAATAAGTAATTTTGATATAACTGTAAAAACTACTCTGAAAATTTATTATTAACTTTATTATCCCAAAAATGAAACCTTAATCTGGTTGTAAATATCAAGCTTATACCAGCAAGAATAAGTCTTTATGTAAACAAATGGTTTCAATCAAGTCTTACTGACTATAGTGATTTAAATCGTGATTTAAATCAAACCCACCCTGGTGGTGGTCGAAGTAATTCTGGCGATGCTACAATGCTGCCTCTTCATGATGTTACAGAATCACATGGGTCATCATAACTCATCTGATCTTACAGCCATGTGAGCAAATTAGGGGGCAAAGAAGAGAAGAAGAAGAGTTTGGATTTGATATCCCGCTTTATCACTACCTGAAGGAGTCTCAAAGCGGCTAACAATCTCCTTTCCCCTCCTCCCCCACAACAGACACCCTGTGAGGTGAGTGGGGCTGAGAGACTTCAAAGAAGTGTGACTAGCCCAAGGTCACCCAGCAGCTGCATGTGGAGGAGCGAACCCGGTTCCCCAGATTACAAGTCTACCGCTCTTAACCACTACGCCACACTGCATGGTAATGCAAAGCTGGGAACAGAAGGCTGCTGAATGGCATGTTCGGTTTCTGATAATTGGTTCTCATGGGAAACTTACAGATTCTTGCTTCACACAATTAACTCAATGCAGTGTCAATTTACTCTTGGCAGAAAGCCAAGGTCTGCCTGGCCCGGCAACAACTCTCTGATTGGTTAATGACCAGCACTGAACTCTGTTATCTAGGAATGCTAGCACAGTTGTTTCTTGTGGGTGTTAGGAGTAGGAGTGCTGCGTATGGTTGGAGAGGGAGAGAGAGAGAGGAAGAGAAAGAGAAAGGATTTATTTTGCTTTGCTCTGTATGCAGAAACTCTGCTGGTTTTATTTTCTTTTAATAAATCCTGTAAATAGTTATTCTGTGTCTAGTCGACTAGTCATTTCCATCTCAACTAGCTTCTGTGCTGTGCAGGAAAACTCTGCTACGTTTGGGCTAAAGCCACTAGAGCTATGCCTGACACTTCAAAATTCTAAGATGGCATCAAAGCAATGCAGGTAGTTTTGTAGCTTGTTCTTCTACAGACATGCTGCTTTTAAAGTGGATTTTTGCAATAAAATAGTTGAAGCAGCTGTGTCCTAAATTTAAAGGACAAATCACTCTCAATCTGACCGGCACCACAAGTAGAAAGAAAGCCACCTTTTAAAAATTGTGAACTTTAAACACAGAGCAAGCTGAGGACCAGCACCTAAATAAATGAGAGAAAACTAATGCTACTCAGAGAGACAATCATTAGACAAAACAGGAACTGAAAAGAACTCTCACTTTAACTGATCACAAAAACTGCATTAATAAATGATTTCAAGTGACCTAACAGTGTGGTGTAGTGGTTAAGAGCGGTAGACTCGTAATCTGGGGAACCGGGTTCGTGTCTCCGCTCCTCCACATGCAGCTGCTGGGTGACCTTGGGCTAGCCACAGTTCTTTGAAGTCTCTCAGCCCCACTCACCTCACAGAGTGTTTGTTGTGGGGGAGGAAGGGAAAGGAGATGGTTAGCCGCTTTGAGACTCCTTAGGGTAGTGATAAAGCGGATATCAAATCCAAACTCCTCCTCCTCCTTCTTCTTGTGAGTGTTGGGGATTGGAGATTAGGCCGTATGCCTGAGTCCCAGTAATGGCCTAAGTATGGGTTGTTAAGGTAACAAAGGAAGTGTCTCTGTGCCAGAGAAGAAATGGGTGGAGTCCCCTCCCTCAACTGGCTGGTAGTTAGAAGGACCAAACGCCAGGTTTGAGAGGTGTGTGCGAGAAGCAGGTGCCAGGTTGAAACCTGTGAGGGACAGACATGCTTGGTTTCTGCTGGAATCCAAGGTTGTGGCTATGGGAGAAGCAAGACCTCCTTGGGGTGTTAGGGCTGCAAGCCCTTCCATCATAGGCTATGTGTAAATAAACCATAGAGTCTCCGCTGCCCCTCATTCCGAGGAAACCAAACCCTGGGGAAGTGCCTGGGACCCCTGGAATCTTGCTTCTGTCAGAGATTGGGGTGCTTTGCAACAATACAGTGGTATCTCAGTTTAAGTACACAATTGGTTCCGACAGTCTGTACTTAACCTGAAGCGAACTTTCCCATTGAAAGTAATGGAAAGTGGATTAATCCGTTCCAGATGGTCCGTGGAGTACTTAAACTAAAAGTACTCAAACCGAAGCATACTTAAACCGAGGTATGGCTGTACATTGATTTTACCTAAAAGGAAAGGAAATTAAAAGGGAATGGAGATGAAGGACTTGCCACTTCTTAAAAGAAAAAGTTGTCACTTTGCTCAGGGAGTGCTGCACTTCTAATTACAGCCAGACAATGAAATTTGCATGTAGCTTGACAGAGAACAGAAATGTATTAGAAATTAAAGCAGCTTCCCATTTAATTTTAATTTGAGGAGCTTCCTCAGAACACACTCTATAGCTTTCCTCTTATTCCAGTATCTGTTTTGTTAGAGTAATTGAGAATTAAATAAAGATACTAGCAGTGCAAAGACAAAGATGTTGCAGAGCTGGAGAAACAATTACGAGCTTATCACACACACACATGGAGATTTACTACTATGAAAGCCATGAAGCACACATTGTTATGCTCCCAGTGGAAAGCTTGTTGAGGAAAAATAGGAAGGATAGAAACACTTTTGCAAAAATAAGTTGCAGAAAACTGGAGCAGAGCAATGGTGGTCAAGTCTCCACATTGAGACTGCTTCCTTTGTCCAGGCTTAAGGCTGGCATGTAAAATCATGAAGGAGAAAAAGAGAGAGGCGAGAAAAGGTGGCGAGAAACTTCAATTGCGATTTTGCTGAGTGCTAGTACCATACAGCAGAGGGCTGAATTTGTGCTTGGTGAAGTTTTCTTGAATATCCACACGAGTGCATAGCTGCCAAGTTTTCCCTTTTCTCGCGAGGAAGCCTATTCAGCATAAGGGAAAATCCCTGTAAAAAAGGGATAACTTGGCAGCTATGCACGAGTGCTTTAATGAGCAATTGCTATTTTACTATTCTGAAACTCAGTCCGTAGGGCTGGTGGCTTTCAGATTACAAGATGTCTGATGCACTAATCACCCACATTTTCCAGAGTGTTGGAATCGATATGCTAGAAAATTCTGAAATCTGGTGCCATTTCAAAGCACTACCACGGAGAAACAGTGTAAGAATGAAATGTTTCCTTCCAGACTGACACCCATTGCTTGGCTAATTGAACCTTGAAGGCAACTCTGAAATTAGAATTTCTTCCTTGTGAATGGGCTTTCCTTTGCTGATCATCCAAATGTATTTCTTAATTTCAAATTCATACATGGATGGTCACACCTCATACCTAAATCCAGAGAAATGCAAAGGGTGTTAAATGTCATCTGGGTCACGGTGGCCTTGAGAATCATCTTTCCTCATAAGGTGTGGAGAAGCAAAAGCATTAAAAAGACAAGCAATTTTCATTCATTCCGTTACACATCTTCAAAACAAGAGCATCGGTAACCTATCTAACCCATGGCACAGTCTGGAAGCTATCATTGTTGGGTGATGAGGAATAAGTGAGTATGCAAATGAGATCTAATAGCTGCTGTCCCTCTCTCATTTGGCCACTGCCCTCTCCTACACTACCTGCTACATTATCCTTACTGCATCATGCACAGGGGAATAGTGGTTAGTGTACTGGATGAATCATGTTCAAATCCCCACTCAGCCATGAAGCTGGATAACCATGGGCCAATCACAGGCTCTCAGCCTAACTTGTCTTACAGGGTTGTTTTGAGAGTGAAATGGGGAGAGAACTCTGTACACCACCCCTTGGGCTCCTTGGAGGAAGGGGAGGATATAAATGTAACAAAATAAATAAATGATAGCAGTCCTTCAGCTGGAAAGACTACCATAGTGTTCTCTGTCCTTGATTAATCTTTCACTTCTTCCAACTCTGTGGAGTGGCAGCCAGAGATTCTCCCATGTTGCTATGTCTAGAGCAGTGTTTCTCAACCATCATTCCTGACCACTGGTCTTGCTAGCTAGGGATGATGGGAGTTGTAGTCCCAAAACATCTGGAGGCACACTGGTTGAGAAACACTGGTCTAGAGAGATTGAAAAAAGCAGTGGGCTGACAACTGGGGGTGCTACCCCCCAAGTGACTGACGGCAACAACAAAAGGGAGTAGTGTCACAGGTATGCTATCACATTTTGCGAGACTGCAATAGTCCCATCAAGATGGCTATGGCAGTACCATCAACATAGCACCCTAGTTTCCACTCATGGATTTTTTAAAATCAGAATGATAAAAACTGATGCTTTCATTTTTTTAAAAAAAAGTTCACGTGGTTGAAGAGAAAAAACTGAACCAGCTATTTGTAAGCAACATTTTGAGCATGTGGTTTACATGGAAATAATGCCTCCATGTATGTGACAAATACCAAAGAAATGCTGGAATACATGTTGAACTTCTGTAACATAGTGTGAAGTTATTTATTCCAAATGGAACTCCTCTTCTACCCCCAGAAAGCCAGGTCAATACCATGATGTGAAGGTGGCCTTCTCCTCCTCTTGAGTAAGGGTGGGTGGATGGCATGGAAAATCACAAGTAGAAAACTCTCTTCTGCCGTGACTATGAGAAAAAGCCCATTCATTTTAAAAGGAAAGTTAGGGTTCTCTGGATTCCATTTAAAACCAGGCCTGGTCAGGAAATGAGATTTCAGTACAGGATGCTGTCCACATGTTGACTTGCTCTTTTCACTAAAACTACAATCCAGCTCAAGAAACTGGAAATAAAATTGGTAATCAGAATAAATCATGTGTTTTAGTCAATTTGTCTACCAATTAATTTTCCATTTCTTAAGCAAGAAGCATGTTTTTCCTTTTTCAGGGAATACACACATGGCATTGTGTGATTCATTCCATCCAATGTGAGAGAAAAGGTGAACGCCTCTTTTCATGTTTGCCATCTGCAGGATTTTTCATATATAAATGCTTACATGAAAAAGATTGTTCGAAAAAATCTGCTAACCAATTAACTGGAATCACCCTTTAAAGGTTTCTTCTGATTAAGCGGACTAATTAATTAATTCAACAATAAAAAATAGTAGCCCTATTTTTCAGGGGCGTGAAGTCTTCCAAAATGCCAACCCCACCATCTTCCCCAAACAAACAAGCCTTCATTTTTTTGGCTGACAAATTAACAATATGGAACATTTGAAATCACAGTTTATTTCCCCATTCTCTTCACTTGTACAATTAAGTGTATGCATGGTTATTAAAAAATAAGGCTACCATAGCCTGTCCCCAAAATATATTACAACATTCAAAATGCTTGGCTTCTACAAGTGACATAAATGGGGGATGGGGTGCTTAGTGGCAGGGAGGGGTTGAACAAAGTGGACCGTATGTGGACAGGCTTTGTGGCCTTTCACCTCCAGTTACAGAATTTCAATATAATTCAGATCAGAAGGGACAGAAAGTCATTACTGACAGTTTGGTAGCCTGTCAAGGAGATAATGGCGTCAAATCTGCTCCCAAACAACACATGCCCACATCACTGATGGCACCCTGTCTTAGCTGGCAGTCCAGAGAAGTGGCCATGCAGCAGGCGGACTTGGAGACTGAGCTGCTTGCGTGGCCTTAGAAGTGGTCCCCTCACATCAGGATAGAGGAATTAATGTTTGTTAAACAGACTGCTCTGGAAAAGTAAACTCATTTCAAAAACAAAAGCCACTAAATCAAATTTTACTTGATGGCCTCAAATTAGAAAGACATGTCAGGATAACAGACGTTTCCCTGCTTCGTGGGAATGGGGAGTGGGGGAGAAGAGAAAAAAGGACAGATGTGGTGATCCAGAAGGTGGCTCCAAAGCACAGCCCTTGAAAATATCCTGGTACGAGGACAAACCTGTCACCATGTCTATCATCAGAGGGCCATCTGCTTCTATGTGTGGCTCAATGAACTTTGACTATTCATTTTCCAGCATCCACTATTATTTAAAAGAATCCACTTCTCCCTCCCCCATCATAAAAATTAGACAAGCAATAGAACCAGCAGCAGCAAAGTCTGTGGAGTTAATGTTGGTGGTACTGAATTCCCAGGTGCTTCCCAGATTCCCACAGTGTCCTAAGAGTGTCCCGTACATGAAAACAAACCCCCCAAAATGTGATCACTCTGGGAAGGAAGAGCAGGTTAGCTTCGGTTTTGTGCCCCACTGAGAATCCCCGATGAAAGCAGGATCAAGTATTCAAAGCCTTGAGAGAGAACATCTTTCATACTAGCTCCAGTACCTGGTTAAACGAAAAGTAGAAAACAATTAAGCAGACACCATTTTATTTCCTTATTCACAAACAACCTTCTAGCTTAGGGCCAAATTTGAGGTGGTGCAGGCAACCATATTTGTTGCTTACATGGCTGCATGCATTAAGTGGGAGGCAGGAAGAAAATCAATTTTTATTAACAAGACACAGATAAAATGGATGAACAGAGGTAGACCCCCATACCACATGATTATTCACCCAAACTTCTCGTTCCCCTAGCCTAGCTCCCGATACTACAAGTGAGCTAAGCTAGAAGAAAAAGAGCCTGAAGCAATGAAGTGAGGTCTGTTGGGTCATTTCCTTGTTTCATGAAAAGATTACACATGAATTCCCATCCTGTTTTATTGAGGAATAGAAAAGAGACAAAGGTGGCTCCTTGTCTAATGTGGCCCTTGGAAGTGGTCTGGTCCAGGGGTCTCCAAGCTTTCCTTGCTTTGGCCCGGTGTCTCCAGAGACGATTGCGCAGCGGGCCGTAGGGCGGGGGAGCGCGCGCCTGTACACGCGTGCACACGCTATTTCTGGCACTTCTGGGTTGGAGGAGCCCCAGAAATAGCTTGTGCACGGGCCTCCTCCAACCCAGATGTGCACCGGAAATAGCGCTTGCAACGCGTGCACAAACGCTATTTCTGATGCACATCTGGGTTGGAGGAGGCCCGTGCGCATGCGCACAAGCTATTTCTGGTGCTCCTCTTACCCGGAAGTGGGGCACTGCGCCGGTAAGAGCGGGTGTCAGCGGGTGTCACTGCAGGCAGGATAAACAAGTCCCTTGGGCCTTATCCGGCCCCCAGGCCGTAGGTTGGTGACCCCTGGTCTGGTCCCTTTCATTCTCATGTCATTTAGTACTGCAATACATGAAGGTATTGCATAAGGAACCTTTGGCACAAGGTAGAAAGTATTTCTATGTACAAAATGCACATAGGGTAGAATGTTACAATCTCAGTCTTTCAAAGCTTCCCTTTAAAGAATGTTAGAAATGACAGGTGGTAAGCTCACAACCAGTTCTCCCACCAATATCTGTACTGACTTCAGGCTTAATATAATTACTACAAACCAGTGAGTTGAAGCTGGATAACCATCTCCCAGTACAGATTTGCACAGCAAATTTGTGACGGCCTTGTGGACTATAAAGGGAGAAACTCAAAGAAGAATCATTTAAATGGTGTTTGGAGCACTTAAGGCAACCCCATTCAAGGTTGTTTTCAAGCTCTGAGCTTCTTTTCCAAAGCTACTTTAGGGATTTGTAGCTGGCCAGAAGACAGACAGATTATCAGCAGGGAAATAACCTAGCTTTTAGCTCAATTTCCTTTTAGTGTTATAATTTACCTAGCTATCCAGCTCAGTTATTCAAATTATCTAGATGCACTGTAACAGAGATGGAGTCAGCTTCTGAATTTTTGTTTCCAATTTAAATGAAAGCGGAAAGACAAGAGATCGAACAGGTCCAGAAAGGGCACAAGAGTGCTCACCGAGGCAATGGGATGCCAAGGTTCAAAGTGCTGCTGAATGGGACCGTCATTTTCTCAGATGGACTGGGAGTATCTAGCACATTTCCAGAACTGTAAGCTCCAGAGTTCTTGGCTGTGTTGGTGCAGCATTCTTCATGTGCAACTTGCACAGAGACCATCAAAAAAAAGTCTCACATGAAATGGGACAGTCTTCTCATGTTTCATTGCCTTCCAGAGAGGCCCCAAAAGGCCTTCTGGACACTGTTACACTCCACCCCTTTTTCTTATTTGGGCATATTTGATCTCCAAGCTCACTCTATTCCCACACACCCCATCTTACAGCAGATGCAAATAAATCACTTCACATTATAAACACTTGGAGTAAGGAGCAACTCTAGGAATGGGCTTTTCCAGTTTTCAGTTACCTTGTGGCTACCAATGTTCTTTAAAATTGAGTGGCATAGACTAACTTACCTTAATTGTACCCTGACTGTTAGCAGCAATCAGCACATTGGACTCCTGCAAAACAAGAAAAATCATCAGGGTTATACTGCAGGCACTAGGAAGGGGGTGTGGCTGCTTGTATACTTAAATCACTTTTGATTCTGCAATTCCAACTTTAAGGAGAAGTTGATATCTGACTTATCTTTTAAAAACACTGCACCTGAAGAAGTTAGGAAACCATTTAGAGAAAAGCACAGTGTGTTTCAAAGTAACATACAAATATGAAATTACATCCAGATCTCTTTGCGTGGGAGCTAAACAAGAAACACTAAGTTTACTTTGTTTTTTAGCCACCAGTACAAAAGGTCTCAGGTGCCTTGTCTAAGCTCACCAATTGCCAAACATAAAGAGATGCTTTCAAAATGTATTGCAACAGAATGCAAAACAGCATAGAGAATGCATGCAAATAAAATGGTGCTATGACTTCTAATATACCAATTGGCTTCCGCTGGAGGGCCATGTCTTCACCTTCCTATTATATTCTAGCCTAGGCATATCATGAATTTAATTTGTAGTTAGGCGCAAGATCTTTTGTCACATCAAACATTACAAATTTCCCTCTCCTTTCTACTTATGCCTGGCATGCTCTTTTTGAACGTATTTGTCACTTTCCCCCCTCTTTCTTTAGAAATGGCTCAAAACATGTCTGCTTTTCCTTCTAAAGCTTATCTTTTGTAAAACATCCCTGGCTAATCGCATTAAAGCAATTCTTGTACACACAAACAACCAGATGAGTGGCTATGAACTGATGTTAGGAGCTTCAAGAAATAGTGAACTGACTGATGTATATTCCTTTAATCCAAGCTTCTAACAAAGCTATGTTGGACCAGTTTGAATACGTGTGTGTGTGTGTGTGTGTGTGGTGTGTATAAGTGTAATAACTCAGTCCACAAGGATGACTCTTTTCAGACATTCCTTCTTGGTCTATGACCTAAAAAAATAAATAAATCACAACTTTGTAAATTTTCCAAATTGTAGGATCAGTGTTGTCCACAGGAGTAAGAGGGATATCACAACTTCTGTTTTTTGAATCAGATATTGATTTAGAGGACATTTTAATGTTCCATGTCCAAACACATTAACTTAGAATGTGATATGATGGTTTAATAATATTCAGTTTTTCAAATTTCTAGCATTTATATCTCTCCTGTAGATTGCCAATGTGCCTTATAAACTGTAAAATATTATAGAATAGTAAAGTTATGGGAAAATATTAAAAAAGTAGCCAATTAAAAAAGCAGTACCCTGAAAGCCCAGCTGTGATAAAAGTTTCACTGCTTGTCTAAAAACAAACAATAACAGGGCCACCCATACTTAGGGTTGCCATATTTTGAAGAGCAAAAAAGAGGACACATTTGCCGACTTCTACTTTTAGCTATGGATCGCTATGGTGACTCTGGAAAAGGAGGACATCTAACCCCCTCTTTTTAGCAGGATAAGGGAAGGGGCTATCCCTCTACCCTCCGCGATGTGATAACTTCATTTCGGTTCATGTTTTCCTCCTCTACAAATTTGCTTTCTAGGCTGTAGAAACCACACCTCAGTCATGTAAATAATATTCTTGTAATGGTTATCCAGACTATTTGTGAATATTAGCCTTTTCCCTTCTCTCATAATAAACAATATTCTCTTGATGGGAGCTTTAGTTCTTTGGGGGGGGGAACCAACATATAGTAGTACCTCTGGTTAAGAACTTAATTCGTTCCAAAGGTTCGTTCTTAACCTGAAACTGTTCTTAACCTGAAGAACCACTTTCGCTAATGGGGCCTCCTGCTGCCGCCACACCGTCGGAGCACGATTTCTGTTCTCATCCGGAAGCAAAGTTCTTAACCTGAGGTACTATTTCTGGGTTAGCGGAGTTTGTAACCTGAAGCATTTGTAACCCGAGGTACCACTGTACTGTCCTCTCTCAACTTCTTTCTGAAATTCTCAAATGTATTGTTGCTTCTTAAAAACTCTAATTCTCTTTTTGACCCCTTTTAGAGCCATACAAAGTGTTGTGTAGGGGATTAGTGAATAAGATCCCCACTTTAAAAATGTTCAAAAGGGGTCATTGATCAATTCTTGCCATGTAATTATCTTAATCTGAATTATCCTCACCCTGAAGATGCCTTCTGCCTTCTGGGTTAAGTTTAAAAAGTTGGAGATGCTATTCCTGAATTTCCTGAGTCATGTCTAGTTTGGTTCTCCTGTCTCATGCATGCAGCAATGAATACAAAACAAAAGCAGGGTGCCCTTGACCCAAGAACACTTTTCAGCATGTCTGAAAGCATCACATTTCAAAAGCATGAAATGACTCATATTTGAGATTATATTACTGTTTTCATTAGCTATCAAGTTCTTTAGTTTTTCTTACCTGCTGACATCATTTTTAGAATCTCAAAAAGACCTGTACAACCGATCCTGAGTTTTCCAAATGAAGTATTCAATTTGTTACCAAGCCCTGAGCAGAAACTCGCAGTTGTTCCCACATCTCTTTTTATTCCCCTGAATATTGCATCTACCCATGTGTTAAAATGCAACCTTTCATTCTAGCTGCCAAGCCTTGCTGATTTTTTTTTAAAAAAGAAAAACCAGCTACTGTTTTGTGCAAGTTATAAAACAGTACTGAAAGCATTCAAATTTTCTCTATAAATAGGCAGCATTTCAACATTCATACTCATGCCCCTGAGTAAATTTCCCCAGTGGGAATGCAGCCATAGACTGCTCTCAGTTAAAGAGCAAAACATTAGCAAAACAAGAGCCTTATCTATAATATAATGCCTATCAACATTGGAACCTGCTGACAGGCAAAAAAAATTGTTGCAAGTTCAGAACACAGAACAAAATGGTAGAAACACCATATATTCATGCAGAACAATTGTTTTAAGCTTTTAAAAATCTTCTTAAAAGCATTCATTCACTCATTGTACAATGAGTGACATTCTACATTCACTCACTCTCTCAAGAAAAATAAGAAAAGGATTTTTATTATGTACAACAAGGACTAAAATCCCTAATGGAGTTGGCAGTAATATCACATAGCCTATCACTAAAGGAGAAACCATTATGTTCCACAGAAGTGATGTTACCATGCTGTGGGGAGTGATTAGAGGACTTTCTTTGTTGCAATGCATGCTGTTTGAGCATAAGTGAATAATTGAAGGTATCAACCTATAGTACAATAATTCTCTTTTAGATGAGTTGCAGAAGAGAAATGAAATAAAGACACTTCTTCTTTAAGGAGATGCAATGGTTGAGATAGTTATCAAGCGGAAATTCTAAGCCTGATGGCCATAGGATTTCAAGACCAGTCTTTTCAATTCAAGGTAATGGAGAGTAAGGGTAACTCTATTTATGAAAATGCACAATTAAAATAATTGTGGGAAATGCCTAGTGTTTCAGTTAGTGAATCAGATGAAGGGATAATCTCCATATATTTCCTCTGAAAAACTCTTGCGAGCCCCACCACTGTTATATTTCACCTTGGGGTAAATCAGATGGTCACAATCCCCCCGTCTGCTGATCTGTGGCACCCAAATATTCCTTAACTACCTGATGGAGGCCCCTCTACATGGCTGAAATTCACAAGATGGCTTTTGGATTTTCTGATGAAACACACTGTAATAATTTGAAGCATTGTTTTTACTGATTGGATAGTTAATTAGATGTGCACATATAACTGATTTATTGACATGATGAGACTGAAATTTAATAATGTGAAGTATTAATGCCAAGGTTAACTCAATTGAGAACTTGCACCATCATCCTCATTACTGGATGGAACATCAATTGGAATGAAGGCAACCAAGCTAAAGAGGAATTAGAGGAGACAGTAAAGGGCACACATTGTGACACCATCTGCCTTCTTCCCACACACCTGGCGACACTAACCCAAATGGTACCAGGGCAGACTGGAACGTAGTTAAAATAAACATCAATTCCCAATGGTGGCAGCTAACATGTCAAAAAATGCACAGACAAGGAGGCACGTCTTTGACTGGTACCATAACACTGAAAGCATTGGTATCAGATATGCTTTTTTCTCCCAATGCATTCCTATGGGATTTGACTTACAAATGTTTCCGACTTACGAATATGCGTTCGGAACGCATTAAATCCGTAAGTAGAGGTACCACTGTACCTCTTGATACATCCTTTGTTTTATCCACTTTGTTCTGTTAAATAAAACTTTCTCTTTGTTCAACTTCTGCCTGAGTCTCCAAGTATCTAAGATTTCCCTCACACAAAATCCAAAAGATAACCCATGCTGGTTATTATAGAGTGTTATATGTAGTTGGGATCTGCCGCAATTGGTATACAGCGGGGGCATCCGCTACCATATGCCATGAGATTAAATACCCCCTCCCATTCATTAGGCAAGGATGTTTCATGATTAGAAGGGGAAATGACACTTTCCCCACTATCCAGCCCATAGATAGGAAACATTGTGGTTCTGGGCTAGAACCAACCCCAAACCTGAGTCCTCTAATGTTGTATAGCTCCCTCCTTCAGGAATGCTCTTCCCAAAGGTCATGGTTGGCACTCATTCTCTGTTTTAGGTGCCAGGCAAAAACATTTTACCCAGGCAGTCAGTCATTAATTGGGAGGGTAACTAGCTATGTATATGGCCTCTTTTGTACACTGCCTTTTTAATTGGATGGATACTTTGGATGCGCACTTTAGGTCAGGGGCGTAGCAAGGGAGGGGCATTGGGGGCACTCCGTCCCGGGCAGCACGCAATCCCAAGGGCGCCATGGCGGCTGCCCCACCCGCGCTGGGCGCCCCGCCCCCAGAACGCACACCCCGCCCCACGAGCGACGCACCTCGCCCCCAAAACGCACACACACCCCCGCGGGCAGCGCACCCTGCCCCAGAATGTGTGCCAGCCCCGCCCCCGCCTGTGCTCTGCCCCCGGTGGCAGAACATGAAGCTACTCCACTGCTTTAGGTCTTCTGTATTGCTGTTTTTTACACTGGGTTTTAATGTTTCATGCCATTTAGATTTGCATTCTGTAAGTTGCTCAGAGCTACTTTGGTCTAGGTACTGATGACAGGCTATAATATTTTGTTGCAAGTTACATTTGTTATAATTTAATACAGTAGAAACTTCAAGGAACCAAGTAAAGTGGATGCTCAGAGTTAGAAAATCTGGGGATTTAGTTTAAAGTTTTCTGACTATTCCAGACTATTAGCTGAAATACTATAAGCATTCTGTAGAAAGAAATAGAAAAGTCATGCCACTATGATGATGACAGTTTAAAAAGCTAAAACCAGCCATACTTAGCCCTTCGCATTAGAAGAGCAACGTCTGCATGGTTCTATTCTGCTGTCCTCAATGCCAACTCATCACTGCAGACCAGGCTGTAACAATGCCTTTAGCAACAGGGATTGTGCAGAGATTTTAAATATACATAAAAGGCAACAATCTGAATCAGTTGGCTCTGCAAAACCAGGCAGAATCCTTCGTTTTACTCAAGGAAGGCTGAAAGTGTAGACAAAAGACATTTTGTTTGCCCATGTTGGAGGTGTATTCAGCTTCCAATTTTACAAAGAGCCATTATTAAGAGACCCTTTATTACATCCCCCTTTGCATCGCAAGCTCCTGGCTGCATTACATCTTAAATTAAACACATGTTAATGCATAGAAAGAAAGAAACGAAAGGAAAATTAATTAAAATGGCAGGTTTAATCCAGGTCAGAATAATTGTTAGCTCATGCAGAAATTTTATTTTTAAAGAACACACAGAGTGCAGGTCATTTAAGGGCTTTTGCAATTAAGTTAATTTAGGGAAAGCTTGTTTAATGCAGCTTTGTTGTTCCTGAGTAACTTCTAACGGAACACTAACTTGAAACGGTCCACCACACAGAATCCAAGCTGGATTCAAGAGAAATGTTATTCCTGGTTACAACAAAATGTTGTAGTGTAGGGTCTGCCTCCTCTACAGGATACTCCATTTCTCCTCTTTCGTGTTTTCCATTCCCTAGCCTTAAGGGTCAGTCAGCATTCTGTGCCCACTGAGCATGCTCAGTCTGCACTGGGCTGTTTTGGGACCCTTCCACTTTAGAAATCTTTCTCCTAATATTTTTTGTACTTTTGCAAACCTTGAGGTTCTCCAAGTCTGCTGACATCTCCTTGTGTGTGGATGCTGCCACTTTGATTACACAAGGACCAGCACTTGGAGAACTGGGTTTGCTAATATAATTAGAAATACAGATTCCTACTGTTAGGGAGGAAAGCAGAATTTCATGAACAGTTCTATGACCTCATCTCAGGGGAGTCATAAAGCTTCAATTATGAACCTACCTTATAATTTTGATTTATTGCTTGATCTACACTCAGCATCAACAGAACTGGTAGCAGCTTATTACTATTTCTTAACAATGCCATGGGTAATGGATTAAATAATAATAAAAAATTCCTTCCAGTAGCACCTTAGAGACCAACTAAGTTTGTCATTGGTATGAGCTTTCGTGTGCATGCACACTTCTTCAGATATAATACCAAAGCCGTAATAGTACAGGAGGAGGAGGAGGAAGGGGACTTCAAGGATACTATACAACAGCAGGGAGAGATTTGAGGATTGTTACAAGAGTTCTGTAAGAACTAAGAACTCTCTGTCACACCGCTAATGGCTTCAAAGCCAGCAGTGAGGATCAGAAACATGACCTGATATTGCTAGAATTCTAAGAGAAGTTTTGGAACCTACCGTAAGTTTAAAAAAACCTGTGTTTTGAACACTGCTTGCTCGATATTATAAGATACATGAATTAACTCCATGTATTTTAGATGGAGCCCAATACACACACACACACACACACACACACACACACACACACACACACACACATGATGAAGATTATGTTTATTTATATCCCGCCTTTCTACCTGTCTGGGGCCTTGCATCAATTAAACCATGATATCTGACACCAGCACTTTCATCTAACAGAATTTTTCCAAAGGCTATAGGCATTGTAATTATTTCTTTTTCTTCCAGTTACTTCCCTAATTCCTTTATCTTGCTAACTGTGCCTCGACAGGTTGCATTGCAGTGGCAATATTGTAAAACATAACACTGATTCTTTCCCCAACCCCTCAATATCAACAGATAAACAGGAAAGCATGCCTACTCATGGGACAGCTCAGTAGGACACACACCATATGGAGAAGCTCATGGAAGCTTTTAGAGATGTCACTTCTCAACACTGCCAAGTAAAAATAGCTTGACAACATGAGACACTGAATGAGGTTGCCTCATGATTTTCAGTAATGAAAATAAGAAACATAACTCTTTTCAGTGTTCTGGGATGAGTGCATCTTCATACCAAATTTGCAGGACAAGGCGAATAAAGCGTCCTATGGGAATTAAAGAAACTTACCAGAAAGCAGCATGTCCTCTCACCAATAGCCTTGGACAAGCAAGTCTAGATCTGTTGGGGGTTTTTTTTGGTGGATTTCGGGACTATGCGAACCACCCCTCTTCAATAGAATAATTAACTGCTTCCAAGAGCCATCCATATAGACTTTAAGCAACCAAGGTGGGCAAGCATCAAGCATACAGCAGGTTGGTCTCACATCTCCTTACCCACAAGCTCCAACTCAACAAAAGCTTTTCTCCCTTCAGATCATCAGCATCCTGTCCTGTACACACCTCCAGGATGGATTGGTGTGTGTATCTGACTAATGGACTGGGCCAATTATAATCTAAGGCATTTACAACAGACCTTTAAAGCATATACCCATCTGCAAAGAATCCTGGGGACTGTAATTATAGCTTATTGAGGGTACTAAGAACTCTAGGTCTGTCAGGGGTAAATTACAGTTCCCAGAATTCTTTGGTGGGTGGGTGTATGCTTTGAATTTTCTTTAATTGTTATCACAGGGAGGCCATGAAATCTTAAGCCACACCTGACAAGGAAGACGTGGCCTCGATGCTAAGGTCTCCCAAAACAATGGTGGCATTAATGCCACCTCTGAGACTTCCTTGTAGACCATAAGCTGGATAGCCTCATAACTTGAGTAATTGCTCTAACCTTTTCTGAAAATCAAATTCTCTTTGCATTTTTCAAGGATTTATTTGACCCCATTAAAATTCTGGTTATACTGCATGCTTCATTGTACCTAGTGCATTCCACTTGTCATAATTCAAGCTCTTCCTCTTTGCTTTTAGTAGCTTTCCCAATATACCATGGAATCCTACACCATTATGACCTTTTCATCCAATATCCATGGCATTTTAGATGCTCTTCTTACAACTGGGCCCATCCGCAGGAGCGTGATTGGTCATCCCAAGTGAGTGAGGCTCATCTGACAGCAACAAGAAACTGAGGCATCAGTATCATCAGTCTAAAGATTCAGCAGGAGCCTTCTGCTTTAACCTTTAAATGACTGTGAACACTCCCCTGTGCCACCAAGCTTATGAGGTCAATTAAGAAAATGTCTTTCTCTGTTTTGTTTTATGCTGATTCTATATATGCATTAATTAATTACTTTGTAAATCACTTGGAGGCTTTTGGGGGCGGGAGCAGCAAAGATGTTTAATAAAAAGTTATACTATTTCTGTTTTCACAGAATCATAGTATTGTAGAGTTGGAGGGATCACGAGGATCATCGAATCCAATCCTTTACAGTGCAGGAATCTTTCACCCAACATGTGGCTTGAACTGACAACACTGAGATGAAGTGTCTCATGCTTTGCTGACTGAGCTATTATTCCTGTTTGTTCCATCATTCTTGTTTGTTGATTTTAAAAATTTACATGGTTTTATTTTATAATTATATTGTTATGAACAATATTTATAAATATTTCTCATAAATAAACTTTGAATCCTCTGTGCTTACAACTTCCGCAATAGAGCCGGGACATGGTCTTAAAGGTCTGGGCTGAAAGTTTTCTACATTTCCCAGCTTTGGAGTGAATGTTTTCTATGTTTCCATTTTTGTGGGTAACATTTAATAATACTGTTTATTTGAACTTAATACCGACCTGCTGCTTTCAAAGAGAGATCCACAAAAGGAACCTCCTGCACAAGTCCACAAGTCCAATCAATGGAAGAAGCAGAACTGCAATATTTAGTTACATTGCATATATGTACGTACGTACATACATCCCACACAAATCATACAATGGCATAGAACTCATAGCACACACAGAAAGATATGTTTATTTTGATATTGTTGTATCAAATTGTATTTCTGGCATGGTTAGTTTTATTCATACCTTTGTAATATCGACTTAAAGTTTATTTTTTATTTTTTCATAAGTAAGAAGAGCGTAGAAACTCTATATGAATTCATTTCAAGAAAGTTTATACATAAGACATGCCTGATCAATTGTGCCCTGTGACTAATAATTTTCCCTGCTTGACCAAAGCCAATTCAGGAACCCCATGCTAATTAATACTAGTTAAACTCTTCCACTTGCCTTTGGATAAAAGGCATTTTACATCTTGCATACTTTCTAAATTTTTCACTCTCTGCACCCTTTCAGGGTTATTAATTAACAGGACAATATACTAATAAGATAAAGTAAGTGATTTCCATGGCAGCAGGAGAATGTATTTTACTATCCAGAAGGTGAGTGTGACGCTGGGAGCTGGTTGGCGCTACAATTTGGGTCAAAACAGATCTGAGGCACATGCGATTGGCATGGATTATCAATCTGAATTAGAGAAAAACAATTTTAACACTAAAGTCTATCAATTGCAATCTGTGTTCAACTAGTGTTTTAATCCAGGTAATTACTATTATAATGATGATACAATTGCTGTTAAGTGGAACACAATGTTCTTGAATCTAGTTTATAAATATATGTCTCAGAAGGTGTGTGTGTGTGTGTGTGTGTGTGTGTGTGTGTGTGTGTGTGTGTAGTTACAGCTGTAGATGTAAGCGCATATGTGTACCTACATTTGCATATTATTTTCTGAATTGGATGCGGGAAGAAAATCACCTCTCCAGAAATCTCACATTTTAAATTGCTATAAAAACTGAGTGTACTTGCCCTAGATTATAATATATATTTGTAAACGCCAGAAAGATACTGTATACACTATATCCCACTGGAAAATAATATGTAAGAAGTCAGGTCACATGCCTTGTTTTCAGAGCTACTAATGTTAAAAGGGGGGTAATTAACAATTGGCAGACTTGGAAGAGGCAAACCCTAGCAAGGGGAGACTACAACTAAGATCAATGCCAACATATATCAACCACAATTTGCTTTTAACTTTGGGTCCTAAAGTATAGAAGTCAGATATTTAAATGAATTTGTAAATTGTGGAGAGGTGGGTGAAAGAGTGGGGAAAATACACTACAATCCAATCACAATCTCATATTCGTACTTAAGGAATAGGAACTATTACATCTATGATGACCAAAATAACCATGTGGCATACTTAAAACATATTTTGTGACAAAGGCAACAAATCTGAAAAAGCTGGTTCGACCGCACAAAAAGAAATAGCATGGTTTCACATATCACAAGTGCTGGCAGTTATGCCATTCTGAAAGAACTGCTGTTGGGCTTTGTCTTCCCCAACTCTGCAAAACAATAAAAAACCCAACTATTGCCTATCTATTTCACCACATGCAGTCTTGGTTGACTCTGCTTTTCAGCCTCCAAATATTTCAAGCCCATTCTCAAATTTAAGAAACAACTTAAATCTCATTCCCCTCTGCCTGACTAGAAAATATTGAAAGTATAATAGTAAGAAAACAAATCATAACAGGAGTGAAAATCAGGACCCAAGCTCTTAGGAAAGCTGTTTTCTAGTAATTTTCAAAAAGTGAATGGATGGAACATAAAGCAATATGGTACTGCACAGGGTAATAAAGGCACCATTATTTTCTCTGAGATAATTTAAAACAAAAACAAATCATAAACTTTGTGGCTGTTCTTCTGCCAATCTCACAAAGTTAAAAGACAATTAAGATGTGGTTGGCTTTGTAATTAAGACTATGCAGAAGTGTGCTGAAGAGTTATTCTGCAAACTTGACTTCTGAACTCAAGAGAAACATATGGCTGCTAATTGCAATAATACCACACAGACTGAGGAATGGTGGCATGGGACCTTTTCCTAGATCTCCTTTATGTTAGTGAGAAACAATTTCCTGGACAAGAATCTCTAGAGAGCCCTACCTGTGGTAAGAAGGTAGCAAGTGGGAATTGTGATGAGCCTGCTAAAAAAAGATTCAAACGAATTCTAAATCCTGCACTCTGCATAATCACATTATCTAAAGGGCCTTGCAGAAGGACTGAAGTGTCAAAACACTGAAATTTGATTCGGCAACTGTGCCACTAATAATAACACCATGACAGGCTCATGTTGATCTCAAGAGTGGGACTCCTGAGGTGGTAATAATGAGTAAAGAGTTGCTACAGTCAGCTGGGCACCTTTTCCAATTATTCACATAGGAAACAGCATCCACTGTGGGGATCTAGAAGGTGATAGGAGCCGTACTCTTAATAAGTATTATATGCAAATACACACTGGCACAATTTGCAATTCTTTTAAGAAACTGTGACATTAAAATTACTTGGCACAAAACATCACTCTTTTTCAGTAGCATGCACTTGCTTGTAAATGTTACATTAACGGCTGAGATTCTTGTCTAATTCAAAACAGGCTAAGCAAGTCTCTTCTGCTGTTTAGGGACAAAAATGAGCGGTAAAGGCAGTCCAAGTGCATATTGGCACGACTGCAAAACAGAAAACTTTTCACTGAAAGCAGACTGCACAGAAGAAATAAAATGCAGTGACTGGGTACCACATGCTCCCCACTAAAATCAAAGGCTCCCAAGAGCAGTTAACTTTAGCTGGATAATATAATTAATATAAATGTACCAAACCCAATTATAATGGCCACAAACATTGATGACATAGTTCTGATTGTCTCAAACATTTTACACAAATTGTACAGAAATTATAAGAATTTTTCTAACTAATAAAATGTTAAAGGTCAGATGACATTTCACATATTTAATAAAGTAAGGAGTTAACTATCTACTGTATGGTCTAGTGCTACATGCCTTGAAGACATTCAAGTCATCCCCAATTGAAAGGATGAAGAGGTCAGAATAGTTACAAGCCTCTTGCCTTCTCTGGCATTTTGAGGCCAGTTGCATCAATGAGAGGGATGATTCTACCATTTCCCTGTGGCTGAATTCTTTCTAAAGTGATTATCCTGGGTAAGATGCGGATTCAGTGTGTTAGAAGTCAACACTTGGGAGGTGACTAAATCTATTTCCCCAAAATTTACAGTAAGTGATCTTGGAACTATCTAAAAAATGTATTTTAGAATATCCTTTGCCGTGCCACAAAGCAACATGCACTTATGATAAATAGCACAGTATGTCAATTAGGGATGGATGAATCAGTCTCCACCTTTGTTGGTTCCATGCACCTTTTCACATTAATCTGAAATCCCCCTCCCCCAAATTCACAAAATTTACATATATTTATATACACACTTAAACATAGCTTCATCTCATACATTTCCAGTGTTTTGACTGAGACGAGAACTGCACTGAACATTTGGGAAGTGTGAAAACTGATGGATAACTAAGTTCATATCTGCACATTGGTCTGAGAAATGCGACCAGGTCAGTTCATATCAATCATCCCCAATGCCAACTTTCCAACAACAATGAAAGCAACATAGGAAATTGAATTCTGAATCTATTTCGAGCAACAGGTGCTACGGTAGGGAATGGCACTTTAGTTCCAGTTTCCTGATCTACTTGGATATTCTCACAATGCTGCACAAAGACTACACAATTAATAGTTCTTGATGAAGGCAAACCGATAATTCTGGCCCCATCAGCAGAAAGCTAGATTTACGAGCTCTTCACAATCCTCTTATATTACTACTGGTACTATTTCCTGGCTTCTCTCTGAAAAAGATTCTAGGTTTTTTCCATGGCTGATTTGCATTCCATTTTCTCCCAACATCCAGAAGCCTCTGGCTTTTCTACATGGCATTTCTACTTAGCAAGTCCTTCCCAAGCCAACCTACTTACACAGCGAAATGAACACACACAAACAGGCATGAAAAGAAATGGCTTCATTATAACAATACTGGTAGATTGAGACCATGCCTAATCTACATAATCAAACTGTGTATGTGTCCACAAGCAATAGCTTTTTTGCTTTCCTCTAAGTAAGTGCTATGACTAGCTTCCAACACTGTATCTGAGAAAGTGTCTAATACTGGGGTGGGAGAGCTGAGAACAAGGCCAATATATTAAACATCTGGCAACCAATGTGCCACTTTGGTTTTAGATAGTACATGGGTAAAGGTAAAGTTACCCCTGACCATTAGGTCCAGGCGCAGACAACTCTGGGGTTGCACGCTCATCTCGCTCTATAGGCTGAGGGAGCCAGCGTTTGTCCGCAGACAGCTTCCAGGTCATGTGGCCAACATGACTAAGCCGCTTCTGGCGAACCAGAGCCGCGCACGGAAACACTGTTTACCTTCCTGCCGGAGCGGTACCTATTTATCTACTTGCACTCTGACGTGCTTTTGAACTGCTATGTGGGCAGGAGCTGGGACCAAACAACGTGAGCTTACCCCGTTGCGGGGATTCGAACCGCCGACTTTCTGATTGGCAAGCCCTAGGGCCTAGGCTCTGTGGTTTAGACCACAGTGCCACCCGTGTCCCTTAGTCTAAAAAACCTGGGACAAAATTTTCATGGCCCTCTAGCAGCTATGGTGGCTCTTGTACCAGAAGTAATGTATTTATTGTTAACTCTGGAAGTGTATACTTCATTCTGAACAAGCTAAGCCACCTAGAGCAAAATATACATCAGTATTTTGCTGCCGTTATTCTTTGTTTACTTTTGCTTGCTGGTTGCTCTCAACTCACCAGTTCAATATAAGTGACCTTCCAAATAAGATATGAAGAGTTGTGAATGACCTCTCCTTATTTCCTGTTAAGTGCCAACTATTGTTTGTTGTGATATCTAAATCTTCAAACGGATCCTTTATCAAGAATCAGAAGCCAAATATAAATAATGATTGTGATTCTGGTTTGTAAAGAAAGTCCTAAACACACTTTGCAAATTTGGACACTGCAACAAACAATGCTATTTATGTATGGAAAACGTTTATATAAACTTCCTTCATTGAAATTGGTACCAGGACAGTTTACACAATTAAAATAAAACAACAGAACAGAACAAAACCACAAGATAGCAGTTAAAACAGAACTGATAAAAATTCTCAGCTCTGACCAGGAAAGAATGGAGAGAAGGACCTTGGGTGATGACCAGAGAGTTACTATTAACCTGGAAGGTGAAAGAAAGCTACACTGTAACACCCCCCCCCCCCCCGGGTTACAAGCCAATGGAGCATTCCAAGTTCTCCAAACAATGGTTGGGAGCATTGCCTCAACTGAGCCACTAATTTGAAACCTCTAATTGTGAGCCGGATTTTCTGCCAGATTATGTGAAATGCAGTCTTAAGTCAGCATTTCAAGGAGAAGGAACATCATCCTTTTGCTCGGTGGCAATTAAAAGCATTATAAAAATAGGAATGCTATGGCCTAGTGCAGGGGTCAGCAAACTTTTTCAGCAGGGGGCCGGTCCACTGCCCCTCAGACCTTATGGGGGGCCAGATAAATAACGCAGAGATGCATTTTAAATAAAAGCACACATACTACTCATGTAAAAACACGCTAATTCCTGGACCATCCGTGGGCCGGATCCAGCCCCCAGGCCTTAGCTCGCCTAACCATGGCCTAGTGGCATGACACATGTATCCAAATGTGTCACAAAGTGTTGCTAGTGCAACATGCAGAAGAGGAAGGTGGTTGCTATAATTCGAGGCCAAGACAGAGTAGAAATAACAGAACAGTCTTTCCTGAACCAAAGAAAGATACTCAGGGTTTCCTTGTTTTCCTATAACCTGAAATAATGTATGCTGGTTGTCTAGGGAAAACAGAAATACAAAAAAAGCCTAACAGTGAGCCAGGAAAATGGGAAGAAAGCAAAGAAAAGCAAAACGATACAATGAACACCATTGACCAAAACAATATTCTTAAAACTGAGCATGAGGCAAAGCTTGCACTCTCACCAAGCTCTAATTATCCACATGCTCCACAGAAGAGGATGTGTTTTGCATTATAAAAGTCCCAAGGATTGCACCCAGGTCCTTTAATTAAGAGAATACCAGACAGGAGGTCCGGAAAAACCTCTGCCACTGGCAATCAAAGCAAACATTACCTAGGCCAGTCATCCCCAAACTGCGGCCATCCAGATGTTTTGGCCTATAACTCCCATGATCCCTAGCTAACGGGACCAGTGGTCAGGGATGATGGGAATTGTAGTCCAAAACATCTGGAGGGCCGAAGTTTGGGGATGCCTGACCTAGGCTCTAAGGCAGCTTAATATTTGCTTGTACAACCAACTTCCACAGGATCCACATTGTGGATGACTAATACAGCCTCCATAAAAATGCAGTGAATTTTGCAGCACCAGTAGTTTAGCGGCCTAAGGCAGCCCTGGTGAATGCAGTAGCCTCCGGGTGAGGCTACCACAGGACAGGGACACAGCTCATGTTGTTGCAGTAACCCAAATTTTTGTTGCTTCCTTACCCAAAAGGGAATATTTCACCATCTATGACACATATTTACCTTTTTACCCACTGGACCCAGATAAATGACCTGCTAAACCCACACTAAGATACAACAAGAAGGGAAAATGAGCAAAAAATGTTTACCCCGTCTGGCAGTGCCCTCCAACACACAGCACTGACAAATTCATTTGTATCATCCTCCTTACGGTCTTTGTCCAGGACGCTTTTGACAGTGTCAAATTTGAAGGTTAGCAGTGTCTTTGAGAGACCCTTGTAGTACAAGTAGAGGGAATTATTCTCACTTCCTGCAATCAAAAGCAAAAATAAAGAAAGAGGAGGCAGATTGGCAATGTGCAAGGATTCCTAAATATTTGTTTCAGATAGCTTTTTATGGGGTATGTAAGTGTGGGTTGGAGGCTAACTGTTACAGCTAAAGCAGAGAACTCCAAGTAAGATCACTGCATTGCATAACATTACCTACAACTCGTTGTAGCCAACGCTTGCCAGGCACATAAAATTCAGGTAGTGTAGAAAACAGTGCAAGGCAGTGGTTCTGAAGGCTAGTAAGAGTTTTTAACTGTATTGTGGAAACAAAAGAACTATTTCCAAGATGTCCTATTATCACTCTACCATGCAGTGGTGGGACTTCATATAAAGTCTTTTGTGCTCTGCTCCAGGCACCAAGACTTCAAGAAGAAGGGTAACAAACTGAAAAGGATTCAGAAGTAAGCTACAAAGGTGATAAAAGGTCTGGAAGGGACATCCTGTGAGATAAGACTGAAGGATTTGGCTTATTATTCAGCTACAGGAAAGGGTGGCAAGGGGCAGCTATGTCGACAGCTTTAAAGTATTTTAAAGAATCTCAGAAGAGGGGAGAGATAATCACTCACCATATTCCCCAGTGCTTTAAAAGTTTTCAGTTTTTATAACTGGGGTGTAAGTCACAATGTGCTGTGGCAAATCAGATGCTTTAATTTCACTGTGCGACACAAGCATGAGCTTTGCAGGCAGTACATGTTGGTCCCCTTTGCTGAACAGTTGTTTCACTTACCGCAGGCAATATAGTCTCCATTGGATGCCAAACCCACAAAATTTTTCTCATTGATGTGACCCTTAAAGGAACGCAGACAGTGTGGCTTTCCTACATTCCACAGCTTTAGCTGACTGTCCGTTGACCTGAAAAAAAGACGTATGAATCACTCATAAGTCATTAGTTTGCACTGAATGTCAAAGTGCTAGGAAGGCCCTCCGAAGAAGACATGGACATTTGTCAGGGCAGGCAAAACCACTGCACACGTGGGTATCCGTGTGTAGCTTGAGCAGTCAAGAAAGCAGATTCCCCAACATGATCTCTCAATAGAATTAAACAAGGAAGACACATTCACCAGAACTGGCCTAGCACCAGGGTACACAAAGTGCTCTCTCTGCTAACCAGCCTAAATCAGATTTTTTAAAATGTAAGTTGGATTTTGGTCTATTTTAAACTTCAGTTACATTTAATAACTTTAAAACTAATGTGTCTTAAAATGAAGAAGTCTATGTGTACACTCCTTGAAAACTGCAACTACACTACGGTAAAACCAAGGTTTTTTACTTTTTTTGCTGCAAAAACTCAAAATGAGGAACATACCAAACTTGTTGTCAGTACAGTGGTACCTCGACTTACGAACGACTCGACAACTGATTTTTTTGACTTACAGATGGGGGTAATGGCCGCGCGATTACGAATGTCTCGACATCCAGGGGAAAAACACGGCGGTTTTAGATAGGGATTTTTCGACTTAACGAATTTTTAGATAGGGTTGCTTCGACTTACGAATGTTTCCATTTTCAATGCATTCCTATGGGAAATCGCGTTTCCAATGGCGTTTTTCAACTTACAAATTTTTCAACTTACAAAGGTGCCTTCGGAATGGATTAAATTCGTAAGTCGAGGCACCACTGTAATTATCAATAAAACATCTCATAATATACTGTGTACTATTGTGACAAATTCTGAAAATGTTTGCTATTTCAATCAACTATGGACATAGTTGTCCCAGGTGGGACCCAGGTGGCGCTGTGGGTTAAATCACTGAGCCTAGGGCTTGCTGATCAGAAGGTCGGCGGTTCGAATCCCTGTGATAGGGTGAGCTCCCGTTGCTTGGTCCCAGCTCCTGCCAACCTAGCAGTTCAAAAGCACGTCAAAGTGCAAGTAGATAAATAGGAACCGCTACAGCGGGAAGGTAAACAGCGTTTCCGTGTGCTGCTCTGGTTTGCCAGAAGTGGCTTAGTCATGCTGGCCACATGACCTGGAAGCTATACGCCGGCTCCCTTGGCCAATAATGCGAGATGAGCGCGCAACCCCAGAGTCGGTCACGACTGGACCTAATGGTCAGGGGTCCCTTTACCTTTTTATGGACATATGCTCTTGCTTCTGGAAAGAGAAGGGAAGAGGCAGACAGGTCTGCAGGGTTTCACTGCACTCAGATAGGTTTGTGTAGTATGTGGTATGTACTTAAAATGTGTGTAAGCTATAGCTTCATCAAAATACGGATTTCAGAGCATAGAAACTTAAAAAGCTACAAATACAATATGAAACATAGCAATATAGTACAATTTAGAGGAATAAAACTATTTAAGTAGCTAAAAATACCATAATTGTAAATGCCTGGATCAAGAAAAAGGTTTTAATCTGGTGCCAGAAAGGCTACTGTTAGCACCAGTGAGGGCCTCCTTTGATGATCTTAATACCCAGGCAGGTTGATACAGAAGGAGACAACAGTTTTAGATATTTGGACCAGAAAGCCATTTAGACCAAGGGTGCCCCTTCAAATGTTGTTGCAATGTAACTCCTCTCCACTGGCCATGATGGCTGAGGATGATGGGACTTGGGAGTCCAATAATATCTGCCAGTCACCCCTTTCGACAACCCAGTCACATGGACGTCATATAAATAATAAATTATTATTACTGGTTAACCTTCATTTAAAGCTTTATAGGCTCAGTTGTGAAAGTGGAGAGGCTCTGGAACTGCACCACGGCAGGTCTGTGTAGGCTGGAGATGGGAACACTATAGAACCAAAAAGTGGGCAATGGGTAGAGACGCTAGTGAACATTGGAATTGTTCACACTCCCCATAATATCACAAACCTATCTGAGAAATGCAAGTATGGCAGGAGACCTTGCGGTGTGAAAATGGAAGTCTGGGGACCTGAACAAATTGTGGCTGCAGACTGCCACAGAAGAGGCTGGCACACTTTTTGCTTTCCTGTTGTTGTTGTTGTTGATGATGATGATGATGTTATTTCCTTTGAGGGGAAGGGAAATCTTTTAATTATTTTAATTGTGAAAATTCAGCAAACAGACATGGAGAAAAAAGTACAAAATGAAAGAAACCACTTGCCTTGGAGATGCACAGACTCCTCCCCAAAGCGTACCCCCCCAACTATTCACAATGCACAGGATGCAATAAAGCAGCGCCAGAACTGACGAACCCTGGTAAATGTTAAAAGTAAAGGGACCCCTGACCGTTTAAGTCCAGTCGTGGACAACTCTGGGGTTGCGGCGCTCATCTCGCTTTACTGTGGCCTGGAGGTCATGGGGCAGATTTAATTGATGTGATCTATAAAACAGCTTACGTTAGAAAAAGCAAATATTTTCTTACAGGTTTTTTTTAATTGCAGTTAACCACTGATAAAGCTCTTCCACTGACTGCAATGTTACAATACAGCACACTGTGTTGGGAGGGAAGTGGGAGAGAATAGATCCCAACATCTCTGCCCAGCTATTGCTTCATCTGAATTGGACAGCTCTGTCAATATAACCCAGGGCTATGGAACAAGCATTTTCAAATGTCTGTCTCTCAAGTAGGACAGGCCTCTTTTGTCCTTTCAAGGTCCCACACATGACGTTGCCATCTGATTACAAGGGCAAAATGCTCTGTGGTTTTGATACTGCCCATGGTTTAACCATTCAGTTTAATATAAGTTTGACAAGCAATGCTTCTATTTCAGTTGCCAAACCTCTGTAACTTCAGTACAGAAATTATTTAAAGTATGAGCAAATGTACTTCAGTTAATCTCAGATGGGGGAAAAAATAGATCTCTTATGTCATTTGAATGGTAGGAGAGTTCAAGTTGGCTAAGGAAGATAGATCTTTTTATATTTTTGAATATTTTGGTCCAATATTTTCATTTTGGTCCAACTGTGGGTGGATTAAACTCTGAGGACACTTTTGAGAAACATACCATAATGTAATCCCCAGGGACAGTGTGGAAAGGGACACCTCTAATATGGCTGGAAAAGAAGGAGTGGGCTCTGTGTTCCCGTTCATCAAGGAAATTTGAACCATAACTCCCACTTGACCTACCCCAAATTGATGTATTGATGTATGTACCGTATGTGATTAAGAAGTCCTAGAGTAGCTAATGCTTTGAGTAAAGGTAAACTGGTTACTGGCCAATTTAAATTGTCTCTCATAGTTCTGGTACCTATATCTGCCTCTGGAGTAGCTCCAGCTCCTAAATGTTGTGTTCTCCTCATGGGACTTTATGATTCAGGATTTGGGACGATGACCTGCTGTGCCAAAGAGTAGGGTCCCCTCTTCACTAGCTCTCTTAGCATGGTATTCCAGACCTCCTGTTACAGGGGAGTTCAGTTCAACTATAACTCTGTACATGACCCGAGACTGTGGGATTTGCCTTTGCTCTGAGTCTCTGACAGGAGAGGATCATTAAGGTGGGCAGAGGAAGCCCTAGAACGTATGTCAGATGCAGGAGGTTGCACCAATTAACCCCATAATCCAGGATCACATCTAATACAAGCAACATCTTTGTTTAATTCAGTAATGTTTCCCTCACTGAGAATAAAATGAATATCAGGCATAAAGCAATAACACATCCTAATTAAGTATCCCCCCCCATCCTTAGAAGTCTGTCAGCCTCCTTTCAGCAGGGTGAGGGCACATTGCTAACAGCATCATGGAAAAGCACTCCTGTTGAGATAGGACAAGCGCCTACTACCTGCACTTTCTGGGGGGGAAATGAAGACATTTTTGTTCCAAAAAGGTTACCCAGCTGGAGGAAAAGGACTCTGCCATGGGTGCGCATTTTGCATTGCATTTTTAAAATCTCCAGATTTAAAATGCCCCAGATTAAATGCCCAATGTTTGTTGTTCTAATAAGAGATTTGCTAGCCAAGGTGAAGACCACTGCTAGTCTGAAATAAAGGAGATTTTGGGGACTCTTAACCCTAAATTTATTCCAGATATCAAGCAGGTTCTCTCTCTATTACTGGTTCTCCCTCTCTGATTAGATGAAATGACACTCCATAAGCAGCAAAATGGCAGCTGTATGTTACCACCAGGGGAAATTCCTGCAGCTCTTGCAACATTTGCCAGTAAGAAGAATCATGCTTTGGAGCACAACATTAGGTATTAAATACAGCTGGGTGATATCTGGTTTTCAACATGGCAATATATCACCAGCTAAACATCATGATAAATCAATAGATCATGATGTCTGAAATAAGGATGGAAATATGCAGAGACGAACAGGTATTACTGTACTGCCTTTCTATTAGCACCTTCACATCTGATCAAGCTATTTCAGAACTTAGTGTTTGTTTCAGCATGCTCTCGGCTCCTCCTTCTAAAGGGACTGCTAAATACAAACTTTACAAATAAATTCAGGTAGGTAGCCGTGTTGGTCTGACGCAGCCGAAATAAATGAAAAAAGTTTGTTCTGGGTATAAGCTTTCATGTGCATGCTTCTTCAGAAACACTGAAACAGAAGTCACCAGACCCTTATATATAGTGGCAGGGTGAAAACTATGGACAGACCTGGTCTGAATAGAGATATTGGATTCTTGTCTCATTACATATGCTAAAGCTATTTTTTGTCATCTGCATACTATCCCTTGCTTTTTCCTGTAGGACTAATTGCAGTCGTTAACAGTCGCCAACAGGTTTACTGTACCCATTGAGTCAATCACCCATCTCCTCCTTCTGAGAAAAAAAACCCACCCCACCCCACCCCACCCTCTAAGGTGCTACTGGACATTTTTTTATTTATTTTACAAATAAAGCATGTCCGTTTTAGCTATGTTTTTTCTTGGACTCCTTTGAAGCCATAGGCTATGGAGCCAAGGGAGGTGTGAAACAGTCCTTTATTTTTGCTCTATCAAAAGCACAGCAATCTGTTTAGCAGGATGACACTTCATACCAACACAAGTTATGTGCATAAACCCCCACCCACAAGCCATATATTTTAATGTCTTTGAAAATACACTAAGTAGAATCAGTAAGCACAGAGGTTTTTCACAAACACCAAGGAAAATACTTACGCAGAGACTATTTCTTCTCCACTAACGAACTTTGCATATGAAACAGCCTTGCGGTGCCCTTTGAAGACCATGATTGGTTGCTTAGTGTTCCGAAGGTCATAGTAGTGAACACAGTGATCTGGGAAGAGGTATGACCAAGAAGAAAAAAATAAATCACTGTATGCAAAATGCTACTAATACTGCTCAATTATTTGTTTACCAAGCACCTTAATACAAAGAAGTATGGAACATAATGCCCAAGATCAAGAATCTGACTACTGTTCTAATCAAAGGCCTGCTAGTCAGGGATGTGGATCGCAGCTATTCATTGATTTGGCAAGCAAGCAGCTTTGGGGGCTGCTAAACCCACATTAGGGATGCGGCTGGCGCTGTGGTCTAAACCACTGAGCCTCTTGGGCTTGCTGATCAGAAGGTTGGCGGTTTGAATTCCCGTGATAGGGTAAGCTCCTGTTGCTCGGTTCCAGCTCCTGCCAACCTAGCAGTTTGAAAGCACGCCAAAAAGTGCAAGTAGATAAATAGGTACTGCTACGGTGGGAAGGTAAACAGTGTTTCCATGCTGTCAGGGTTGTTGTGACTACTCTTGAGTAACGACCTTCCATATGCTTGTCTTTCAGAAGCTTTTATTAGTGCACATTATTTACAGTGTAACAAACTGCTGGTTTCATGTCTACTCGCTCGAGACAGATTCCTGCACTGCCCCCTTCCGCGTTCTAGACCAACATAAAAGCCTCGGAACTGAGAAGCGCCTCCCTTTCCTCCTCCTCCTCAATTCCGGCGTTGGGGGGAAGGGTCTCCGGTCTGACTGATTCCTGTCCTCTCTTTCCCCCTCCCTCTCTCCCTGCCTATGGAGCAGGGGCTCTTGGATGTTGCCAGAGCCCTGGCACTCCCTTTCCCGTTTCCTGACTCCCTCCATCAGACCCTTCGCTCTCATGACTGCTGGGAGACGAGCTGCTTCGGATGAGGGGGGGCTGTTCTCTGTAAGCCCCCCCCCTTACACATGCACTGCTCTGGTTTCACCAGAAGCGGCTTAATCATGCTGGCCACATAACCCGGGAAAACTGTCTGTGGACAAACGCTGGCTCCCTTGGCCTGTAAAGTGAGATGAGCGCCGCAACTCCAGAGTCATTCGCGACTGGACTTAACTGTCAGGCATACTTTACCTTTACCTTTAATCCCACATTTGTTCTAGTTAACAAGCAAGCTGCACAAGTGAATCCGCAATACAAAAGTCCTCAATGAAGAAGTGTTCTCTGTTTTCCTACTTTTTAACTGTACTATCAAGTTCACATATCTGAAGGGAACTACTATATGAAGAAACCAAATGCCACCAGAAACTAGCAGGGACCAGTTAACTGTTTCAGATGCAGAGCACCCATGGTTATGAGACCAGGAAGGACTGGGAGTACACTTCAGAGTTGTACTATTATGCTTCCACGTGCCAACTGTGCTTATTTTTGAAACTAGGGTATCAATATATTTTTAATCCAAGGTTTGAAAGCCAACCATGACTAGCATAAACTTCAGCGCAGATACAACGCTATACCATTGTTAATTACATGGCTTATGGTAGTTGGTATTGGGGGTTGCATAGCTAAGCGGCCAGCAAAGTGGAACCAAAACCTATTTAGGTCAGAGTAGAAAACAAAGGAACACTAATGAGGGGAGGGGTCTATTCAATCGAAAAGTTAGGAAAGCTTACTATTGCAATCAACAGCTATTGCAGGCTAGCAGCAGAAAATACAGTGTTTGCATATATTTAAAACAGATTTGATGGTCTCAGAAAGTATTTGTTTAATTGAGACCATGGATTTCTCTCCTATTACTGTACAGGTGTTAAATTAGTATAGTATTGCTACAAAATTGCTGACAGCGTAATTACTATTGTAGTGAAAGGACTGTGTTCTTCTCTTCTATAAATCTGAGTTTTGCACAGGAAACCTGTACCTCTAGTATTGCATGGATTTGGGGTCTCGCTGCTTTCAGTTTCTTGTGTATGTATATCCGTCAACTGAGGATAACACTTCACATATCTGACAAAGTGGACTCTAGATCATTTAAGCTTATACTTTGGCAAATCTGCTAGAACTGAAGTATTACAAACTATATTCTTCCTGCAACAGACTAAACCTGACTACCTCTCTGGAAAAAGGTTTTTAGTAGATTGTACTGCAAGATACAATGAAGCTGAGGCTCCAATACTTTGGCCACTTCATGAGAAGAGAAGACTCCCTGGAAAAGACCCTGATGTTGAGAAAGGTGGAGGGCACAAGGAGAAGGGGACGACAGAGGACGAGATGGCTGGACAGTGTTCTTGAAGCCACCAACATGAGTCTGACCAAACTGTGGGAGGCAGTGGGAGGCAGGAGTGCCTGGAGTGCTCTGGTCCATGGGGTCACGAAGAGTCGGACACGACTAAATGCCTAAACAACAACAACAACAACAACTGTAAGATAACAGTTGATTGAATTCTATTGAAAACTGCAGCCTTCTTTCAAGCTGGAGCGTTTCCATCTATTCAGTAGGCACATTTGGAATGCTGCAGACTTCAAGTATCAACAGAAGAATGATGAGAGGAGGGAATAGATAAGAAACTGGATTGCTACAGACAGGGAAAAGGTGCAGAGGGGCAGAAGCATCTGCTTTCAGCTTTGAATTCTCCTTCCAAATTCTGCAGTAAACAACTCCAAGCCTGATAGCATATGGCCCCATCACAGCAGGCCTGCTTGCATAGCCTATGCGATCGATCAACTTCTGTTTTGGTCAGTATGAGTCCAGGAAACTGTATGGTCCCTCCGTTCTAAAATTAGCCACTTAATAATTGATTATTATAGAAACTATTGTCTGTGCCAATAGAGTTTTCATTATTATTTTTATTGATTCAAACTTGCATTGTTTAAGTAGCTACCTCATGTCTAATGCTCATCACATTCATTAATGCCTGAACAGGTGGCCATGTTTCCTAATTAAAGAGATTCTCTCTCTCCCCCTTCTCTTTTTCAGACCATATGGACCTTTCAGAGAACAAGATAAAAGTGCTACCAGCTAAGGAAGCCAAGATTAAACCAGGCTAAGTGAGAGGAATAAATATCCCAAGTACCCAGGCAGAAGCCTCTCAAATTGATTTATGATGGACTGAAACAGCTTACAACTAGCCAGGCTCATGGCAATCCTATACTGTACATCTTGGACTCTATATTTAAAGCACTCTAAAGCAGCCAGACAATTTCTCTAATAATGAGCACCAGGAACAGACCAGAAGAACAAGCGCATGTGGTAGAGAAAAGAGCCATTCCTATCTTCATGATACATGCACCCATCTATCATATATCAAAGTCAGAAAAGCTAAAGCACAGAATGAACTTAGGCTTGCTAGAGAGGTTAAAAGCAACAAAAAGGGTTTTTATGGGCATGTCCGTAGCAAAAGGAAGAACAAGGAAACAGTGGGGTCACTTAGAGGCGAAGATGGTGAAATGCGAACAGGGGACAGAGAAAGGGCAGAACTCCTCAATGCCTTCTTTGCCTCAGTCTTCTCCAAAAAAGAAAACAATGCCCGACCTGAAGAATATGGAGCAGATGATTCAGCAGGGGAAACACAGCCCAGAACAAGTAAGGAGGTAGTACAAGAATACTTGGCTAGTTTAGATGTATTCAAGTCTCCAGGGCCAGATGAACTACATCCAAGAGTATTAAAAGAACTGGCAGAGGTGATTTCCGAACCACTGGCAGTAATCTTTGAGAATTCCTGGAGAACAGGCGAAGTCCCAGCAGATTGCAGGAGGGCAAATGTTGTCCCTATTTTCAAAAAGGGGGAAAGAGAGGACCCAAACAATTACCGCCCAGTCAGCCTGACATCAATACCAGGAAAGATTCTAGAGCAGATCATTAAGCAAACGGTCTGTGAGCACCTAGAAAGAAACTCTGTGATCACTAAAAGTCAGCATGGGTTTCTGAAAAATAAGTCATGTCAGACTAACCTGATCTCATTTTTTGACAGAATTACAAGCCTGGTAGATGAAGGGAACGCTGTGGATGTAGCCTATCTTGATTTCAGCATGGCCTTTGACAAGGTGCCCCATGAGAGTCTTGTAAAGAAGCTGGTAAAATGCGGGCTAGACAATGCTACTATTCAGTGGATTTGTAACTGGCTGACTGACCGAACCCAAAGGGTGCTCATCAATGGCTCCTCTTCATCCTGGAGAGAAGTGACTAGTGGGGTGCCACAGGGTTCTGTCTTGGGCCCAGTCTTGTTCAACATCTTTATAAACGACTTGGATGATGGGCTTGAGGGCATCCTGATCAAGTTTGCAGATGACACCAAATTGGGAGGGGTGGCTAATACCCCAGAGGACAGCATCACACTTCAACATGACCTTAACAGATTAGACAACTGGGCCAAAGCAAACAAGATGAATTTTAACAGGGAGAAATGTAAAGTACTACACTTGGGCAAAAATAAAAAATAAAATATGAAAGGCACAAATACAGGATGGGTGACACCTGGCTTGAGAGCAGTACATGAGAAAAAGATCTAGGAGTCTTGGTAGACCACAAACTTGACATGAGTCAGCAGTGTGATGCAGCAGCTAAAAAAGCCAATGCAATTCTGGGCTGCATCAATAGGAGTATAGCATCTAGATCAAGTGAAGTAATACCGTGTTTCTCCTATTTTAAGACACGTCTTATATTTATTTTACTCAAGAAAATACCGCATATGGCTTATTTTCAAGGGGTGTCTTAAAATACACTGGGGGAAGAAGGCGAAAGGCTGTAGCAGGTAAACAGGGCTGGTGAAGAAATCTCAGCCTTTTACCAGGGGACGCTGTGGCTTTAAACCACTCCAAGAAGTGATCGGGTGGGTTTCCTCCCCGCCCTGCTTGAACAAACGTCCCCTCCCTGCTCTGTTGCCTCACTCACCGGGGCTCCGGTGTCTGATTAAATGAGAAGGAAGTGTAGGAGTGAAGCTCTCCCTTTAAGAGGCAGCCTGCAAAGGCAATTTCAACAATTCGTCGTTGCAGGCTGCCTCTTAAAGGGAGAGCTTCGCAGCCTCCACTCCCAAACTTCCTTCTCGTTTAATCAGACATCGGAGTGCAGGTGGGGGGGGCAGGGAGGAAAAGAGGATCGCTGAAAAGGGGAGGGGGAGGAAGAAAGAAGGACGGGGCGGGGGAGGTTCGTGGAGGTGAGAAAGCGAGCAAGGCAACAGAGCAGGGAGCGGAAATTACAATGGCAATTTCAACATTGCAGGATGGCATTAAACAGCTCTCGCTCTTCCCCTCTTGTTCACATCGGCAGACTGGGGATGCCCCCGCCGCCGCAGCCAAACACCCATTAAAATCGGAGAGGGAGGAGGGGGAACCTTGAGAATCTGGGACCTTTCTCCCACCCCCTGACCAGCAAGGGAGGGCTTGTTTTCTCCTCCTCCTCCTCCTCCTCCTCCTCCTCCTCTCTCTCTCTCTCTCTCTCTCACACACACACACACACATTCACTCACTCACTCACTCTGCCATCTGCCTCTCCAAACCAACTCTTCAACCCAGAAATCAAGGGGACGGAGGAAGCCAGCGAGATCCTCGGACTCGCTGCTGCTGGCTCCTGGAGGCAGCCTGCCGAGTCGGCACGCAGCAGTGCCACACAGAGCTCCCCAAGCCTCCTGGAGCGAGCAGCAGCAACAGGGCAGGAGGCTTGGGGCGCTCCGCGCAGCGCTGCTGGGCACCGACCCGGCAGGCCGCCGCCTCCTCCTCCTGCCACGGCCGTCGTGCTTGGTCCCGCTGGCTGGCTGGGGCGGTTGGCGGTCTCGCCCCGCGCAGCTCATGGGTATGGCTTATTTTTGGGGTATGTCTTATATTTTTTTGCCTCTAGAAAATCATGCCCTGACTTATTTTAGAGGCATGTCTTAAAATGGGAGAAACACGGTAGTACCACTGTATTCTGCTCTGGTCGGACCTCACCTGGAGTACTGTGTCCAGTTCTGGGCACCACAATTCAAGAAGGATACTGACAAGGTGGAATGTGTCCAGAGGGGGGCAACCAAAACGGTCAAAGGCCTGGAAATGATGCCTTATGAGGAACGGCTTAGGGAGCTGGGTATGTTTAGCCTGGAGAAGAGAAGGTTAAGGGGTGATATGATAGCCATGTTCAAATATATAAAAGGATGTCATATAGAGGAGGGAGAAAGGTTGTTTTCTGCTGCTCCAGAGAAGCGGACACGGAGCAATGGATTCAAACTACAAGAAAGAAGATTCCACCTAAACATTAGGAAGAACTTCCTGACAGTAAGAGCTGTTCGACAGTGGCATTTGCTGCCAAGGAGTGTAGTGGAGTCTCCTTCTTTGGAGGTCTTTAAGCAGAGGCTTGACAGCCATATGTCAAGAATGCTTTGATGGTGTTTCCTGCTTGGCAGGGGGTTGGACTGGATGGCCCTTGTGGTCTCTTCCAACTCTATGATTCTATGATATGGATTGGGATGGACAGCTTGCATGTCATGAATACACATTTTGGGTGCCTTGACTGTCACCATTTTGCAGGAGGGATTAAAGCACATACTGGATTTTTAAGATTTGCCCAGTTAAAGTGGAATAAAGGACGCTGTTGTTCTGGTGAAACAATTTCAATTTTTGGAATGTGATGAAGAAATGAATTTAAAAGTGTGGGATGGACAAATGACTAATAGGAAAATGTGTTAAAGCAAACCAGGAAGAATGCAGGACAAATGCTTAAGGCCTCACAAATGAATCAGAACAAATGCTCAATGAAGACCAAATAAATCTAACTTCTGTGGAAGCAAATCAGGCCGAATGATGAATAAACAGGTTGTGTGAAGGATGAGAATTTCCCTTCATTTTCATATACATCGATTAGAAACGTAATGAGTATGCAAGATAGTTCAAAGTTACAGTTTAAGAATGATGCACATTTATGAGAAATCTGCAAGGAACTTTGTAAGCACATGACTGCGCCAGAGTCATTGCTTTCAGGGGCCTAGGGAACACCCATGAGAAAAGCCAGAATAAAAATTCAAAGATTCTGCTGGAAAGAAGAAGAAGAAAAAGGAAGACTAGATTTCTGTCTGTCTGGTTCCTGGTTCTCTCCTGACAAGATCACAATCTTGCATCTGAAGGATCTTTTTCACTTATGCTCTTCTGTGAAGTCTTGATCCCACAACCAAGCTCTTCACAGCTATTTCAGCATTATTTTTTATCAGCAGTTTACTGCATTATTTTTAAGTGGCCATTCAACAATAGCATTTCTCTGTGGATTTATTACCTCCCTGTGCAGCATTAAACAAGGGGAATAGCAACTGAAAAAACAAGCACTAGGCTTTTTTTCTATTTAAAAAACCCTTTGCATTGAACAGTCTCTCTATGGCTTGAGGTTACAGATGACATTCATCAGGATATGGGGAACAGCCTTCACATGCCAGGCACATTTTTATTGACTTTTCTAAAGCTTGTCATGGAGCAGCTTGTAAAGGCTCCATTAAATAAACTTCTACTGCATACCTCATTCAAGAATTTAATCAGTTTGGGTGAAAGAACCAGTTGAGAATGAGTGGAAGAGTGAATGAAAGGTACTTTTAAAAGTATGTATGTGAACCTGCTATTCATTATTCTAAAGAAATGGAGTCTGAAGACAGATACTGTGTTTCCCCTTTTTTAAATACGTAGTCATAAAGTAAGCCATGGCAGGATTTTTAAGCATTTGCGAAATATAAGACACACCCCTAAAATAAGACATACCTTGTTGCTTTCCTTTAGATCCTCGGAGAGGCTTGAGACCAGGTGGGAGGGGGTGCATGAATTGAGCGCGTCACCAGGCGAGCCGTGCTGGGAGCCTCCCTGCTCTTCCCAGGACTTTTTCCCACTCGGGCGGAGTGCCCGGACAGGGAAACCCCTCCGCGTCGGGAAGCCTACTGGCCCCTTCTGCGCCGCCGGAGCATCGCGGGCTGCATGGCCCAAGGCTGAGCGGCGGCGGGAGGTCTACGGGCCCTTCTGCACCGCTGGGGTGACGGACGGTGGCAGGAGCGCTGCTGAACCCTTCTGTGCCACCAGAATTTTGTGGGACGCATGGCCCGAGGCAGAGCAGTGGTGGGAGGCCCGCAGGCCCTTTCGCGCCGCCGGGGCAGCAGAGGGAGTGCTGCTGGACCTTTCCGCGCCGCCAGAATGTTGTGGGCCGCATGGCCTGAGGCCGAGCGGCGGCGGGAGGCCCGCTGGCCCTTCCCCAGCCAGCCAGCGGGACCCAGTATGCCGGCTGCGGCAGCAGCAGCAGGAGGAGGCCTGCCAGCTCAGGACCTGGAACCCACTGCTGTTGCAGCGGTGATTGCGCGGAGCGTCCGAGCCAGCAGCCTCGCCTCTTCCTGGCCCGGCCGAGGAGGCCTGGTACTGAAGCACGGAGCACTCAGCAGTGCCGAGCGCTCAGAGCACCCAGCAGCACCGGGCGGAGCGCCTGAGCCAGCGGCCTCGCCTCCGCCTGGCCCAGCCGAGGAGGCCCACCGCATCGGCGCCCGGAACCGGCAGCTGCTGCAACGCCAAGCACTCGGAGAGCCCAGCAGTGCCGCTCGAAGGGCCCAGCAGTGCCGCGTGGAGCGCCCAGCAGCACCCCGAGCCAGCGGCCTGGCCCGGCTGAGGAGGCTGTAAGGTACCGTAATAGAAACCTAATAAAAATTAAGACATCCCCTGAAAATAAGACACTTTGGTTTTTTTTGAGGAAAAATGTTATAAGACGGTGTCTTAAAAAGGGGAAAACACAGTACACTGAAGTCAACTCTCTCATCTGTGCAACTAAAATATATCTCACATATGGCACATATAATACAGGTCACAACTGCAAAACAGAACTTAAAACTTTCTTTTCATTAGATTTCATTAGGCTATTTCTGGTGCCTTGGGAAAGAACCATAATCCTGATTCCCAATTCCCCCCCCCCAGTAAATTTATAGCATTTTTGGAACCTGAGATGCAGGGCATGCCATATAGATACCATTCTCATGTTTTGTGAGAAATTAGCCAGCTCTACCCTTTCAGGGATTTACTTCCTCCCGTTTGAAAGCATGTCAAAGTGCAAGTAGATAAATAGGGAAGGTACAGTGGGAAGGTAAACGGCGTTTCCGTGTGCTGGTTCGCCAGAAGTGGCTATGTCATGCTGGCCACATGACCTGGAAGGTATACACCGGCTCCCTCGGCCAATAACGCGAGATGAGCGCCACAACCCCAGAGTCGGTCACAACTGGACCTAATGGTCAGGGGTCCCTTTACCTTTACCCTTTCAGGGGTTTACTTCCTCCCGAACCCCGGAAAACTAACTGTCCCTGGAAGAATGGCTGCAGATGCCTATGTGTGAGGGAGAAGAGATGTGAATGAGAGCAGGGGAAGGGGTAGGGACTTATGTGTCGTCTGTGAAGAGAGGTGTGTGTTTGTGCTTTGGAGGGAGGGAGGGAGGGAGGGAGGGAGGGAAGGGATGTGATTATGTGGTCTGTGAGAGTTGGGGAGACTGTGTGCTTATGAGCAAGCATGAGAGGTGCATGCATATCTACGATCTTTATATGTGCATTGAGTGAGTGTGTTTTCTGTGCACGCAAAAGTGTAAGTGTGGCCACCTGGTATATTCTTCCTGGTACTTATTAGACAGCAACTGTTAGGATTTTTATATATCCTCTGCTGCACCAGCAAGCAGCACATGTGTGACTATTGCTTTTCACACACTGAGATACTTCGTAAGACAGGAAGTTTCTATTATGGTTTCTTCCTAGTCATGTGATGTTTTTCACTGTTCTGTTCCTTTCGCTTCTGTCTCCTGACTGGAAGCAAGATGTCCGAGCTCCGGACTTTACTTTGTATATAGCCTCTAAATAAGGTAGTAATAAATCCTACTTTATGGCTCTTTATCTGTGTGTGCTCTACTCAAGCCAAGCAGGGTCGCATATCACAATACAGGCGTGGCTGGGGGCAGACTCACCGCTAGCCCTCGCCTGAAATATGCCAACATCATCAGACACAGCATCAGACACAGAGAAAGTGAGAGATCAATATCAGAAGCAGCAGGACGTAGCTGAGGCGGAAGTAGCAATGACTGTAGTCTCTAGTTGTGTATTGCACCATGCCTACTCATCAGCCATTTTGCGATTGGTGCCCACAGCACTTTCTCAAAATTCTCTGATCCAAAAAGGCAGACAGCCCCTGCCACACACCCTAAACAAGTGTTTACTATATACAGTGGTACCTCGGTTTACAAACAGTCCCGTTTACGAGCGCCTCCGTTTACGAACACCACGGACCCAGAACTGTTTACATCTGGGTTCTGCAGCATCGGATGCGCAGACGCCATCTGCACAGCTCGCACATGCGCGGAAGCAATCTGCACAGCGCGTGCATGCGCAGAAGTGCTCTATCGGCGCTTCGGGCACGCGCAGAAGCGTGCCTTCAGGGAGCGAACACCTCCGTTTACAAACGCCTCCATGGAACGGGTCGCGTTTGTAAACCGAGGTTCCACTGTAATGAGATCAGAGGGTGGGTGAGAAACAGCTCCTCTGCGGCGAGCCAGGCAAAAGGCAAATGCTCTTTCATTTCAGGGGGATCGGGATAAAATCAGTGGAGCAAGTCAATCTCTGAACACAGGTTTATCTTCCTAACTCACTGCGTTTATTAGCATCATCTAAGGCTTAAATTCAAAGCCAGCTATCAACATGTTGAGCTGCCCACCCCCTGCTTTACTACTTGTGGCAACTTTTATTTGTGGATTTGTCCAACCATAACAGCAAGCAGCAGCAAGTGAATGATGCAAAACTCTTATATATTTGGGGGCTGTCACATAACTGGTTCACAATGAATGTAGTGTTAAAGTCTGAGAAAGTAAGGCAGCTTTGGAGAAGCATTTAGAAAGCTGGCAAGCAGCCAAATTGGCTGGACTACGTGACTAAAGTTTGCCCAGCAACCTAGAGGCCTAGCAACAGGCTGTGATTGGATGAAAGTTCCCTGATAAGCAGCATGATACTGCAAGGTGGTTATTGGGGAGTTTTGAGAGAGTCTGGAGATAGAGTTTGTGTGTGTTAGATGAGAGAGCTGTGTATGGTAACTTGTAAATACTTTGCTTTTGGTTTTGCTCTGCTGTATATAATAAAAGCAACTGGAACTCAAGTTACTGGTCCTGAAGTTCTGTTCCTGAACTGTGCACTGGGCTGCACAGTCTTGCAGGGTGTCCGCTGTGGGAGGATCGCCGTAAGATCCACCAATATGTAGTCCCTGAAAGACTAGGGCCGGGGAGAGGATCCCCTAATTCAACTCAGGGCAGTGAATGAGAAGCATGGAGAGTGACGACTGTTGTGGAACTGGTGTTGGGGCAAAGTCCACCTATACCAAGATAAAAACAGCTGCACTTGCTGTTTGTGGTGGATCCACTTCACAGAGGGCAGTGTCATAGCCAAGGTAGAGGAGACAGCCATAGCACCAGTGACTGATATATAAGGAATCAGCCCAGCCATCATTAACATATCAGTGGAACCAAGGCCTGGATAGCTCAGTTGGTTACCTTGGCTGATAATGCCAAGGTTGCAGGTTCCATCCCTGCATGGGACAGCTGCATATTCCTGCATTGCAGGGCATTGGGCTAGATCAGGCATAGGCAACCTTGGCTCTCCAGATGTTTTGGAACTACAACTCCCATGATCCCTAGCTAACAGGGCCAGTGGTCAGGGATCATGGGAGTTGTAGTTCTGAAACATCTGGAGAGCCAAGGTTGCCTATGCCTGGGCTAGATGATCCTCAGAGTCCCTTCAAACTTTACAATTCTATGATGCCCATTGGTTTCTTGGTTTCCCCCCACTCCTCCAGCAAGAAAAATGAACTCTGAACCACTTGAAAGAATCATGGACTTCAACAATTCTTCCAGACTCCCAAATAACTTGCTCAAAAAGCAACCCTGATATTAATCAGATTTTTACCTTTGAACATTATTTATTTCAGCAGCCTTCATGTAAACTCAATTTTGCGCCCTCAGGGCAATACAAGTATTCCAGTTATAAAACACTGTCCCACTAATTTTTAGCTTGGGGCATCAAGAAAAAAATGTAGAAAAGAGGACTCTTGCTCCAGTGCCTTTCATCTATTCCTCTGAATGAAAGGTGAATGCCTAATACAGCAGTTTAAGATATAAGAAATCATTATAATAAAAGGGGCTTTAATATATTCAGAATGTTATAAGAAAACCACAAGAATAGAAGGAACACACAATGTTCTTTGTTGCAGGGTGGGTAGGAAAGAGAGATGAATGTAGAAATACAGTTTCTACATATCACATAGAAATACAGGCACGAATAGAACAAACGCTGAAGGTAACTTTCCGTAAGGAGGTCCAGACTACCAATGAGCCGAACTGCTAGGGTCTGGTCCAAAAAGAGAATCACATCCAGAGCCAGGGGGCCAAAATGCAAAATGAAATGTAACTGTATCATGCAATACTACCTGTTCTATTTACCAAGATTCGGAATTATCATGCCGTTGTGAAGAATTAGGACATTCCTTGATTTAATGGGCAAATATGGGATTCAACCATCACCACACAGAATTAAGAGCACAATCTTCATGTATAGACTTAGGCAGGGCCAGCCCAATACATTTTGAGGTGAACCCCAAAATTGTCCCCCTCCCAGTAGGGAAGAAGGGGTAAGAGAAGATCTACATCGGGAACAAGGGGTAAAGGAAGATAAGACATCTCTATCTGCTGCCCCTGTGGATCATGCTGTCTGAAGCCACCTTATCTCTCTTCATAGGTGGGCCAGCCCTAGACTTAGGGAGTCACCAGAGTTTGGGTTAATTCCAGTGTATCAGATCAGCCACAGCTTACAAATGAGGTGTAACAGTTTGACAGAGATGCATAGCACAGCAGAGAAATGGGCTGGGACAATGCTCAACTGGAAATTGAAGATATTTAGCCATTGCAACACCACAAATCTACAGTGAGGGGGGGGGAAGTATTTGACCCCCTGCTAAATTTGCCTGTTTGCCCTCTGAACAAGAAATGACCAGTCCATAATTTTATTGGTAGGTTTATTGTAGCTGTGAGAGACAGAATAACAACAGGAAACCCCCCAGAAACCCAGAAGACAAAAGTCAGAGATTTACTGTGCATTATAATGAGTGAAATAAGTATTTGATCCCCTATCAACCAGCTAGATGTCAGAACTACATGACTTTCAGAAGACATCTCACACACCCCTGTATCAGGAGGTTTTTAAAGTTTGGTTTTTTAATGTGCTTTTATATGTGTTGGAAGCTGCCTAGAGTGGCTGTGGCAACCCAGTCAGATGGGTGGAGTATAATTGATGATGATGATGATGATGATGACGCTCTGTGTACTTTTGCAGCTACAAACAATTCTTAAGAACGGGATGCTAAATGAGTCTTTTATTTAAGCACTGGACTGATAACCACTGACAACCAGAAATTCCATGCAGAAATCTGGGTGGAATTCCCTTCAGATGAGTGAGTTTGTGAAGGAGGGACAGAGCACAGTTTCTCCTTCTCCAGTCTGCTGCACTTCTAGTTTGCAAAACATTTACCTTTCTATATTTTACATTATATATTTTTCTAGGTGATTGAGTGAGTGGTTGCTGAACAACTCCAGGCACGCCTGGAAGAAGCGGACCATTTGGATCCCTTCCAGTCGGGATTCAGGCCTCATCATGGGACTGAAACTGCCTTGGTCGCACTGGTCGATGATCTCTGGCGGGTTAGGGACAAAGGTGAGAGCTGTTTCCTAGTCCTGCTGCATCTCTCAGCGGCTTTTGACACCATCGACCATAACATCCTTCTGGACCGCCTAGAGGGGTTGGGAGCTTGGGGCACTGTTATACAGTGGTTCCGCTCCTTTCTCCTGGGCCGTGCCCAGAAAGTGGTGGTGGGGGATGAGTGTTCAGACCCCTGGGCTCTCACTTGTGGGGTGCCTCAGGGTTCTGGGGGGTGTCAATCAGTGCTGCATGGAGTCGAGGAAGCGGCCTGCAGGGTCGGCGCCCAGCAGCACCACACGAAGCACCGCCTCCTCAATCCAGCGCGGCGCTGCTGGGCGCCGACTATGCAGACCAGCTACTCGATCCGGTGCTCCATGCGGTGCTGCTGGGCACCAACCCGGCAGGCCGCCTCCTCGATCCAGCACGGCGCTGTTGGGCGCCGACCCTGAAGGCCTCCTCCTCCTCCTGCCGCAGCTGGGTCCCGCTGGCTGGCTGGGGCGCTCCACACGGCACAGAAATATGTCTTATATTTCACAAATCCTTTTAAATCCTGTAACGGCTTATTTTATGACTACGTCCTAAAATAGGGGAACCACGGTAGAAGCCGCTGAGATTGGCTGGGGCAACCCAGTCAGATGGGTGGCATATAAGTAATAAAACTACTACTACCAGACTGCTTTTCACTCATACTCTTATGAGTAAAAAACAGGCAAGCAAACTTTTTGCAGGTTTTAGTAACAAGGCTGTGCTAAACAACACATTTAATGCCAAATAAATCAACGGATGCATGGCATAACTGTTAGTACTGGATGTAGTGCTAAATCTCCATGTGGGAGAAGTGGAATAAAAGTGTAATAAAAATTCACTTGTCTTGGGAAATGCTGGGATGCAGGCTGCATTTACCATACAAAACTAACATCATTATTTATTATTATTATTATTTATTGAATTTATATACTGTCCTATACCTGGAGGTTGTAGGAGTTGGATAATCTTCTAGGCTTATATTCCAGTACTGAACCAGATCAGTGCTCTATCACAATCTGCTTTGGAAAATCTCATAATTTATAAAAGTGATTTGCTATGCAACATGTAGGAACTTGAACTTGCATCTCTCAAGTCCTTCTTGGGCACACAGATTCAGTTACATGGTTCTTTGGACTGCAGCCCTAGTCATGCATGGCATGATATTTAACCCAACAGGTTTGTTCCCCAGAAAGATGGGGAATACGCAGGCTCACCACACTGCTAAAGCAGATTTATAAAGATACTTTCAGAATGAAAAGTTTTCATCTCGAAACAATAGAGAGTCATTACCAGCATTTTATATTCAGTTGTGATTACAGTTTATACTAAAGAATGCTCCAACTCAGACAGCATACCAATAGAAAGCTGTAGGCAAAACAATTTCCATTTTATTTTCACAGCTGAATAAACTTTGCAGTCTTCCTTAAGTTTCAGCCTCCAATTCAATATGATGCAGTTTTCTCCTGTCTACACAATTATTTGTTTATCCATTTTTAATATGAAGTGTAAGGGCTCTGAGACACAAACCTTTTGAAAAGTTATCACACATTTGCCTCTCACAATGGAAAACGACTACAACTAAGCTCCTGTTTTCGCAAGTTGGAAACAGTTGCTGGCCTAACCCAGGAGTAGCGAACCTGTGAACCTCCAGACATTGATGGAGTAAAATCTCAACATCCCTGACCACTGGGAAATGATACCTGCAGCTGATGGACCCCGGTACAATTTAAAGTTAATATGAAGCCAAGTATGCTACCTTAAGAACTGACATTGAAGTAAGGTCCTTTGAAATAAATTGACTGTAGGTTTCAGCTCAGTTTCCTGGGTGACATATCAGTCTTGATTCCTGCAAATTCAGCTTCTAGATTGGCTTTGGGATTAGACTACTTCTGATGCCCTAAATGTATGGAGACTAGTTACAGGTAGGTCTGAGTCGAAGTTACAGGTTTGGTCTGAGTCGAAGCAAAATAAAAAAATTCCTTCAGTAGCACCTTAAAGACCAACTAAGTTTATATTTTGGTATGAGCTTTCGTGTGCATGCACACTTCTTCAGATACACTAGAAACAGAAGTGTCAGACCCTATATATATATACAGAGGGTGGTGGGGGTGGGTGGGAATGGGTGATGGGCTGATGGGAGTGGTAAACCTGTAGATGGCTGTTAATGGCTGCTGATGGCTGCAATTAGTCCTGGGCTGAGGTGCTAAAGAAAGCTTGATCATGCATAATGAGATAAGAATCCGATGTCTCTATTCATCCCAGGTGCTTCCATGGTTTTAAGCTTGGTAATGATTTCCAATTCAGCAACTTCTCTTTCCAGTCTGTTCCTGAAATTTCTCTGTAATAAAACAGCTGCTTTGAGATCTTGTATAGAATGTCCTGGGAGATTGAAGTGTTCTCCTACTGCTTTTTCAGTCTTATGGTTCCTGATGTCAGATTTATGTCCATTTATCCTTTGGCGTAGGGTTTGGCCTGTTTGTCTAATATAGAGAGCTGAAGGGCACCGTTGGCATTTGATGGCATACACAATGTTAGAAGATGAGCAATTAAATAGTCCTGAGATGGTATGCTGGATGTTGTTGGGGCCAGTAATGATGTTGTCCGGGTGTATGTGGCAGCAAAGTTGGCATCTGGGTTTATTGCAGGCTCTGGTACCAGTGTCCATGTTAAGTCTGGTGGTTGTATTATTGTGGGTGAGGAGTTGTTTAAGATTGGGTGGCTGTCTGTAGGCAATGAAAGGTCTTCCTCCCAGAGCTTGAGAAAGGGAGCTGTCATTGTCCAGGAGAGGCTGTAGATCTCTGATGATGCGTTGTACTGTTCTAACTTGGGGGCTGTATGTGATGACTAGTGGTGTTCTGTTATTTTCTTTTTTGGGTCTGTCTTGCAGCAGGTTCTCCCTAGGTATCAGTCTGGCTCTGTTGATCTGTTGTTTAACTTCATCAGGTGGATATTTTAGTTCTAAAAAGGTTTGCTGTAGATCTCTTAGGTGAGATTCTCTGTCTGTAGAGTTGGAACAGATACGGTTGTAACGTAGGGCCTGGCTGTATACGATGGATTGTTTGGTATCATCCCAAACATACCAAACAATCCATCGTATACAGCCAGGCCCTACGTTACTAAGTTGCTGAATTGGAAATCATTACCAAGCTTAAAACCATGGAAGCACCTGGGATGAATAGAGACATCGGATTCTTATCTCATTATGCATGATCAAGCTTTCTTTAGCACCTCAGCCCAGGACTAATTGCAGCCATCAGCAGCCATTAACAGCCATCTACAGGTTTACCACTCCCATCAGCCCATCACCCATTCCCACCCACCCCCACCACCCATAGCTGCCAAGTTATCCCTTTTTTACAGGGATTTTCCCTTATGCTGAATAGGCTTCCTCGCGAGAAAAGGGAAAACTTGGCAGCTATGCCACCACCCTCTGTATATATATAGGGTCTGACACTTCTGTTTCTAGTGTATCTGAAGAAGTGTGCATGCACACGAAAGCTCATACCAAAATATAAACTTAGTTGGTCTTTAAGGTGCTACTGAAGGAATTTTTTTATTTTGTATGGAGACTAGTTACAGGTAGGGAGCTGTGTTGGTCTGCCATAGTTGAAACAAAATTTTAAAAATTCCTTCACACGAAAGCTCATACCAATGACAAACTTTGTTGGTCTCTAAGGTGCTACTGTAAGGAATTTTTTTAATTTTGTATGGAGACTGACAGGGCTAGCATTTTCTGATTCTTACTAGCTTTTGATATGGTGCACCATTAGACTGTACTGAAATAGATGGAAACAACAAATGCACCCAGATAATGCATGCCTAGATAACCAAAGATCCCCATTTCCATTTCCTTTCTATGTGGTCATATAATCCGGGGCAGGACTGCATTGCGGGAGGGGGGGGTGAGGCGGAAATAATAGTTTACATTAACTACTACATTATACCAGATGGAATTAGAAGTAGGGAATATGAAGACTGACATTTTGTTAAGCATGTGCGGACCAGTTACACATGTGAAAACCACTTGTAACACCAACAATTAGTGCCTCACCCCTAAAACATCTTATAAATATTGCTAAGTAAAACATTCGCTCTCAGAAGTTCCATTAGCTTCTCTCACTGACTATATTCTTGGCTGTCACATGCATTACTGCTCTACACCTTGTTCCCTTTTATGCTCCCTCTAAATCATTGCCACCAAGAAATACAGACAATTACCGTGTTTCCCCTTTTTTAAGACACCGTCTTATAACTTTTTTCCCCTCAAAAAACACAAGGTGTCTTATTTTCAGGGGATGTCTTAATTTTTTATTAGGTTTTTATTACGGTACGGTACCTTACTGGCTCGGGGTGCTGCCATCCATCCCATCGCTAACATGGGAGCCGAGGGGCGCAAAATGGAGGCGGGAGAGTAGGGGGAGGGAGAGATGAGAGAGACGCGAAAGGCTCCGGGGTGAATGGCAAGTAGGTCGTCGGAAAGATGCCTGTGTAATCCCGGTCCGTGAGGGGGAAACGAGACCCGTATCCACACCTTGTCCACACCACCGAAACACACATTCATAAGGGGCGGCAGCTCAAGGAGTCAAACTTCCTTTCCCGCTTGAACGCGTGCAGAGGCGGGCAAGGCGAGGGTACGCGCGGGCGGGCGAGGGTACGCGCGGGGACCCCCTTCGGGAATCCTCTGTGCCTTTAAACTCAGGAGGTCGAGTAGCCAGCCAGCCCCCCATGCACGACATCTCTGAGGAAACGTGCTTTTACGCTGAAGTCCCGCAGTATTGCCGCAGGAGGAGGCGGTGGCGGTGGCACCCTGACTCCAGAGGGAACGGGGCGAGTTCGGCGTGGCCCGCCCACCGAGCACCCCCGCGTGTTTCTTGGGCAAAGTGGCAGCGGCAGCACCACGGCAGCGCTCCCTGAGGTGCTCCTGCCTCCCCACTGTTTCCATTAGCGGGCGGGGTGGGGTGGGGGCTCCCTCGCTTGCTCCTCGCCGCCCTTCTCCCTCCCTGCATTGGCAAGGCCGCCTTTCAATCAGCCGCCAACTCACCCGCGGCGCGAAAGGGGCCAGCAGCGCTCCTGCTGCCGTTCATTGCCCCGGTGGGCCATGCAGCCCACGATGTTCTGGTGGCACAGAAGTCTGTGGCCCCGGTGGCACGGAAGGGCTTGCAGGCCTCCCGCCGCCGCTCTGCCTCGGGCCATGCAGCCCATGACGCTCTAGCAGCGCGGAAGGGGCCAGCAGCGCTCCCGCCGCCGTCCGTCACCCCGGCAGCGCGGAAGGGCCCGCTCTGCCTCGGGCCATGCAGCCCATGACGCTCTAGCGGCGCGGAAGGGGCCAGCAGCGCTCCCGCCGCCGTCCGTCACCCCGGCAGCGCGGAAGGGCCCGCTCAGCCTTGGGCCATGCAGCCCATGACGCTCTAGCGGCGCGGAAGGGGCCAGCAGCGCTCCCGCCGCCGTCCGTCACCCCGGCAGCGCGGAAGGGCCCGCTCAGCCTTGGGCCATGCAGCCCATGACGCTCCGGCAGCACAGAAGGGGCCAGCAGCGCTCCCGACGCCAAGGGGTTTCCCCGTTCAGGCGCTCGGCCAGAGTGGAAAAAAGTCCTGAGAAGAGCGGGGGGGAAGTCCTCCTAGCGCGGCTCGCCTGGCGACGCGCTCAATTCATGCACCCCCTCCCACCTGGTCTCAAGCCTCTCTGAGGCTCTAAAGGAGAGCAACAAGGTATGTCTTATTTTCGGGGTATGTTTTATATTTCGCAAATACTTTAAAATCCTACCATGGCTTACTTTATGACTACGTATTAAAAAGGGGGAAACACGGTAATAAAGATAAATACGCAACGAGTGCTGGTAAAGCACAAAGGTAAAAGGCTTATAAATAAAATAGCATCACTCTCTTAATTCCAGAAGCTGGGCAGACAAAGCTAATATGCGGGAAAGTACAAAATTATTTCCTATTTCCACTTGTGAAAAAGAATACATTACCTGCTCATTTTTCATTTTCCCTCCCACTATGTCTGCAGAGATATAGACCTAGTTCTCACTAATGTGGTAATCCTTTGTCAAGAGTGCAGCCACAGGCAACGGTTCACACTGCTGAATATGCTTCTATGTAGCAAAGAATCCCTATGCATATAAAACTAGTCTCGTTACTCAACATCTAGTTTTTTGCTCTTTGTTTCGTATTGAGCTCTACCATTCCATAACTGGCCCTGCATACCCTTGTGAACCTCTGCCTTTGCGTTGAAGATTTTCAAACAGCTGCTGTTAAAAAATCTCACTCTTGCCATGTCACCAAATGGGGCAGAAAAACGAGCCCAGTATGGAAAAAAAAATTGAATTCTCTATACTAAAAAGATGCAAAAGTTAATTGTGATGAAAGTAGCAGTATGGCCAACACATTTCAATCAGACAGGAACAGTAGCTGTTGACAACTCTAATTGAAAATGACAGTGCCAAAGGGTTTTCTGCCTGGCTCCTGCTCAGAAGTCAGCCCTTCAAATTCATTCCTTTGATGGATACACATACCACATAGCTTTCTGTAATGTCCCTTCTTACACCAAAGATGCAAGGAAGAATATTTAGTTTTTAAGAACATTAACTCTCAAAGACCTTTGGGACCTCACAAATGTTAAAAAATAAAACTTTTCCAAAGAATGCTGTTAGCATAAGCACATCTGAAGGCAGCCCTGTTTAGGGAAGCTTTTTAATGTCTGATGTTTTATCGCTTTTTTATTATTATCATTCATTCTGTTGAGAGCCGCCTAGAGTGGCTGGGGAAACCCAGCCAGATGGGTGGGGTATAAATAATAAATTATTAGTAGTATTAGTGTTAGTATTATTACTACTAAACGTGTTCTTCAACACCACTGACTTACCAATTTTCTTCCCCAACCTCCTCCTTCCACTGTTCTCTAATTTCCTTCTTCCTTCTTTTGCTCTCTTTGTGTTTAGTGTGGGGTGGGGGTGGGGGTGGGGAGTTAGCACGGAAATATATTAAAGCTTATGCTGATGTATCCATTCCATGATCTGACTCAATAAATTTAAAATGGAGTATGTAAGGTTGTAAGATTGAAGACCTGTTACTTTCGTGTATGGATACATGATGTCCATACATACAGAAATCTAGTACTCAGTACTATTACTACTTGCTACTATTACTACTCGCTACATAAATTGAGAACTCAGTCCGAATAGGGAGCTCAATACCTTCCTAGGGAGGTATGAGCAATGATGAGGGAGAAGATCCATCATCTCTTTATCCTTTTCCAGAGCATCTATCTTGATTACAGGAGAGGCTCAGTGCGTTACGCAGCCACCTCATGTCGCAAAGGAAGCAGTATACAAGAGCCTGGCTTTCTGTTGCATCAATGCTGAAGACTGAGGAGTTTTTTTAAAAATTCCTTCGGCCCACCCTTCAGGAATCTTAAAAGCATACCGTATGGCAGGGATGGGGAACCTCCAATCAGTTGACCAAATCAGGCTTGCCAGACATATTAATTTGGCCCAATAGCCTATGATTCCAAACCAGGCTTACCTGCCCTCCATTGGAACTCATACAACATCAAGTGTGAGGCAGGTGAAACTGCAGCTGCAGAGGAACAATCAGAAGACTTCTGCAAGTTAAAAGGTGCATTCAGCACCTTTTAACATGGTCATCAAATGCAACCGTCGCTGGAATTGGTTCCATGGGAGCCAATCCCTGCCAACATCAGGACTCATAAAGGTAAAGGTACCCCTGACGAATGACTCTGGGGTTGTGATGCTCATCTTGCTTTACTGGCCAAGGAAGCCGACGTTTGTCCGCAGACAGTTTTTCTGGGTCATGTGGCCAGCATGACTAAGCTGCTTCTGGCGAACCAGAGCAGTGCACGGAAACAAAATTTTCCTTCCCGCTATATATCTACTTGCATGTCGTGCTTTCAAACTGCTAGGTTGGCAGAGAAGGGACCAAGCGACAGGAGCTCACTCCGTCACAGGGATTCGAACCGCTGATCTTCCGATCGGCAAGCCCAAGACTCAGTGGTTTAGACCAGTCAGTGTAAGATTTGCGCCACTCAGGAGGAGCCACTATTGGAATGGTTTGCTCCCAGCTCACCAGCCCTTGTGTTCCAATGGCATGTTGGGAGTCTAATTCTCCAGCAGATTTGCTGATTCAAATAGGAAGTGTCAGGAGGCTTTTCTTGAATTGCAGCAGCCTGCCTCTTGTGCAGGAAAGGTCGCTGTAAGCACCACTGCTGGCAAAAATGTCTATAAAATCTCCTACTCGTCATGCTACTATACTTCTCTTTCCATCCTTTCCCAACCATAAGGATCGGGATGCAAAACCAAAGAAGTGCTGCTTCCACAATGATCCCAAGCTGCTGTTCTCAGCTACTGGGAGCGGGTGACATTAGTGATCTGTGTGGAGCTTCCACTTTCCAGTTCTTTGCCAAACCAACTGGTGAAAAGACCAAACTCACTGAACAAAATGGGATTTACTTCCAGATAACTCTGCATAGGATTTTAGGCTTCTACACATGCTCCTATACTATCCTGTTATGAAAGGGTGTGGGGCAGGCAGAAGAACCTTTGACGGCTTCTTCCCACACAAACCCTAGTTGTATATTCCCAAACTCAGCTCCTTTTCAGGAGAAGGGAAACCTCAAAGGTGAGGGGAAGTAGCTGCACCCAATGACACTCTGAAGAACGCTACAAAAATGCTGTTCTCAGACCAAAAGACAGGGCTGCAGGAGTACGGTATATAAAATCTGCCCTCTGGTCACCTGGGAGAGATCATTGTTACTAAGTGCTGCATAATTGGACCCCTGATCACAGCTTGGCAATAGACAAACAGCCCAATTATCAAGTGCAGTCTGGAAACACAAGTGATTCTGCCCTTTCACACAAAGTGGCGGTTCATACACCTACCTGCACAACCAAAGGCCAGATGGTACCTAGATGATGGGCTGAATTTCACACAACATACATTTGCCTTGGCCTCAATACTAGCTACTGAATTGTCCAGGTTGGTTGACCACAGCTTCACTGAAGAAAAGAGAGAGAGAAACAAAATAGGCAGGTTAAGCTGCAGTGGGTTTCCTATAATGTTTATTTAGCCCTTTGGTTCTTTTACCACTAACTAGGAATCTAACAGTAGAAAAATAAATGGCACCTACTACTAGTATCACTGGGGAACAATTTTTTTGTTGCATTGACACCTGCAGTTGTTCTAACCTAATTTCAACGTGCTGATTTCATATCTGAAGTCGGTTTTGTCCTGTAAGCTCTAGTTTTTTTGCAATTCATGTTTTTCGCTTTTCAGCATAATCTTCGTTTTTCGCGATGCAAGAATTCAAAATTTTATTAAACACATAGCCAAAGTAGTACAATATGATTATGAAAGTCAACATAAAAGAACAGTTGAAAAATCTCATGCAACAGAAAATGGGGGAAAAAAAGTTCCCCAGTGTATTCTAAGGCAGGCCCAGGCAAACTCCGCCCTCCAGATGTTTTGGGACTACAACTCCCATCATCCCTGACCACTGATCCTGTTAGCTAAGGATGATGAGAGTTGCAGTCCCAAAACATCTGGAGGGCCGAATTTGCCTATGCCTGTTCTAAGGGCACACAGCAACTATTATGAGACACCCATCCACACATAAACAGTCTAAGAGATTCAAAATTAGAAGGCAAGTCAAAACATCAAATCCCAACATTGAGATGAAGTTGTGCCACATTTATCCCCAAATCAAGTTCTGCTAAGACGCTCATATTTTTAAAATGTATTTATAATGATTGGCCATTTAACTCACAGGTATGATCAATACACATTGTGTTTATTATCAAATGGAACCTGTTTTATACTTGGGGGGGGGGGCAAGCTGGCAGGAAGATGAAGACACCCTACACACATCAGAAAAAAGAAAGAAAAATGTATTGCTGTTGTTCTAAAGGTATGGGAGAGGATGGTAAAAGTATGAAGATATACATGCAGGAGAATGGCACGAGATGGGGGGGGGGGAGAAACACAAAAACATTCATCAGGACACACCAACACATGGAACAGAAGAGAGACCAGGTTTTTGTTTTAAAGGAAAGAACACTCACAGGAAAGGCTCATGCAGACAAACACGAAGGAAAGACCCAACCAGACAGAGCCACAGGCAGGGTAGGTCTGGATGGCAGGACAAATCCCCTTGAAGAGCCAACAGAAGTCTTTGAAGACCCTGCCTACCAAGTCCAGTGGGAGGAATCATCTTTACAACCGAATGTCCTCCAACCTAATCTGGCAAATGGAATCTGGTTTATATTTCGAGTGACAGAGATTCCATCTTACAGTAAACACATTGTGGATTGAACACATTTTAAGCCTCTATTTTAATAAGCAAGAGCAATAGATCCTTTGTTATCCAGCTGGATTCTGATCTGTCAGACAACACTGATCTAACATCTCTGTGGAGGAAAAAACCTTGGTAGGGAGAGATACACACAGTTATGGATAAGCAACAGGAAGTGTACCAGCTAATATGCCAATAGATTCAGAAATAAAATTAAGTGATCCTGGGCCTTAGGTTAGGTTTCAATGCTACCATTTCAAAACATTTATGTTATCCCCACGTGTGCATACAGAAGTAAATACAATGTGCAGGTTGACGACTCGTTGCATCATGCACCTGCTCTGGGAATTAGCAAACTGGTAGTATGCTGCTCTAATTTGATGGCAGGGTATCATGTTATCAAGTTACAGACATGGGTGCCCATTTCATCCTTTACTTTGACCCTTACATGCCTAGACACCAAAAAAGCAAAAATTCCATGCACTTTTAAGCAAGCATCATCATCCATTGACAAACCCCTCATTTCAGCTGTAAAGGAAATACAGAGTAGGCAGCGCTCTAAGTCATCCCTGCAATACAAGTGTTTTTGAGGATTGCACCCTGCCTCATCCACTCAGAATAATGACATTGCTAACCTGCCATTTTGTCAGTGCTTCTCCTGTGGTTGAAGCAGTGAATTCAAGTTAATATAACATGACTATGTGATATATTTATTCTTTTCAGATAAGTTGGAAAGGATTCTGTAAAGTATTTCCAACCTCAAAGCTATATTTAGCTATTATTTTACTTTGGAGTAGCTAAAGCTGTAGACAAAATATGCAAGGGAATCAATTGTGTGGATATTTCTACTGCCTTTATTTAATTTAAGCTAACAGTGTTTAAAATTCTTCCCTTGAAGGAAACGTGTTAGAAGCAATGCATACATTAATGACAGACAGAGGCCAAGGACTGGATGCAGTCACAGCAGTCTTAGCCTCCTAACCATGAACAGCAAGAAAGGAAGAGAGTGCTATGGGTCCAGTGGCTCTCTTCCTTTCTTGCATGACTTCCTTTAACTACAAGCAGTGTTCCAATGGCGTTAGCACAAACTATGGGTAACACTGACCCATAATCCCTGGAACCATTAATTAAGCACTCTGTTTATGGGAGAATCTGGTTAATCCATTTATGTCAATGCCAACAATACACTATGGTTAAAGAAAGAATGGGATGGGATGGGAGATTCAGGAGGATATGGAAGGTGACGGGAGCATGCAAACCTACTGCACACTTCTACATAGTTAGAAGACTGGGAATGCTATATCTGTACCAGGCCTAAGAGTACATTGTGTGATGAAACCTAAGCCATTCTTTCAGTCATCAAGAGCCTTTCCCCCTAGCACCTTACCAATTATTCATAAGATCATCAAACTCTGCTAGGGAAAACTGGCATTTTGAGCCTTCATTTCTGAAACTACATAGGATCATCAATATGAATTTAGCCTTGGAATGTTAACTGGACAGAGTGGGAGAATGCAGAAAGAAAATCAGAGTCATACCTTTTGCATCATCAGAGCCTGAAGCCAAAAGTTTAGGATCCATCAAATTGAAGTCCACACTCCAGCATCTTTTCTCATGCTCCTGTTATTAGGTATAAATGAAAATATGTTTTGGTTAAATTAATACAGATGAAACTTTACTATACTTACTGAGACTCAGATGGAATACTTTTTCTACTCAAACAAACCCAAACAAACCGCTTGAACTGCCTGAAAGCAGCTCCCAGAGAGGGAAGCTAGAGAACTACATATATTCTGATATATTTTTAACTGCTGCTTATTTGCATCTTGAGAAATGAGAAGCTCGGATTATTCTCACTATAAAAGTATGTGCTTTGCCTTGTTACTGCTCTCTGGTGGGCTTTTGCCTTTTTTAAAAAACAGAAAAAAATCAATATATACTAAGTATCTATAGTTGCTTCTAAATGTATGCATTCTAAATGTGCTGTTCTTTAGATACCAGTATTCTCAAGAGCTAGAAGAATGCCATTTAATTTCTGCTGAAAGATCCATTTCCACAACTCTATTCTTCTCTGAACGTTGGGCACATATATTTAATTCAATCTGGGTAGAAACACACTCTGGAGACTGAGCTTACAACTCAATACAGAACAATTTAAAATGGTTGGGACAGTATGGCCAAAGAACTGAATAAAAAATCTAAGAAGTGCTTCATATCTTCTGCATATCATGCATTTCAATCAAAATCAAAATGAAGTCCCCCCTCCCCCCCCAAAAAAGGGAGTCTGCAGAAGCCCACCAAGTTGGAATCTTAACCAAAAGCACATCTACTCAAAAGTAAACACTCCAGGCAGGCCATTATACACCTACTCCAGAGATGCTCAGGAAATGAATCCAACCTTCTCTGTATGGCCCTTGGGACTCTCACAAGGCCACACCTCCTTCCTAGTCCACACCCTGGACCTGCTTGAAGCACTTCTTGAGTGCTTTTGCCTGGTTATAATGCAACCTTGCTTGCCTGGATGAAGAGCCTGTGTAGAAACTGCTGACTTTGGTGAGGTTGCAATGTAGTCCTACTTGCCATGGGTTAAGCTGTAACTCCATCCATTCCCCCCCCCCAACCCACACTTCGCTGCCAGGCAGCCACCTGGATTGTGGCCCTCAGGTTGAGAAAGGTTCTGCACTCTGATCTACTCCAAGCACACTCACCTGCCCCTAGTTGAATCTCCTGCTCCTATATTCATGTATTATTTGCAGGTTAGGTACTAGCCATTTATTCACTGAAACACATGAACTACTGGTAGCTTATCTGCAATTGTTTCAGAGAAGTCTTAATATATGGATGAAAATGTCCAAACCTCCCCCCAAAAATTACTTCCTCATTTCTCTCCCCTATATTGGTAAATGACAGAAAGGTACTACAGTGGTACCTCTACTTACGATTTTTTCTACTTACAAATGGAGCTCCGTCTGCCATCTTGGATGTGGTTTAGATAAGATTTTTTCTACTTACAAATTTTTAGATAGGGTTGCTTCGACTTACGAATTTTTTCTCCCAATGCACTCCTATGGGATTCGATTTACAAATTTTTTCAACTTACAAATGTGTGTTCGGAACACATTAAATTCATAAGTAGAGGTACCACTGTAATAGTCATTTGTTGAAAGCCCATGACAAGGTCTTCTGGTAAATGTTTGAAATGACTGAATTATGAGGCTAGTTTTTGGCCCTTACCCCAGGGTCAGGAGAAATGTCCCCCTCTATCCTCCATCATTAATAGCAGAATAGTAATTTACTAAAGGCATTTGATTTTCCACTGGGGGAGGGGTAGAGAGGAAAGAGACTCTGATTTTTATTTTTTTGCCTCTAAGTATCTACTATTCTGACATTCATCATATGATATATAATGAAAACCATAAAACAAGGTGTTCTATACAAATCAGGAAATCCAATTTCCCTGAGATCAGATGTTAAGATGCTCACAGCACCATATAATTCTATATCTGCTTTTACTTAACTCAGCCCAACAGCTCCCTGCACCTGCAGAAAGTCTAATGCTGGGAGTTTCTGCATGCAGAAGAGTTTTCTCAGAGACTTATGGGAAAGGCCCTTACATGCATATTTGTCGTGCATTGTCAAAGCAAATGGGGAAACCTGCAACCATAGAAGATCGGGAGTTTTTAATCAGAATCACTATGGTCTTAGCCACTTCTAAGACAAGAAGGACTATAGAAAACAATGGAACTACACTGCCTTTTTCACTAACTTCACCTCTTGCTCATTATTTTTAGACCCACAAATTATTTTTGACTTCAGCACCATTTACAATTAAATGCTGACAAAGTTGAAATGTAAAAGAAATTGACTAGATCCTCCTTTAGCAAGAAACTTGCATTAGGTGACGGCAACCACTGTTTTTCGGAATCAAAACACAGAATTTCTTTACCTGGTAGACTTTTGAACGTTGCCCTGTGAACCCATCCCACAAGATGACGGTACCTTCATAGTCACTGCTGGCCAACAGGTTTTTGTGGTAACTACTCCAGCTGATACAGCTGTAAGAGAGAAATAATCCCCGAATAAGAAAGCATCTTCATTTAAGCTACAACTGTGTGCAGGACAAAATAAGTATTCCAATAGCTCAGGGTATTTTATTCACCAAAAAACAACTGTTGCCTAGTTAAAGCAATTTTCACTACTTATGTGCTGATCATTCTATATTCCAAATTGTTCTTTAGGCCAATTACAGTCTAAATTCAAGAAGACATGAAGCTATAACTAAACAGTGAGATCCATTTAACTTTATTGTAATAAACAACAGAAACTGAAGCTGAAGTTTTTCTTTTCTTATCAAAAAAACCCCACAGAGATTACTTTTTAGTGCATTAAACAGAACTGCCATAAAAACCCTGTTCACTCTCATAAATCTGTCTGAGGTAACAATGCCATACCATTGGAATGGAAGGCATGAAATCACCCCCAGGGTCACATGTGGAGACAGTTCAGTTTGCAGCTCATTTAAAGAAAGGGACTGCTGCTCATAGAACTGTCCATGATCTGGAAAGGCCCAGCATCTCAGCAAGACACTGACCCTTAAGCTTGTTCCTATTGCCAACTGCCAGACCCCACTAACCAGTCACCTGTTATTTATCCATATGACAGGAAACTATGTCATAGGATCTTATATTATCAGTATCTGAGATTTCAGAATAGAGACATTTAAAGAGTAGGGAAAATAAAATTGAATGTACAGGTAAGGTGTGGGTCAGCATAATTTAAATGCAATAAAACAAGGAAAAGCAAAGATGACATTTCAGTTCTTCATTGGGCAGCACAGTAAAATCAATGCAGCACTGCAATACCAAGTATCCCTTTCTTTAAATGAGCTGCAAACTGAACTGTCTCCACATGCGACCCTGGGGGTGATTTCATGCCTTTCATTCCAGTGGTATGGCAAGTAATAAAGATCTTTATAACTATAATGAAGATCTTCCATAATCCTTCCATTTTACTCTTTCCAATAAAATTGTTTAATAAAGTGTAGACATAGAGTGTCTTTTGAACTTTTAAATCACAAAACAGAGGACAGGGTCTTTCCTACAAGTCCTTTTTCTTCTATCGCAGGTGCCATTCCTCAGTGGGCCACCCCCTCTCTGTGGGACAGGAGGACAGACATGTAGCAGAAATCCAGAGGCTGAAGCCAAGTCTCTTTCCTTCACATACTGAGTAGTTTCCAAGTAGTATGCACTGCTACCAAGTTTCATTTCCTAACAACAAAATTGTAACTGTATTACAGTTTAAAGCAATGTGTCTCAATCACCAGTGGACACAGGAGATCAATAATCCAAACTATTTTGAGGGGGAAACTATACTGATTAGCACCTCCCAAGTCAGTATCCCCATTTCCCAAGAAGGTGTGTGCCTGCAAGCTTCAATGATCCATTATTCCAGCAGAATACAGGTGAAACTCAGAAAATTAGAATATCGTCAAAAAGTGCATTTATTTCAGTAATGCAACTTTTTTTTCTTTTGATTTTTACGAATGCTTTCTTTTGGAAATTCCATAGTAATAAAACAAATAGTTACAATAATACAAAAACAAACAAAAATAAACATCGCTATTACATTTAATTAATTACATTCCATTTATAATTGACCCGCCTAACGACAAATAATTACAATTACAACAAATAAAGGCTTGACATATCTTGCTTTGCATCTCATGCATCTATCTCATATATTGGTTTCACCTTTTAAGTTGCATTACTGAAATAAATGCACTTTTCGACGATATTCTAATTTTCCGAGTTTCACCTGTAGGGTGGTATCTTTAGATGAAGTTCTTCATTCTCTCCTCCTTCCACATGTTTCCTCTCAATATTAAATTTTACCAAAGCAGTCACCACCTAGGGTGGGATGATTAAAAAGAGGCTCTTGATCACCCTACAGGAACCAGCAACCAGATCACAAAGAACAGCTTGAAAAATGCTACAGCCAAAAACAAGCTCTGCTGAACCAATGGCTCAATATGATAAAATACCCATCAAATGTAAGGGAGCCATGTAGGCCTCAGTAATGCATCCATTGGTCCACACAGAACTGGAATACATGAAAACAATCTCTCTTATTACCTGCAGCATTTTTTGTAGGCATTGTAGGTGAAGACATTAATAGACAGGACAATAAACTGTTTATGTATGCAACGACAGCAGCAATAATAATAATAATAATAATAATAATAATAATAATAATAATAATAATAATTTATTATTTATACCCCACCCATCTGGCTGGGTTTCCCCAGCCACTCTGGGTGGCTTCCAACAGAAAAATAAAATAAAATAAAATAATCGATTAAACATTAAAAGCCTCCCTAAACAGGGCTGCCTTCAGATGTCCTCTAAAAGCAAGAGTATTGATGGCACAGAAATGGAAACAGGAAGGATTACCAACAAAAGAAGAGCGGCAGATGAAACTGATGAACTATGCAGAATTGGATAAGATGACGGGAAGAATTTGAAACCAAAGGGCCCAGAGGTTCTTAGAAGATTGGAAGAATTTTCCAAACTATTTGAAAGATAGCTGCAAAAAGTAGATTACGCTAGTAGGACTGCAAGAAGTTCTGTAAGGAGGAGTATATGAAATATTGCAGGAGAAAGAAAGGAAAGATATTGAGTTATGCTGTATTTATAAGTAATAGTGAGATAATGAAATGTAAGATTAAGTGATGAAGAAGGGAGATCATCAGGCGTGGCTGAGGGAAGTAAAAAAAACTGTACAAGACATGAATGAATGTAATAACATGTTTGGAAAATATATGTAAAAACAATTAAAAATTATATATCTCTCTTATTTACCCCCACCCCCATTCACCTTCTCCGAAGGGATGTGACAAAAAGAAGGTGGGATGAGTTCCCAAGCCCTACGGAAACATCTACTGAATTTTGGGAGAACCAAAAATGAGTAACATTGACTTTTGAAATAATGCACAGATCTAAACTGACAGTGGGCTTAGAAACCAGAAATTCCTAGCTATGTTAACAACCATCAGAGACCACTTCAGGTACAGAGAGGATGTGAGAACATTGCTGGTATATTATCTTTCAATTTTTTTAAAAAAATAAAATAAAACAAAAAGGAGCATTGCTGGTAAAGGTCTTGAGCACTACACATTTTGGTTCCCACATTGGAGGATTGCCCTTAATAACCTAACAATGTGCAGATACAATTATATCTTGCTTGTCAAATAAAGGGGGAGGAAGAATCCATCCTGTGTGTACAGGAGCCAATACAGTAGCCTAGTTATCTTTATGTTTAAGAGATTGTTTATTGTTATTTTTCAAAAATGCTGGGATAGGCTGAATTTAGCCTTAAATAGATTAATATTTTTAGGTGCACACAAGACAGGCAAACTTAAGCCAGGTAAGAACCATACATTCGATTCGTGGGACCTCTGCACACAGCTCTCAAAGTGTCAACTATTTTGAGAGTTAGCCTAATGATTCATGCACTATGAGTGCAGTATAGAAAATTTGTTGTGGGAGGGACCACAGCTCAGCAGGAAGCCACATGCTTTGCATGCTGAAGTTCTCAAATTCAATTCACAGTATCTCCAGTTAAAACAATCTCAGGCACAGTCAATCAGAGCAGATAGCCTTAAGCTGTATGAGCTACTGGGTCGATGTGGCTGCAAAAAAGGCTAATGTGATTTTAAGCTACACTTAAGTTTCCAAGTATTCAGCACAAGTGAGCCCTCATCTGGAGTACTGCGTCCACCATGTTGTACAATGTTGTACAAGACTTGTGAAAGAGGCAGTGCTTCATGTCTTCAAGGCAGAGAGTTGTGAAGAAAGGTAGTTACTTTTGTGATTCAATGTTTGCTCCTAGTTCCTTCTCAAATTTGGGCCACTTTCTCCCTCTCACAGCACTCTTATGACAGAGCCCAGAATGTGCCAGGGGGACTCCTGACTTTTCAAGGGAAGCTTTGTGGACAGCACAGGAGAGAGCTTTGGTAGAGCAACCCAGGGTTTTGTATTGTGCCCCCCCACCAAAAAAAAATTCATGTCCTGACTTCTGGCTATAGTAACTGTCTCTCTTTAGAGAGGTGTTTGACACAAAATTGAGAATTATAGCTTTAAATTCATTATAATGCTTTTTCTAAGCCAAGTCAAGATATTAACTATGTTTGTTGTCTTGCTGTATCCATACGTATAGGCCTTCTGAGACTTAGTTCATGTAACAGTTTTCTAATACATGTTGCAAATGAAAGTGTATGGAACTATAAAGCAGTACAATGTGGTTCACCAACAGCAATAAATGAAACTCTTTAAGAGGTTAGGGCTCCACCAAGATGAACACAGATATTTTTATAGCTGTGTACAGAGTGTTCCTTCCATGAAAGATGGAGCAAGCTTTAAAGAATATAGTGGGTAAGGAAGCGTGCCAAAGGGCAATACACAGGATTGTTAAGCACTAACTTTCAATTGATTTCTGTGGTCATTATACTTAGCTATTCAGGAGAACAAAGCAGTCTGGTGTTTGTTTTCTTACCAATAGCATGTAAGCAATAATAACTAGCTTTCTGCTGTGGCAAGTGTAGTCCAGAACTACTTTGCCAATATTGACTTTGTATGGCGCCATACCCAGTTATTGCTTTCATCACTATATCACCAAGAATTAGAGTAGAATAGTGGCTAGCCAGCATGGAACAGTAGAGGAGCATGCCAACTAAGCCATGGCATCTGTGAAGCCCTTCACTGGCATCTCTACCAAAGCCCCAGACTCTGACCTTGCATTTTTAACAAAAGCACGTCTCTAGATCCCTCCAGAAAGTAAGTTATGTAGCACAATGTGCAGCTGCCCTTCTAAGCAATTTCTGTGAATGAATCAGACTGGAGCCCATTAAGTGTTTTTAGCCAATGAGTGAAGTGACTGATAAATGAGTTGTTTGGGCAACTGGCAAAAGGATTCCCTGGGGGCCTAAGCAGCTTCTGTTTTCTCCTCCCATTTAGCGGTTTAGGTTGACACTGGGCGGAGGAGTTTTCATGTGTTAATAGCTATACAGCAGTCAGAAATTCAACCACAGCTTTTCTACTACGGAAATACAATTATGGGAAAACGCTCAGGTTAGTACAATTGATACTTACCTAAAGAATGGATTTATATTGGAATAAAAAATAATTGGGTTTGGTTCTGGCTCAACCTGGTGGTCAACAACATGAGAAGAAATGCTCTGGGCAGCCTAAAGATCCAGCATGTGTTTATGGACAGCGTGCAGCCATACAGAGATGTTTGACCAGCTGAAGAGGAAAAACAGCCAGCTGCCTATCACCATGTTCCCCCACAGGACACCAGCACCAGCAAGTGCTTCTGACCCACAGCCAAGCACTTTGGGGTACCGGTCTATCCCCCTTGTTGGTGTTTCCACATCACCCTCCAGCAATGAGGAAGACAGCCACCACTGCCGCCAGACTGTCAAAGACGACTAACAAATAGAAGGCTGGAGAGCCCTTTTCTGTTCCTCCCTTGGGAGATATGCATACAGGGACAGATTTGCCCACTGTATAATGCTTAGTCTTCATTGTACAGCTCAATGATTAAGCCCCTTTGTGGGAAGAAACACTGATTGTACTGAAACAGTGTCTGGGTGTTGACTCACGAGTTGATGTTGCTTCTATCAAATACATTTGTTGTTGTTTAGTCGTTTAGTCATGTCCGACTCTTCGTGACCCCATGGACCATAGCACGCCAGGCACTCCTGTCTTGCACTGCCTCCCGCAGTTTGGTCAAACTCATGTTCGTAGCTTCAAGAACACTGTCCAACCATTTTGTCCTCTGTCGTCCCCTTCTCCTAGTGCCCTCAATCTTTCCCAACATCAGGGTCTTTTCCAAGGATTTTTCTCTTCTCATGAGGTGGCCAAAGTATTGGAGCCTCAGCTTCAGGATCTGTCCTTCCAGTGAGCACTCAGGGCTGATTTCCTTAAGAATGGATAGGTTTGATCTTCTTGCAGTCCATGGGACTCTCAAGAGTCTCCTCCAGCACCATAATTCAAAAGCATCAATTCTTCGGCGATCAGCCTTCTTTATGGTCCAGCTCAAATACATAAGTGACTGTAAAGAAAAAGACTACATCTGTGATTTATTAGTTTGCTTGTTTATACTCCTTATTGTGGAGCAGTTGCCCTTGGTGATATCTTCTTGCGTGACTTTGCAAACTGGCCTTTTAAAAGGTTTTTCAAGGGTTTCCAGAGGTTTAGAGGGTGTTTCCAGGCTTTTCCAATGGTGTTTCAAATACATGCGATTTAACTGACACACGCAGGCCGCCCTGTCCTGTGAGGTTCCGTTGATGTGTAGTTGCTTGTTGTGCATGATAGCCCACTGGTGAGGTAGAAGGGCCCCATGGAGAAGTTGAGCATGATGCTTGGCCAATGGGGTTATTTGAGATGTCAACATGGATAGCCCTAGGTTCCATTACATCAGCTTGATGTCCACCTTCTTGCAGGAGAAAAATAGCTTGGCTGCTGCTTTCCTCTTTATGATGTGCTCTGGAGAAAGGGAGATCAGACTCTGGTATGTGAAGACACTGAGGTAAGCCAGTTGACACATTGGAACAAGCTGACTCTTCTCTCAATAATTACGAAGCCATGAGCTTCTTCCCATTTTGGAGACTGGATGAAGAGATTGTCCAGGTATGGGTAGATGTGGATGCCCTGGAAGTGGAGGTGGGCACCAGGGCAACCATGGAGAGGAGGCCAGACAAAGCTTTATTTTGAAAATGACGGTGTCAGACTGCTTCTCTTACAACTGTCTGCCAGTATTCCTTTACACTTTTATTATTTAAAACTTAGAATGTTTGCAAAGGCATCATGAAACTTCAGCATTCTAGAGAACAGGTAAAGGAAATAGAAGGACTCTTGCATAAGCAAGCAATACAATGGTTCCCAAACCTTTTTACTCCACAGAGCATTTGGCAATTCTTATTCTAATACAATAAAATACAAATAAGCAATAATACATTAAAAAAATCAATATATTTAATGTACACACACCAAGGACCACCTAATCAAAACTCGTAGACCACATGTTGGTAGTCACATAATAGCCACAGTGATTCTTGGGACGAGTGGGGTTCATGGCATATATAATTGCCAATGTCAATCAGAAAATACTATCTTTTCTTCTAGCAAAGCATTTGAATGTGTACTGTTAATTAAACATGTTAAGCGATTTAGTGAGTTATGAAGTATCTGAACATATATTTAGCTTCTTGCCTGTCTCCAACTACAATAGGAAAGGTTTGTGGCAGGAAATACTTGTATTTAAAAAATAATAATTTTTATTCCTTTTCCAATATTCACAAAAATAAAATCACAAAAAACATAAAACAAAAATAAAACATGAAAAAGAAAAACATAACAGTTCTTACATTTTTTACTTAACATTGTTGACTTCCTCAATTCCCCCCACACTGGGTCCACTTTAAAATCTAAATTAAGCAATTTTCATTTTATATCTTAAATCATTCTAACACATTTTATCTTTATCTCTCAACTATTCTATTCTAAGTACATCCACTATCCTTAACCAATAATTAATCAATTAATCCAAACCAAAAATTATTTTCCCATCCTCTATCTTTTATTTCTTCCCTTAGCCTAAAATTTATTACCAAAAACTTTCCATGAATTCAAATATTAATTTTTCTAACATAATAACATTTAATCACTTAAAACTAAATCAGCCCCCCTTCCACTGGATTCAGGGTCTCCCAGATGATTCAGCGAGTTCCATAGGTCATTCCAGTTTCAGACCATCTAAAGCAATCAAAAAGTAACATCCATTATTGCTCCTCACCCCACTCCCACCCTGTCCCTTCCTATCAACCCTTCTTCACTGGTCATCCCCTGCTGCTTCCCCAATTCTTTAAATGTTACAAGACACCATCCAACTGCTTTTCCACTTTTTAGCCCTTTCACAATTTCTTTCCCTTAAACTCTGGCCCCAGTATGGATTCCGCCCTCCCTCTCTCACTGAGAGGGGCACTATTCCATACTGGTTCTTCTTTAAAAGCTCTTGGAATCAAACATGAATCTTGTCTCTCCCCCCCCCCTGACTGGGGGAACAATGTTCCCTTCATTTTCCTTTTCTTCTTTTAATTCTACATTGTCCAGGACTGGTGGTTGTAGGTTCTGATACACGTCACATCTTAAATCTTCAATAAGTTCCAGAAGTTGCTTTTGAAAGTCCAAGTCAGATGATGTTGTGTCTACTGTCATCCTGCTCATCTCAAATTTCCTGGGAAAGCACAGATTACAAGACAGCAAATGGCGTAGTTCTTATTTCCAAAGTTCAGAAACAAAAGTTGTGTCCGATCTGGTTACAACCTCTCATTTTTAATTCTTCTTCATATCTTAAAAATCTTGTGAGCATTTATGAAAAGAGCATTGTCCAACTTCATGTACACAGCCTTATATTTTGTGCTTTCTTCACTGCTGACGGTTTCCGGCCTCAAAGAGGCAAGCAAATTCCTTTCTATTATGATGTCATCATGGCGGCTCGCTGATCCCTCTAGGGACCCGACTCCAGCTTTCAGGGGGACTTTCCCCAGACCAGAATAAAGATCTTTACAGGGATTTTGCTAGTTCAATCCTTCTCCCCTTTACCCCACCTTAGGGGGAAGGTTTTAGCTCCAATTTTTGATAACTGAATGCTTCGGGCAAATTAACTGTCTCTCAATTCACTCAATGGGGGAGACCGACTTCCTCTTTAAATCTCCTCCCCTATCCAATTAAAAATTATTTCAAAGTCTTTTTCTTTACTTACGGTGTCCGATGTTCTCAAATCCAACTAATTTAGAAGAATCCACTGCTCCTGGCTGCTGGCATGAAGCTTCGCATTGCAAGGGTAGCAGTTTAACTCAAGGCACCTTGTCTCCACTCCGCTCGCTCTCAGCGCCCTTATTAGGGCTACAGGGGGGGGCAGAGACTGAAAACGGTGCAGCAGAATTCCCACGACCCCAGAATGCTCGATCTGGGGCTCTTTTGGGGGTCCGCGTCGCTCTCACGGCTTCCCCCTCCCCCGCAACGCTAGGGAATCCCAGAGCTCGGGATTCTCTCACCAGTCAGCAATAGCGGCAGACCGGAAGTCCTGTGGCAAGAATACTTGTAGACCCAATTACATTTATGTAAATTAATTACAACAGAAAATTTGGTCCATCAAGGTTCAGGTAGGGGGGAGGGGTTAATTTTTAGAAGTGGTTCTCTTACTTAATATCTGAAGGGAGGTACACAAAAGTTTAAAATAACTAGAAAGTCCCCATAACTGTGTCAAAGGCAAGAAGAAATTGCTAGATGAGCTATGAAGCAAGCAATAGTAATGGGGAGGTCATAGCTTGGTTCTCTAGGAGCAGACTTCCAGCTGTAATCTTGATGTCACTGACAGTACATAATACAGGCAAAACAGACCAATTGTATGACTTCAGAAAGGCAGCTTCATATATTCAAATAGTGATAGCAGTTCTTATGAAAGTACACCCATTCCCCCTCTCCTCAACTAGATAAGCAGGAAAAGAAGAATGGGGGAAAATGGGAAAATAGTTTTTTCCCACCTCACGAGGAACAGCACTTCAGCAAGACAGAACAGCTGGAGAGCTCAGAGCAGGTGCGGGGGGGGCACAAATATGAGAGAAATGTCAGTCCCTTGAGAACATGTGTTGGCATCCTTTCACGCAGTTTTATTATTGAGACACAAACTGCTCAGGTGAAATTAGAAAACATCCAAATGGAATATTGTACTTTGTTATCACTAAGTGGTCCGTTAACATCTATTCAAGTCTCTTCACACACCATAAACCTTTAATACAGTTTTTAATTCAAATCAAATTATCACCAGACTGAAACAGTCTCCTTCCTGTTTGCTGATCTTTGTCAACTTTCAGCCAACTAAAAGTGTTTGTAACATGCAAAAACAAAAAACCAGAAGCCACATTTCCCCAAAGAGCATACTGAACAGCTTGCATTAAATCAACACCACGAGCCAAAAGATACAAGCTACTTTTGTGTTAAAAGTACCATTTACCTTTGAAAACATGCTCTGTTCTATTTTAATGCTAATAATAGGACCAATTTAATTCTTTAGCAAGTGCACTACATTTGCCTAATCACCACTTGTCACATTTTAATATCATGTAAACAGAATCTAAAAATAAATGAGATTACAAATTTCAATAATAATAATAAAAAAGAATTTTTTACTCCAGTTTAAACTAATAAGGTCCTAATTTTACTCCAAGGCTGTTTCCCCCATGCCCACTTGCCCCACCTAACCAAGCACTTCCTTTTACCAGTTATGGCTGGTATGTCAACCATGTCTATTCTGGGACAGGGACAGTCTGGCCCCAGTGATTCATGTACAGTACTGGTAACCTCACTAGATTACAATGTGCTCTATGTGGGGATACCCTTGGGGCTGGTCTGGAGGCTCCAGTTGGTACAAAATGCTGCTGTTGATGGGGGACAGACTATCACCAGCACATAACTCCAGTGCTCAAAAGCTTCCACTGGCAGCCCATACACAGTTGGGCCAGGTTCAAGGTTCTTGTGTTACTTTACAAGTTCCTTAATGACTTAGGTCCAGGATATCTCAAGGACTGCCTAATCCTTTCTATCACTGCTCAAACATTGAGATCTTCAGTGAGTCAATGTTAGTGGTACCCCATGGGCAGAATGCCCAGCTTGCCTCAACCATGAACCTTGCATTCAGTTTTGCAGGCCCAATTGTATGGAACTCCCTCCCAGTTGAGGTCAGACAGGCCCCCCTCAGTTAAACCTCTGGCACCAGCTTTGTGTTTCAGCAAGCACCTAAGTTTTAAATTATTTTTACCCTTTTCTGCTTAAAGATGATTGTAGTTTAAGTGTATGCAAACCGTTTAAATAAAATAAATAAAAGGTACTTTCTAGGTATGCAGGCTGTTTCTCTCCAGCAGGGGAGGGTACAAAACTTTGTTTAGCTTACACTATTTGGCGAGCAGAAGGATGCAAGCACTAAGGCAAATAAAGCTGTCTTACCATTCATTTCAATTGCTTTGACTTACCTTGGAACTATTAGGTTGGAAAAAGTTTGGTATCACTGTATCATTACTCAGAGTCTAGGACAGAGGTGAGCAACCTGTGGTCCCTAACACAGGCATAGGCAAACTCGGCCCTCCAGATGTTTTGGGACTACAACTCCCATCATCCCTAGCTAACAGAACCAGTGATCAGGGATTATGGGAATTGTAGTCCCAAAACATCTGGAAGGCCGAGTTTGCCTATGCCTGCCCTAACACCTGGTTACCCCATTGTTCCATCTCATCAGAATTCCTTCCTTCCCTCTTGTTTATGTCCTCCTGATTTTCCTTAGCTTTTAATGTGTTTTCCCCTACTCGGGTTACAAACTTAATTCGTTCCAGAGGTCCCTTCTTAACCCAAAACCGTTCTTAACCTGAGGTGCGCTTTCACTAATGGGGCCTCCCGCCGCCACGCGATTTCTGTTCTCATCCTGGGGCAAAGTTCGCAACCCGAGGTAACTACTTCCGGGTTAGTGGAGTTTGTAACTCGAAGTGTTTGTAACCCGAGGTACCACAAGCTAAATATTTCTATTTAACTTCAGAACAATTGAAAAAGTTATTATTTTATCTGATAAAAAGTATCAATCAGAAAAAAAATTGTATGACACCCCATCACCCACAGTCTGAGAATAATTTAGTAGGCTTCTGCCATATGTAGCCCATTAAAGTCAGAAAAGGAATCTTACTTTGAAGTTGCTTATATATACGCCTTATATATACACCTTACTTCACATCCCCCCCAAAATGAGTCTCATAAAAGCAGCTTACAAAGTATCAAACAAACATCAAAATTAACAATACTGTACTCCATCACTAAAAATACAGTTACCAGACTACCGGTAAGTGGCATCATGGAACAAGAACGGAAAGGGGCCATACCTAACAATCAATAAATTGAATTTAGCAACAGTGGAATCAAAAGCTTGTTTTCTCAGAAGGGTCTTCAATCCTGGAACACAAATAAAGAGGAAGATAACCTAAACTCTTGAGGCAGGGACTTCTACAGATATGGCACAACCATGGAGAATCCTTTGATGCATTGCTACCAATCATGTCTCAGAAGGCAGCAAAACACACAAGAGGAGACAGCAGCTATCTTAAAAGGTGGACAAATTCATGCAAGAGGAAACAGTCTGAAGCTCTTCAGAGCTTTAAAAGGTAATAACCCACACCCTGAATTGCATTAGGAAATGGGCTGACAGCCAAGGTAGGCAACATAATAAAGGGATTGTGTAATCCCTGCATTTTGCCTTAGTAAAGATTTTAACAGTAACTGAACCCTAAACAGTTTGAGGGCTTTAAAGGTAAAGGTAAAGGGACCCCTGACCATTAGGTCCAGTCGTGACCGACTCTGGGGTTGCGCGTTCATCTCGCTCTATTGACCGAAGGAGCCGGCGTATAGCTTCCAGGTCATGTGGCCAGCATGACAAAGCCGCTTCTGGCAAACCAGAGCAGCACATGGAAACGCCATTTACCTTCCCGCTGTAGCGGTTCCTATTTATCTACTTGCATTTTGACGTGCTTTCGAACTGCTAGGTTGGCAGGAGCTGGGACCAAGCAACGGGAGCTCACCCCATCACAGGGATTCGAACCGCCGACCTTCTGATCAGCAAGCCCTAGGCTCAGTGGTTTAACCACAGCACCACCTGGGTCCCTGGTTATAATGCAGGGGTGGCCAACTCCCAAGAGACTGTGATCTACTCACAGAGTTAAAAACTGGCAGTGATCTATCCCCCCTTTTTTTAGGAAGTAGGAAGGCCCATTTTTTGGGGGGGGGTCAAAGATGTTGAGTTTTTTCAGGGAGGAGGTAAAATGTTGAGCTTTTTTTGGGGAGCCACGGTTGTTCAGCTTCTTTGGAGGGAGCCAATGATCTACCAGTGATCTACCGCAGACGTCCAGTGATCTACCGGTAGATCACGATCTACCTGTTGGACATGCCTGTTATAATGGAGGGGGGACTTTGTATGCTTCAGAGTAACCCTATCAAATCCAATGGGCTTCCTTTTGAGTAGCCATGTTGAAAATTGAAGTTGGACAGTCTTCATTCCTAACCAGAAAACTTTTGTCCTTGGTTCCACCTACCCTGGATCTGATTCCACCTATGGCCAGCATGCAACCCTCTTGGTCTGCCTCGCCCCCTTTGCTTCTTTCCCGGCGGCGGTGCCTGAAGCAAGGCAGCAGCAGCAGCGACAGAGCTTCCTCCGTCGAGGGGCGCCACCGCCACCCGCTCAGCCCAGCCCAGCCACCCGACGCCGCACGTGCATGAACAAAAAGGAAGGCAGCACTTAGACTTGCTCAAGCATCAGTTTCCTCCCCCCACCCCCACACTGAGCAGGAGTTCTAGAGAGGATAGGAAATGAAATCCACGGACAGGTCCTCCAGAGCACAAGCCCTGCCCTCCCAAGGTCTCCCCTGCAAGGTGAAGGCAGGTGGCTGTTGTCTCTCTGCTCTGTAAGTGCTGCCTTGGCGGCCCCTTCTGGGTAGGCAGAGGAGCAACTCAGCCCTCTGGAATCCCACCAGGGAAAAGGAACCGTGGTGTCACTGGGGTGAGTGGAAATGCCCCCAAAACAGGGGGGGGGCGAGAGAAAGAAGGCAAGCAAGGAGGTGGGTCTTACATATTTCTAAAACATTCTCTGCCTCTCAGATCTCGCTCCTGTACTGTGCACTTCCCCCAGTTGTTAGCCAACCATACATGGTTTCTGATCTGCAAATAATTGCTCAAGGACTTGGACAATCAAGTACTGTGCAGGAATCTCAATTATGGATTGGTTTTTCAAAAGGAAATGTTATTGTAGATTAACCAAATTTGTACAGGTAAGAGACTGGTATATATTTACAAAGGTATAAAGTGCAGTTTCTCAAAAAGCAGAAAAAAATGCATTATGATGCACAAAAATAGAGACAGGTAAAGCTTCCCAATGAAGAACACAGTAAAACAATTATCTGATTATCCTACAAGGATGGCAAATAAGCTCTCAAATCAGGTGCACCATTTCAGATTTCAGTAAGGGGTCAAGTTTTTCAACAGAGTTTTAAACAACCTCTCTTAATTTATTCAAGATTACCTGCAATGCTTTTAATAAATATTTATTGTGGGAGTTATATTGCTCATAATAAAACTGTAGTAATGTTACCAACATGGAAATGAGTGCCCGTTTTTGGAAGTAAAGGAATCTGTGCTTTTCACTTAGCTACCTAGGACGCGGGTGGCGCTGTGGGTTAAACCACAGAGCTTAGGGCTTGCCGATCAGAAGGTCGGCGGTTCGAATCCCTGAGGCGGGGTGAGCTCCCGTTGCTTGGTCCCAGCTCCTGTCAACCTAGCAATTTGAAAGCACATTGAAGTGCAAGTAGATAAATAGGTACCGCTACAGTGGGAAGGTAAACGGCATTTCTGTGTGCTGGCCACATGACCTGGAAGCTGTACGCCAGCTCCCTTAGCCAATAACACAAGATGAGCGCCGCAACTCCAGAGTTGGTCACGACTGGACCTAATGGTCAGGGGTCCCTTTACCTTTACCTAGGACACAGGCTAATTCCAACAACAACAAACTGACCTGATAGGTGCTTATCGGGAATAATGACATGCAATCAGAAATATGGGTTGGAAGTGGTTATATTACCATATATGAACTATCCCTACTTTCCAAATCACAGTCAAGAGGCAACAAACACATACCTGATTTTGGAATTACAGGTCATTTCATTCTCAGGATAGTGAATATCAACTGCATCCTGGATGACTGTGCCATATTCATAGACTTTAATCTTCTTTGTCACCCCAGCAATAGCAAAATAGTCACAGTCTCGATCAAACTCAATACTAAGAAACAAAAATGCAACCAGAAAGAAATGCATAAGACACAAACCAAACAAAGCATATTCCTAGTTTTTATTATTATTTTATTTAAATTTATCAGAACAATAAAAAAACTTTCAACATTGGTATCATTTAAAAAGACCACAAACCTTTTATCTCCTATGTTCGCCGAAACCTCCTCTCACCTATACCATTAACTAGAAAACCCCTCCCTAAATGTAAATACACTTAATTAAAAATGGTGATGGAAGTTTAAACAATGGTGAAATAAACAAGAAGATGCCATGAGTAAAAAAAATGGGGGGGATGGTTTAGGGAAAGGCAATGTTGTTCTGACTATGTCTACTCTTCAGCATTATATAAAATGACACCATAGCGGGCCTACAGTGGTTGCTGGAGAATATCTGGCACTGACCTGGCCAGGTTAAGCCATGCCAGGGCATGACTGCCTTCACCTAGCCAGTGACTCTTTCTGAAATACTGACTTCTCCCACTCTGTGTGGTTCCACAATAGTTCTCCTGAAGCTGGAGAGCTTTATGCAGATGCCCCAGTGTTTTCTTTTTCCCCCAATTCCTTTTTACCTTCCACATTAACAAATACCCAAATATCAAAGCTGACAGCTCACACTGTGAAAGTACAGGGGAAGATTTGACCTGCGGTGTTTGAATAAATATGCTGCAGGGCAGCTGTCAATGGATTTCTTTTACAATTAGGAGTCCAAGTACACCTCCTCACCCCCCACATAGAGAAATGCCACTTTTAAGCTGGAAGAGCTAAACGTTAATGTAGGGAAAGGAGAAAAAAAAGGAGCAACTTGGGTAGATTCTACACTTTAGCCAGATAGGTAAAATCAATTGCACCAAAGCTTCAACACATGACAGCCAAACCTGCAAGTGCTTTTCAAAAAGCAGGACCTTCTTAAAATAGTTGTATTTTGTGTAGCATGAAGTAAAAGGCCAAATAGGATATTTCCATAAACACATGCCTCTCACTAAAGACATATTCTGCATCTACGGTAGTTTTCCCCTTTCCCCTTTGTAATATCTCTTAGGACTTGTCTAACGTTCTGATAACGACATCCCACATAGTCCTGCTCCATGCTATTGGCAGTCAGGAACGAGGAGCAGGTAACACTGGAGTGTTTTGATTTCATAACATGAGACAAGTTATGAAGTTATTATGGAAGAGAAGAGGAAAACTCTACAAAGGGAAGCTTTTCTCCTTGGGGGCAGTTTTGAGTTTATTGCAATGTCTAGTTTGGCTACGGTTAATGCACAGAATAGCACTGTAGCTTTATTTAGTGTTGGGGGGGGTAGTTAGGGGAGGGGGAGTACCTCTGATGGAGGACATGTCATGCTCCTTCTGGGGTACTTTGCCCACCTTTGGTCCCCACCCTGCACTCAGTTCTCACCTGTGGCTCCTAGAAGCTGTCAGCATGTGACAGCGGCCACATCCCGGGAAACAGCTTTGACTGACTGGCTGGCTAAACCAGGTGAGGGGAGCCGATGGGTCTCAAATCCTTACTGAGTTAGGGGCTTCCCCTGCATGCAAAAACAGACTCCGGCAGATTGAGTGGATGAGACAACATACTGAACCTCTGCAAACATACAGGTCTTTCATGGTCATTCTCCATGATGAGCTGAGAAAGCATCCTTGTGGCTACACAACGTTCCACTGAACCAAATTACTTGGCCACACCTCTGAAGTGGGAAAAATAGCCATCCAGTCTTGGTTACTTAGCTACGAGCCTGGGGTGCCAATTGCAAGTGAAACACTTGTTCTCCAAGTTCTGATCTTGAAGATGAATGGTGCCATTTGTGAGGTTCAGATTAATGTCTCAGAGAAATAACAATGATTACAGTTCAATGCTGATCAGGGAAAAATTAAAGGGGAGAGAGGCATGCTTTCAGGATTAATTTGTAGAAGCTTCCTAGCAGAATTGTATTTTGCTGTGCACTTGATCGCCTCACAGTGTTTTTCCTTGTCAACTTACTCTGAAAGGGTTTTACAACCTGGAGCCTATTCTACCACAATGGATTTATTTGTACCACAATCTTAATTGAACTGCTGTGTCAGCTACTGTTTCTTGCCCTGTGGGTTGTGCTTTGGCATAACTAAACTGATGTCAGCTATTCATCTACTTGGATTCAATTTATACCCTCAGCCTTCTGCTGTTGAAAGAGAAATATTACCATGTCTGGTAAAGGTCCATGTTATTAGAACTGAAAATCCTCTCTTACCTGAGGAGATTTTGCTACTGTTAAGACATGTAAGCTTTGAATAGTTATATTCCATGCTCTGTGTTTTCACTCCCTAAGAAGATATAACTTGTCAATACTAAAACCAGCATTTAAATGATGTGCCTGCAAAACTTAATGGGCTATCTAAAATTATTTCTAAGAATATAAATAGTGTGCAGATTAACCAATGACACTGTTTGTTTGAAGGTCAGAAGCCTGAGAGTCAGAGACATTGCAGAGGTAAAATCAACAAAGAAATAAAGAACTGCCTTGCCAATATTCATCTGCTGAGTAGAAGAGAAGAAAAACCTTTATTATGCACACGGTAGCTTATTTTAAAACTGCGGAGCTACTCAAAGTCCCAGTTATTCAGCCTCTATATATAAATAGAAGAGAATTAAAGGTAGCAGTTAGGACCATTCACAACTGCATAATGCCCTGAAGGAAACTCTACCTGCACAACCTGTTTTGCATAAAACAATACATTGGAGAAAGCATGAGCCAAAGAGACATATTGTGGGCTGGTTCAGACATAAGAACCCTTGACACGCCAGCGTCAGCACTTGCATAGCCTCAGAGATCAAGGACTGTTTGCTGACTGATGCCACTACGGTAACAGTTGGCACATGATGCACTGCCACTTAAAACAGTTACAGTTATCTTGGTGGTTCCGCAACAGTCAGGATATGTGATGTGTAGGTATGTGGCAATTCTATGAGGACAAAAAGTGAATCTAACAGGCAGTTTTCTGAGAATCTCACCAGCCTTAATTTTTTTAACCTTTTTTAGTCCTTACCACTGCAGAGAGAGGGGATGTAGATAATATATGCTGAAGTAACAGAAATGGCAAAATAATAGTTTTATTGGTTGGGAATGAGGCTTCTGCCCCTCCCACAATTAGTAGGACCAGAACAAGTTATGAATAAAGAGCAGAAACTGAAGAGCAAATGCAAAGTTAGCAACTGGGCAAGCTTGGTAAATCTGCATCATTTATATGGTGTACATGATTTTAAATGTTCCTGGTGGAAAATTGGATTGCCTGGGAACATAAAAAAAGAAGAACAACACAGCACTGTGGTACTTACAGTCCAAAAAGAAAGTTTGCTTTACAAATTAGCAAGCCAAAGTTCATGCATTATACAAGGACCATATTGTTTCTTGGAGATGAAAAAGATGTCCTCCTCCAAATGAACATCTGCAGTATCTTGTTATATACTTTTAAATAGGCTACAAATTAAGATTAAATGTTTTAAAAATCATTTAATTATCTGCAGATGGAGATTTCTTTGAAGCTTTAACAACTTTAATGGGAGATGGCATCTCCTAAATATCAGGGGCTAAAAATTATCAGCTAAAGCTAAATAAAAGAGGTCCCACTGGAGACTTAGTGGCTTACATTTATTAACTTCCTGAATTCAAAGTATGCAAATTTTATCCCTAAAAATTAAAAATCTCTCAAGCATACACAATAAAGCTATTTTTTAATTCAACATACTGTAGAGCCATTATAAGCAATGCCAGGGAAATCCATAATGAGACTATTGTTTTGACAATCAAGATGCAAAATACCAGAAAACAATTCAAGAAGACATTACAAACACTCTTAAGAATTGCCAAGCCAGTTCTGTTAATTGTATGTTATACTTTGAAGTGTGAGCATGCTTTAGGGCCATTGTATTAATCTAGACAATACTCTGGAATGGAGGGGAGGTGTAGTCCTACCAACTGAATCCTACATAAATGACCAGGTCCCATAAAGTTGGCACCATTCTAGAAGCAAGGGCTTCACAATGAACTACCACCAAACACAGCATTGCACATAACTGTCAGTATCTACATACTAACAGAAAACTCATTCTCTGAGCATGAACCATTTTGCAGTCAAAGCAGTAGGCTACCATTCACACCTAAGCATTGGCAAGCCTGGGTGAACAGACCCTGGAAGCAGTGTCCACAAAATAAGCAGTGTCCACAAAATTTGGCTAACAGCTAAAGATTTGAGGTTGCCAGGATCTTGTCCCTCTTTCTCCAAACAGGTCAACACACACACACACACACACACACACAAATTCAGTGTCTCATTTAGACCTTTATGGTCTAGGACTAGGTGAATGTTGAGGAACCTGTGACTAGGGCTGGGCAGTATCTGCTTCCAAACATTGTAATATATCACCAGCTAACCTCGTGATATCCAAAAATATTACAATGTCGGAAAGGGGGAAAGTAGGTGGGAAAGAACCAGGCAGTTGCCAGCCATGTAGATGATCAGCATGATCAGCTTCTGCCACTTCCTGGCGAGGCTGGACAGGCGGCACTACCCAGGTGGAGAGGCGCCACATGGCATAACACTGCGGAGCCCTGAGGCACCGCCGGCCTACCAGGAGCCAGCAGTTGTGGCTTGCCCCAGCAATAGCCTTTCGCTGTGTAAATGGCGGCTACCAGGAGCCACCCTCCAGAGCATCACGAGAGGCACAGGAGGCGGCTCCGTTCCACTCAGCGCTTGGTGTGAGGGAGGGAGGGAGCAGCCCACCGGCACTCACATGGCCAGGGAAAGAAATGAAGGTGCTGGCAGGCATGCAAGCCTCACACAGACTCCCGAGGTCGGCGTTAGGCCTGCGGAGTTAGGGAGTGGGCAACACCAGGTGGCTGGTTGAGGTCTCCGGATTGAAGCATGCAGTGCTGACTGCAGCTGAGGGCAAGCAGGGATTCACGATACATTGCCTGCTCTGAAATTCTGAAATCACTCTCGCGATTTTGACTTTAAACCGGTTTCAGGCAATGTATCGATACATCGTCCAGGCCTACCTGTGAGCCTCCCAATGTTGTTAGACTACAACTCTTATCCTGCCCGATCATGCCGGCTGGAGTTGATAGTGCCTGAGCCACAGGTTTCCCACCCCTGTCCTTAGTAGACCCTTGTGCTATCACAGTCAAGTCAGAGTGCTCTTACTAAACCTCAAACGTCTCTCTTATTCTGGCCCAAAGACAGTTATTTCAGAGTATTCTTCTAGCTATGCTTCAAGACAGCTCTGGCAAAACATGTATTTCAAACTAAGTTATTGAAATCAATTAGAATTCTGAACTGAAAGACCTGACACCCAAATCCACTTTTACTACATTAAAGAAATATGATGGGCCCTGGGGTCATAGAACCATAGTTGGAAGGGACCTTCCTGCCGGCTCCTCAGGAGAGTCCTTACCCATCTTTACACTCTGGCATCCCCTAGAGCAGAGGTTTTCAACCTTTTTGAGCCCGCAGCTCCTTTGACCAACCACATTCTTTCTGCGGCTCCCCTGAGGGATACGAGAGAATCCCCACTTACTTTGGAGTTCCATTCTGGGCTACCACATGGAGATTCCCTTGTTCCGCCCCTGCCCCTTTTGTGCACCATTTTCAGTGTGTGTGTGAGTGGGAGCATGTGTGCCAGTAGTTCACAAGTGCAGACTCCCCTGTACTTGGTAAAAACTTGGGCTGTTTTGTCATTTGGTGGTTTTGCCTAACCTTTTTATTAAAGATTAAAATTTAAGCAGTACAGCTTTGAAAAGGCTTTTAAAAACTTATGAGTCATTCATCGCCCTGCTCAATGCTCTTTTTGTAAGGTGCCATCTAATAAAAAAAAAACCTGAAAGATGATTCCTAAGCAGCCCCAACTGGCAGTGACTCAGCAGCTGGGATCATAGAGATGGGCTAAAGAGGTGCACACTCGAGCAGCACTCTTTCAAAGACAACCAACATCACATAGCACAGAGATACAGTGGTACCTCGGTTTATGAACTTAATCTGTTCCAGAAGTCCATTCTTAAACCGGAGCAGTTATTCAACTGAGGCGCGCTTTCCCTAAAGAGGCCTCCTGCCGCCAGTGCCCTTCCACCATTCAAATTCCGTTCTTAGACTGAGGTAAAGTTCGCAAACCGGGACACTACTTCTGGTTTTGCGGAGCTCGTAAACCGAATAGTTCTTAAAGAGGGTTGTTCTTAAACCGAGGTACCACTGTACATGAAAAAGTAGAGAAGCACATCTCATTGGTCTGTTCGAGTAGGGAGTTACTGGCTTTGAATGGAAGCCGAGTTTTGTTTTCATCTGAGGGAGGGAAGGAAGGAGGAATGGGGGCTGGTGCTGCTCGTGGCACCTCTGACCATCATTCAAGTCACCCTAGGGTGCCATAGCACGCTGCTTGAGAACCACTGCCCTAGAGTTATTTGGCACCACAGGTCAACCCTGACAGGTGGGTGGGGACTACCCACATTTGAGAATCCAGGGTGTCATATTTCATTTCCAATGGACTCTCTTTCCTCCCCGAATTGGTTTCACAGACCAAGCCTGGCCCACAGGCCTGAGGTTCCTCACCTCTGCCCTAGAGATCATATGACAGATGATTAGCTAATTTAGTATTAGTGCCCCACTTTTATCACCAGGATAACTGACCATAGAATAGGCCGGCCAATTATTAGATACGGTACCTCTATCAACCAAATACAGAGCATCAAAGGCAAAGATGTAAGGTAAGACACTATCGTTAATTCAGAATCCCCTTGGATCAAAGCACACCAACTGTACTTCTATCAAACTATTTGATATTTATACGAAATATGCAGAATCAATGTTTAAAATCATTTAAAAATCAATTTAAACAATTAAAGGTTGCTCTAACTTCTGAACTCGCCCTAACTGCTAACAGAGGCAGGTAGAGTCTCTTCGCAGGAAGAATACTGGAGGAAAGGAATATAAGAAAAGTTCAAGCATTCTAGGTATTTTCCATAATTAATCCCTTAAATTTGTAACTTCCAGTGACAAGGAGGTATGGAAACAAGGAAATCTGTACCAGTCGCAAGCCAAGCACAGTAAAGTGAGCCTGAAGAATGAGGAGACATGGATTTCTCTCATGCATCTTCTACCCTATTATGAAGAAGTTAAAATCAGAAGTGAGAGAGAAAAGGCTCATGTCATAGTCTGTTATTCGAGTACTATGGCAAGAGGCTGCCATCGTATCTTCCTTATTCCCACATGGAACCCTTTCCCAGTACCATGGAGGCCAAAACAGAAAAATGTACCCATACGATGTTGTAATTTTAATGTTCTATATTTCCCCCCTCATTATGGAACTCAAGATGGCATACACAGAGTTCTCCAACAGTCCTCCTGTCTAACTACTGAGCAGACCTAGATCTGCTTAGTTTCAGAAAGGTGGTGGTGCCATATCCCATCAGAGCATACACCTCAATCACAGCTCAAGCAATCAGTTCTTAGTGTAGAAAGCATAGCAAAGAGAAGGGGAAAACCATACATGTATTTCTCTCTAGCTCACTAATGAGGTTGTGGTTTTCTGAGAAGCTCTGAAATAAAGTTCTGCTACGTAGCCTTTAGGCCATCCTAACATTTTGCCTATGCAAGAGTAACTATGTGTACAGCTGAAGAGGCCAAGCACTTATTGAAAATCACTGCAAAGCTTTGCAATGAGTTTTTATCCTTCTTTGTAGGCTGCATTACTCCAACCTAAACACACACTTTTGACCTCCTGTGCCACACACATTAACAGCTACTGAGAATATTCTTAACCACCCTCAATAAATACAACTTGCTAGTATCAAAAGACATCACAGTAGACCAGTTATGGACCTGTCTATCAGTTACCAGTGCAATTTTAGAAATAATTTAATTCTGGCATACCCTTGCACATCTCTACTTCAATTATTTAAATAAATTCCTAAAAATCATTGTCATTCAAACATTGCAGATTCTTTATCCAAATAAGCTGACATTTTTACTCATTTATCAAATTTCTGAAGACTGCCAGTGTGCTCAGTTATCAGTAGGCCAAGATTGTATGTGCAGACTCTTATGTTCAAAAGTTGTTTTACAAACACGACATAGTAAGTGTGTGCGCCACCATAAATGCACCTAGTAAGAACTCTCAGCCAATTTCTGGTCCCTGACCCATCTATACAATACATGTGTTTGGTACAGCCAGATATTTTTATCCACACAACAAAAATGTAATGTGTGAAATAGCTTTTAAGACCAATTTCCCCCCACTATTTATATACAAGGTGTTCACCACACCTTTCTAACATTTCATATTGATTTTATATCATTCTAGGTAAACCTGAGGACGCGGGTGGCGCTGTGGTCTAAACCACTGAACCTCTTGGGCTTGCCGATCAGAAGGTCGGCGGTGAGTCGTCTGCGACTGGACTTAACTGTCAGGGGCCCTTTACCTTTAGGTAAACCTGAAGCATATTTCTATTGATTTTTTTTTAAAAAAAAAACACATTGTTGATCTTTATTTAATATCAACATTTGCTAAGATGCTCATAGAATAAATTCAGAAAGAAAGAATGCCTCAAATGTTCCTTTGTTGAGCCAAAGTGCTATGGATCTGCAACAGCATGAAATTTCTACCGAGAGGCTGGATACAGAACTCATATTCCAAACAATACAATGTTGATTCCAAAGTAAACAGAGGTTGCCACCTTGTGGGCTGGTAAACTACAGCTATTAATTAAATGATATATTGTTATTATACTTCTTGTGAGATCTGATACAAAAGGTGAAGGTATGTTTTGGGAATATGTTAAGAAGCATTAAATAGCATCCTGCCTCTTCTTGCAATTTATTTGAAAGGGATTGAAAGTGTTTGCTGCCAATAAAAGCAGCATGTAACAGATGTTATCCCATTTACTCCATCGTTCCAAATTGGCTGGGGTGACCAATGCAACTCCAAATCCTATGCAGTTATCAGAAGGAAATCATAGCAGCAAAGCAATAACAGCAGATAGGGGAAACTGGAAGTAGTCAGAACTTAGCAGGGGAGAGAGAAGAGCCTTATGATTTAGCTTTTCCATAGGAAATAGTAACTCCTCTCAAATGCATCTTCTGATCTCAAAATAAAAATGGAAGAACATGCTGGTACAAGCCTTTTTGAGAGTCCTGGAAGACCTGATCCCTGCCTTGCAGGCCTTTTCCCACCTGGCCTGGGAGAGCAGGACTCTGACTGACTCCAGCTACCAAAGGTGAGGCTGCTGAACAGACTCTTGGGATGGAGTATTGTTTAGAATGTTTTGTTGGGGTGGGGGTGTTGCTGTAATTGATATTTTTTGTATCTTTATTTCAGATCTTATTGTGATTTATGTGAAAATTGTTCGATTTGGCTGTGTATTTTTGATGTTTTATTTATTGTTTATGACTACTTTGTTATGTTTGCAATTATGTGATTTTTTATGTTGTAAGTTGGTTCTAACTATGGAAAGGCGGCATACAAATAAAATTATGTATGTATGCATGTATAAAGATTCACTTGCAATATTGGTGCTTTCGGTTAATATACTGATCTTCTTAGTCCCTTTTTGGTCACAACTTGACATAGTTTGTGGTTGTGCCACATGCCAGCCCCATCTCTAGCCAGAGGAATTGTGACTGCTCTGTTAGCCAGCCCTCAGGCCTGAGAACGCTGCTTTAAAATGCCAGGTTGCTTTTACATAATATCTCTCTCATTCATGATTTGATTGTGGATGAGGAGGCCGACCTGGTATGTATTACTGAGACATGGGTTGGTGGGACCTTTTTCAGCCAGAACCTATTGGAACTCAGTTCCAGCATCTCTTTTTCTAGAAAAAATAGCACTGTGGATGGGTAAACAGAGTGGGTTTGGTCTTACTCAGCTGTCCCTACCCGGGTTCTCAATGCAGCATCAGTCTTGAGGGTTGGGGTGAGGGAGGGGCTGTATTCCATCTCTCTCTCTCCAAGCTTCCTGCCTGCTTGAGTGGGAATCTAGAGTGAATGTACTTGGCATTGGGCAATCAGGACATATTAAGGATTCTGCTGGTTTACCACCCACCACAGTGCCCAGCAGTCTTGCTGCCTGAGCTGACAGAGGTGGTCTTAGAAGGGGTCTTGAAGACTTCCAGACATCTTTGCTGTGGGAGCTGAAGGTTTCATGGCAGCCATGAGAAAAATGGGGCTCTCTCAACATGTCACTGGCCACACACACATGGTAGGCCACACCCTGGATCTGGGTTTCTCAACCAGGAAGGACGAGAGTGATCTGAGAGTAGAAGGATATTAACATCAGTCTTTTATCATGGTTAGATCGCCTCCTGAGGAGTTTTAGGTGTCCAGCAGCTTTCCCTCTCTGCAGAGGAAGGGGACCTATTAGGATGGTGCACCCTCAAAGGCTCAAGGATCCAGTTGGCTTCCACATGATTCTAGGGAATTGTCCCATCTAATATGACTGGGGTTCCTGTTGAAACACTGCCTGATCTGTGGAATATACAGATGGCCCAAGCCATTGACACACTTGCCAGAGTACCCTTTCCCACTTGACAGAGCCTCGCTGGCTCCTTGGTGTAGAGCAGAGCTGAGGGCAATGAAACAGACAGGGGAGACAGCTAGAGCGCAAGTAGTGAAAAACTCCAGGTAAAAGTAAGCAAAATTAGTGGGTGCTCATTTATTGAGCCTATTTATAGTGACAGTGAAGGTGGCCAAGAAGACATACTTTTGCTGCTTTCATTACATCCACACCAGGTCATCCAGTAGAGCTTTTCTAGGTAGCATGGGGCCTTTCATAGTCTGACCCAAAGAAGGTAGCAGAACAGACAGTGGCTACCTGTTACTTGCCGGGGGGGGGGGGGACTGCTTGCATCCATCCCAACCAGCACAGCAAATGGTCAGGGGTGATGGGAGTTGTCAGTCAGTATCATGCTGACTTATCGTCCCAAATGTAACTTGCTTCATTTTCTATGTGCCTTTTTAAAATTTTAATTTTATTTTACATTTAGTTTTCTATCCAGCTATTTGGTCATATTCTGTTATAATCATGCCATATTTTAAATATTATTTTGGGTGGGAAACACTATATATATATATATATATATATATATATATATATATATATATGGTCTAACTTTTGGACAATTTCTAGTGCATAGACAGTAAAGATTGTAACCAAACTAGACATTTTAAAATTTTAATTATGTCCATTTAGTGTTCTCAAACATGTTTTTGATATCTAAGTAATGGACACCACAGCATTTTTAAAAAAGATGTCCTTCAAAAATTTATGATAGGCAAGCTCTTTCAATCATTTTTTATTCTTCCATTTCCTTTATGAAGTTTCCTTATCTTTGTGAATTTCTACAATTGGAAGTGCTAATTTATTCAATTGCAAACCAACATAAATTGGATCTGCGACTTACTGACAAATTATGGATTTCACAAAAAATAATTTAGTTGGCATTAAACCATTTTCTTATCAATGTAACTTCATCATGTCTACATTCACACCTAATCAGAAAGTTATACTCATTGGTTTTAACAGTATGTTTGGTTCAGCACTTAAGATCCTGAATCCTCAAAGACATAGCTATTACTGAAATTGATCATATTACTTCCCAATGCCTAATTTAGCATCTTAAAAGAATTCAACTGCAAGGTGTTCAGAACGTTATGGAGAGAGAAAAAGCTCTCCCAAGATACTCAGCTTCAAGCTTTGTCAAATTACTCTTCTAAAATAAAGTTGACATTCTAATGGAAATGCTCTACTTACAGCATAACAGGAAAGAAAGGCAAAAAACAGTGAGCTGTTTTTTAAAAAGCTGAAGTACATACTACAGGCCAATTCTGTCTGTTTCTGACTGCAGGTTAAGCATGTGTTGAACCAACTATATTTTTGTTATATTCTTGTGAGGTAGATTGGAATTAGAGCAGATGGCATCTTTAAGATTTCAGCATTTTAAACCATTTGTATGGTTTAAACATTCTTGAATATTTCCAAATGCTCAAGTTTCTTCCTATATTCACTGGCCTCCCAACTCAATTCAAACATACAACATTCTTTTCATTGATTACGTTCCAAACTACAGTATTCTACTCAAAGCAAGTTCCTGCTGCAATGCCAGTGTCTCATTTGGCAAATTTAATTTCAAGCCCACTCATTGATTTACAAAGCTTAAGAATGAAACCAAGAAGGAGAAATTGTGGGCAGCATTCATGTAGGCAAAATACTGAGGCCAAAGGAAGAACTTTGCCTGATCCTATGAAGTGCCATTTTGTAGAATTTCTAGCATTTCAACAACATTACGTTTATTACCTGGATACTATGCTGGATCCATTGTAGAGGTCACTAGCATACGACAGTGTTGCGAGGGGTCGGACAGAATTGTAGCGAGTGAACTTGGATAGACACTCCTGAAATTCATCCAACTGGCTTGAGGTTCTGCTGTCATCTACAAAGGTAGGAGTTGGGGGGGAAGGAAAAATAGGATTTTTAGATGGTAGAACACTCAGGAGCATCAGCAATTAGTGCAACTGGTACGTTATTCAGTGACACATGTTCTGACTTCCCTAACCACACTAACATTCTGACAGCCCAATTCTACATCACTTAATTTCTGAATAGTCTTCAAAAAAGGCAGGTGCACACAAATCACATTACAGCAATCTAACCTGGATGTTATTAGTGCACGAGGCCAGGCCCATCCTTTCCAGATGGAATCACAGCCTAAGCAGATACTACTTTCGCTGCTGGTTCAGCAATGGCAGCAAGTTCTTCCACCTCCACCCTTCCTGTCCCGTTTTAGGAAGGGAGGAGAAGGAAAGCCTTATTGGTGGTGCAGGGCAGATGACAGGGTGCCCTACAGCACCCCCCACAAAAAGTAGTCACCCTAATTCATACACCACTTCCCAGGACAGACATGAATACAGGGACAGATGAAAACAGAGTAGGAAAGGCCACGGAGAACTTTGAGGTTAAGGAAAACTAATCTATGTTGATTGCAAATAGGGACAGCAATTTATGTAGGGAATTTAAAAGAGGAGCCCAAGAGATGAATGCTGTTGGCAGTGAAGTTTTAGATATAGACATAGGTAAGGGGACTGAGGTGGCACAAGAGCAATTAATATATTATTTTTGAATGTTTTAAAATTTATTCTACCATATGGTTTCTCAAGATGGTTCATAGTAGGTTATAAAAAATACATATAAAAAATCATTCATAATGAAAAGCTGCAATAGTCAAGGAAAGAGAAGACTAGAGGTTTATGCTGAAGTAATTGTGAGTGGGGGCTGAGAGAAGTCTGCCATGCTGTATAGTAAGTCAGACTGAATTTTGGGAACAAAGCAGGGACAAATTAAATAAAGACAAAGCTTTGTATCTGGTTGGCAGTGTGGAAGGCAATAATATGAACCAATTGAGAGAATTAATAAGGAATTGGAGGCCAGACAAAACTACAAACCAGAAACAAATCAATATTATGGCAATGGGTGTCAATTATCTTTGTCACCTAGAGAAATCAACCTTAGTGAGTGGCAAATTGCCATGCTGGACAGGAGAATGCAGGTAACTGGATGGATGGTAAAGACACAGTTAAGTACCCCATTCAGTAGCTAACAGGTATTCTACCTGATACGCGAGTCATCCTGGTGGAAAAGTAGCATTGCTCCAGATCTTCAAAATGGGCTGTAAGCCTCTTCCTCCTTGATGCTAGCGTACTGTTATACCAAGGCTGCTTCTTAGCCTGAAAGAAGGAGGGGGAGGAGAAAGGCTGTATTCAGAAGCAACTCCTTTGGCAGATTCTACTGCTCAACGAATGAACAGTAGATAGACATTTCAGATAGGCTAAGAATCAAAATAAGGGTTAACATTTGTATTTGCTTCTGATTTTGTCAGTGGTCCACATGGGAAGTCTTTTACCTATAATCCTTTTTATAGTAAGCTAATAATTACAACAGATCTATATTTATGCCTCAGGCATAAGATTTGTAAGAGAAATATCACACAAATCAAAGATCACAGTATTCCAGTGAACAGATGATACAACAGCAACTTCTCTAATTTCTTGTCATACTACTACAAAAGAAATGCCACCCAGCTCTCCAAGTTTGGGGGAGGGAATGGAATGTCTTTACACTAATCACTTTCAAGGAAACAAATGACCAAGAAATTACTTCTTGAGCTCCCTTTCCCCCAAAGGCAACTTACGGAACTACTTCAAAGCATACAAATTTCAGGATTAATTGCTCTCTTGAATTTTTCTATGCAATTTCTTCTTGCTAATACAGCTTTTAGTAGAAACACAACACTTGCACACTTACAACTCAACATTTTAAACTCAGATGAGTCTAAATAAGCAGAATATAATTCAAAATTCAAGAGGTGAATCTAAACCAGGCATCCCCAAACTTCGGCCCTCCAGATGTTTTGGACTACAGTTCCCAACATCCCTGACCACTGGTCCTGTTAGCTAGGGATCATGGGAGCTGTGGGCCAAAACATCTGGAGGGCCACAGTTTGGGGATGCCTGATCTAAACAAACAGAATATGATTTAAAATTGGGAGGTGTGCGTAGGCAATGCTAAGGCTTCAAGTTTTCAATATCGAAACTTAATCAGACAGGATAAAGTTTGTGGGTCCTTCACATTTCCATGGCAGTCCTGAGTTATGTATAGATCTGTGGCATTTATGGATAACTTAACTATACATTTCTTAGAAAGCGAGAATCTTTCCTGCCTACTCATCCCCAGCTCATTTTGCAGTCACATGCTACTTAATTATAATGGTACTCATGCAGAACTCAAATTACCAATGTCAATTCTAAAATATGTATACCAACCAAAAAATGATTACATTTTTGAAAAATGTTAACAAGACTGTAGACTTGCCACCCTGCATTTCATATACTAACATCAACACGCTAATAAGAATGACTGATGAGTAAGTTCCACGGCCGTCTTCGTAAGTTGAGGTTTTCGGATGTCGAAGCGTGGTTTCGCGCTTCTGCGCATGTGCAGAACGCGCGCACTGGGCCCGTGCAGCAAAAGGCCTTCCGGGGGTTGTCGACTTCGGAAGTTGAAGCGTTTGGATGTCAAGGTATGACTGTACCTTTGTATTACAACAAAACTAAGAACCTGCTCTGTTACTAAATGATCAATCTGCCATGATGCATCTTTGATGAAATCAAGCTGCTTCACATCACACAACTTGTTTTCTTCAATGATCTGTTCGCTCTCTTGCTTACCATGCCATCTCAAGTAGTTGTATTCAGTATACAGCAGGAAGTATTAAGAAAAACTTCATTAGGGCCAAGCTAAACAGAATGCAGGAAATATACAAATCTCTTGCAAGTATCTGAAGGGTCAATAGGGAAACCCAGACTGGATGAAGATTAGGGCACTAGATAAGTAGTAAGCAAAACCTTTCCCACTGCACTGTTTTCACAATGAAAATATCCCCAAATCTATTTGCTCCATGAGAGAAAATATATACACTCTGCCCCACAGGGTAAACAAATTTGAAGGGTACCAAAATAGCTAAACTGTGGTTAATTGTAACTATGGATAAGGAAAACAAACCAGCTTCAAAAAGTATGGTTTGAAGTTTGTATGCTTTCACTTGCCATATTTAAGACTGTCTGGGTATAGACAGCACTGCAAGCTGTAGCTAATCAAAAATTAACTTCTCCTTTTAGCTGCATCAGAGGAGGGGAAAACTGTGTAAGTCTAGGAAGAGACTAGGCTTATTCTTGTAACTATGGTTTAGCATTATCTCCTGAACAGCATATTTGAAAACTTTAAATGCTCTGCATTTAACCTACAAACTAGCTTTGGCTCCTCACCGTAAATATTTAAGAACATCCATATCACCCTCCCAAATTGAGCTGTTGGAGGTGAACTTCCCCATCTTTGTACATGCCAAGATTATTTTCTTACCTGGGAAGTACTGCTAAATCCAGGAGGTTGGCTGTATTCTGTAGAATCAATAATGCTACTGTAAAAATAAAGAAAATAATATGCATAAGGGGTTAAAATATATAGTGCAAGCCATATACATTTCCCCCAATGTGCAACTTTAGTAGCCAGAAAAGTCACAGTGTCACCATTTGTCATCCGAGAACATCTCTACTCAGTCTACCTTCTACCTACTCTACTCTTCTACCTTTCTAGAAGCTAGTAAATGGCATTCCAGTGCATCTCCTCACACTTAAAGAGCAACCATTTGCCTTGCAACTGGGGCTTAAAGCTCACTACAAGCTATCATCACAGTAATGTGAAGCTGCATGGAAAGCAAATCTTAAGGCATTTAAAGGGAGGTAGTATTACACCTTGCCGGACATAAGAGGCTGACTTTGTTGCTGATTTTATTGTGGTTCGCTGTACCATACACCTTCCCTTGCACCGCACTTCCCATTCTGCCCTGCTTGAGCATGCCTCCCCTACCACACCATCCACTTTGTATGGAAATCATATGGATTTCTACTTCCTTTCACCATTCTTCTATTCTTCTAATCAATAAAGTGTGATCATTAATCAAAATGTTGGTATTCATTGGCAGAAAAGGTGTGGTTAAGGTGGGAAGGAGGGGCAGTTTTGTTATCTAGTTGACTTTCTGAAAGTGCTTACTTATCATTAGAATTGTGTTCAAGTGGGGCTGCTTCACAGGTAAATTTGCTGGAGTGAGTTTGGGTGTTTTGCCATTGGAAGCTAAATGTAGGTTTGGGGACCTTGATTACTAGTGACAAGGATCTTCTCTTCAAGGTGGGAACGACATTTCTTGTTCCATGGTGATGTAAGGAAAGAGCTTTCCCTTTGGGCAAGTATATGTTTGGGTAATTTGTTGGACTGCAAAAAAAGAATTGTCTCTCAAGGTTTTTTTCTTCCTCCTGGAAGATTCAAATTCCTGGCAAAATGTACTAGCCCCCAAATTTTGGGGGGAAGCACAAAGTGAACTCTAGATAGTTGCTCCAAAGGGAATCAAGCCCTCAGGCTGCAAAATATTTCCCACCCCCATAGGACATAGTGCATTCCCATTACTTCTATACAAACTGTATTTCCTTCTAAAGAGACAGAAACATTAGTAAAGCAGATGGGTGTAGACTATGGCACGGAAAGGGGGGAAGGGGGGAAGATACGGGGGGAGCAAGTTTTGTTTTGATTTTATTAAGTGTGTTCTATACCAGACATCTCAGTAAACAACAGAGTAGTACCTGTGGGAAGGTGAGGGAGCTTCAAACTGAGGCACAGTGCTGTCCTCACTGACTGGTGAATACAAGCCACTCATTTCCTGCAATATAACCAGATGCAGCACAGTAAGATTTACACCCCCATTAACAGCAGGCACCTGTAGGAAGATACTGTACTTAACTCATTATTTCCATTTCAACTCAGCTAGTTTCATAGAACATTCCTAGCATTTTCTGGAGCTGCTAATGCTATTTTCTCTTTTTATGGTGCTAAAGCAGCTAAGCCACACTGAGTTTATCATCAAAGTGCTTTATTCCAAGAGCAGGCTGGTACAATTAGGACCAATAGCTTCCACCTGAGCCTCTTAATATCAGCCCAGATGAAGAAAGTCAGCTGTTATCTCTCAAAATGTCCAAACACTTTTATAAGCTTAAGGGTGAGACAGGAGCTCTGATATATGATGATGCATTTGAATAAATAGCAAGTTCATTCCAGCATTTCTAAATTAGCTTCTCAAGATAAGTGAAGCCTACAGGGCAGCCTACCTGAATAGGCTGACAGGTAGCAAAACTCTTAAATTGGCAGGGTCAAACTGCATCCGATTGTTTCAAAGTCCAAAACTAAAACTAAGGTTAAAAGGTTTTTTGTGGAGAAAATACATACCTAATGTACAGTACTTATGGAAGCTAACTAGACAGGATTACTAAGCATCTTTTCTCTTACTGGAATAAATTTAACAAGCACCTGAATATTCACATTTATAGCCTTCCTTCATCTACAACAGAATAGGTGGCAGTTCCCTGTAGTCTTACACAGTTACATTACTTATGTAAATATAAGCAATATGTGGGCACTGCTAATCAAACATGTCTTTCCAACAAAGAGCCCCCATGGTTAGCCTCAGTCCAGTACTTATACATGCTGCAACCACATGGGATCAGGAACTGCCACATCATTGCAATAACTTTCAAAACGGGGCTCTTATTCCAGAAAAACAGAGGGACAAAGTAAACAGAAGGGGCGAGATTACTATTCCTATCTACCTGAATGTTGCCACTTGGATGCAGCCTTTTCTTTCTGGCACTATCATTTTATGGGCTGAAGGAAAGTTCATGTTGTTGGTCTCTGTCTCGAGAGACAATGGGGTCGAAATGCTATGTTAGCAGTACTGAAGTGACCTGTCTGGGGCTAAAACCTGGGCAGTGTGTATGGAGGTCCTGGGTTGCCCAGACAACAAGACCCTATTCTCAGCCTTGCTGATGTGGGCCAAAGAAAAATGGAGTAACACATTTGGCACCAGCTTGGCATACCAAGGTGCCACCCGTCTTAGGAACTTCACTTTGTGTAGGTTACTCCTTGGCTTTTTCTTCTCCCGAAGAATCAATCAGAGTTTGAAGTGAAGTATGACCCATAATAATAATAATAATAATAATAATAATAATAATAATAATAATTTTGAGCCATCTAGGATTACGATGCAACTCCCAATACCTCACAAGCTGAAGCACACAGAAAGCTACACACAGAGAAATAAATTCTGTATACACTGAAGGTATACATGTATTTGAAATGCTCTCTCATCAAGCAGAAACTCAAGCATTCAAGTGAACAAATTAACCAGAAAGCTTAATCTGTTCATTTTCCTCATTACCGAAGTAACTGCCATAAACTTAACACAGCAGCTCACAGCGATGCAGACAATTTAATGGAAATGAAAAACTGCTCAAGTTGCAACAATGGCTGGGTGCCTCACCTCCACTCGTTTGATATCTTCTTCCAGAACACTCAGTTCCTTCTGGATCTGCTCCAGTTGCTGTGGATGAAAAAAGGGATAAGTAAAATCTAAGCCAATTTGTACTGGAAAGACTGACACTAGCATAAAATAAATCATTTTCCTTAAAGAGAAGGAAGCGCAATGGGGTTAGGAAAAAATACTCATCTCAGGTAGTCACTGTGCACAAAGTAATGTGCATTATATAAACAAACAAAAATGTCACAGGCAAGAACATTATGTTGCATAGCTTCAGTAATAAAGGGGCCCAACATTATTAAACGTTAATATGTGGTACTCTTGACATCCAAGGTTCTTAAAGTGGTTTTAAAAGCAATTATGCTTCACATAATTAGAAAGTCACTGATAACCTACCCAGCACTTGTATTGCTATAGCCCAGGCATCCCCAAACTGCGGCCCTCCAGATGTTTTGGCCTACAACTCCCATGATCCCTAGCTAGCAGGACCAGTAGTCGGGGAAGATGGGAATTGTAGTCCAAAACATCTGGAGGGCCGAAGTTTGGAGATGCCTGCATAGCCTGTAAGATAATAGCAAATAGGCAAAAAAAATCCTTCGGAAACAAGTAAAATAATTCAACTTGAAGCAAGCTGAATTTAATTTGCCTAGTGATAAACATTCTGTTTATTTTGGAATTGGCAATGCATCGATGTTAACATTGGGAATTTCAAATCTTTTGAAAGGAACAGCTAAAATAAAACTAGGCATTATATCAAACAACTAGCTTATATCAAAATGTGTCACATCCAGGGCCTAGTAGAGAAGGGGAGGAGTTATCTAGACACCATCAGATACTTGAATAGTGGTATCAACCCATACTGTAGAGTAGCCATGATACGTAAGATTCAATTGTGACTAGGGCTGCTACCTGTCTCTTAAAATGCGGAATCATCTTGTATTTCAAAGTAAAATGCTAAACCCTGTATTGATTTAATATGGGATGCAGTTTGTCCCGTAATGAAGTCATCCTCCCATCCTCCATTCCCTCTCCACTCGCTGACCCTTTAAGGCGTTTCTGCCCTGCCTCTCCTCCTCCTGCCATTTTTGTCCCTGCCATGGCACTGTCGGCGGGCAGAGCTAGCATGGGCAGAGAAGTCCTAGCTTTCTTTGTTTCATCATTTCATCATTTCCCTGAATCCATAATGTCCCAAGTTCTTCAAAAGGATGGGGACATCCCCTCCCCCCATCCCCAAAAGAAGGACCTTTGCATTGAGGAATTACCCCGTCTCTCTTTCCACCAACCGCTTTTCCATCTCTGGGACAGCCCACCCATCCCAAGAAAACAAGTCTCCAAGTTGTCCGTAGTCCTCTGCCTCTTCCATTGCTCCCTGCATCATTCAGTTCTCTCCCTTTCCTTACACCTCTACTCCTGCATCCCCCAAAAGAAGCTTCTTCCTTTTGGCATTCTAATTCTTCCCCTCCCATACTTCAAATAGCCTCTCCGCGTTTCACTTTCTTTACACCTGTAAGAAACCCCCCTACACCTCAGTCCTCTTTGGTCTCCTTCTCATTTGCTTTCTCTCCCTCATTATCCTGGCCGGCTTCGTTCTTGGGGTATATATGTGTGCAGTCAGCACATCCCCAGCGGGAAGGGTCTGTCCGCTTCCCTACTGACATTGAGCCTCCCCTCTTTGTTTGCCTAGCAACAGCCCATTCTGCCTTGTGTGCCCCCCTACCCTTGCTCTGCTTTTTTGCTAAACTGCTGCATCTGTGATGTGCCTCTGCAACAGCTTGGGGGGGAAGAGAGCCTGCCAATGCATGCAAAACTCTCTATCCATGCAAAGAGATCGGTGCCTGCTTTGCTTTTTTTCTCCTGCAGGTCTCTGCAGGAAGGTAGACATGATGGAATGGCAGGAAGGGTCCTCCTGGCAGGCTTGCAAGAAGGAAAGGGAGTCTCTTCTTTAAGCTGCAAAACTCCCTTGAGTGGTTTTCCCTTCCCTTCCCTTGTTTTTGCTGCATGTAATGGGTTCTCCCTTTTTAGTGTCCAATAACCCAAACCCTTTTAATAGGATTAAAGTCCAAAGCTGCAAGAGAGAGAGAAAATGCAACAAGCGCTGGAGCCAGATTTAGGTTAATTGCTCGCCCCCCATTTCTAAGCCCCCCTACAAAGACTCATTTCCCTCTCTCATTAGTTAGCTATCAGGAGGAGGACAAAGGATTGAGCAGGTTCCTTATCAGCCAGGCATATTTCAAAATTGGGGCACTTTGACTAAAACAAAAAACAAAACAGCTTCATCTTGAAAAAAAGGAATCACGTTATACTATTTCCAGAGTTACTCTTACAGCTTTTGGGGTCAGTCCCCCCCCCCCCCGCCGAGAGAGAGAGAGAGAGAGAGAGAGAGAGAGAGAGAGAGAGAGAGAGAGAGAGAGAGAACTTTCTTGTGATGCAGCAAAGCTCTGTGGTCAGAGATTTTAATTGCACCTGCAAATGTTTACAAGCAAGCAGCACTCTCACTCAAGCAGCTAGGCAGTTTTAATGGCAAATCTCAATCAATGGGCATTAGATTACTACTTTTGTCGCAGAAAGATCTTTGAAAAAATGTGGCTGCTGAGACTTTCCCTCAACACTTACAAGGCACAGTGTCAATGGACACCTTCAAAACAATCAATAAAATATCCAGGTTTTATTATCAGCTTCAGCACCAAACTACCAGCATGAGAGATAAGTGTGACCCTCTGCATTATTCATAGGATATGTTTGCCACACTCACACAATGCTTCATGCCACATTGGACTGTTACAACCGATCATCCATTAGCATCATTCACAAGAGGATGTCTGAAGACGCATCAGGTGCCATCCAAACCCACAAAGTATAGCATAAAATTCCTAACTGTATCACAATTCCAGATCCTGCGTTTATAATACAGACATACATGAGTAAGGAAGAAAGTGCTCCAGCAATATTAAACAGGCCACACAGTGGTTTAGAAAGTAACGTTACATTTGCAGGGTTCTGGGTAGAGTAAAACAAAGTGATAACTTCTTCACCAGAGGACCACTCACCAGGGAATTAAGACTAGAAAAACCTGACTCAGTTTGGCACACTGAAAAAACAAACCAGAAATTACCCCAGACACTCTTGCCCAGAATTTAGAAGTACCATCAACAAGATATTTAGTTTTCAAGAAGATTTTGCAGTGTTTACTTCTTCAGTAAACACTGTTGCAATCTCGGACCAAGATTCCAAGCCAGAGATCAGTTCTCTCCAGATGTTTTGGACTACTATGCCCATCAAGGGCACCATGGCTAATGGATGAGGATGATGACAGCCATAATTCAAAATATCTGGGGCACCAGTTTAGGAAGACTATTTTATTATTATAAAACTAAAGGTGCTGTGAACACCTGTAACCAGATGGCCTCAATATGCAAAATCAAACAGTGGATGATGATAGTTTTTCTTCATTTTCAAATATTTGGGGGGGGGGGGCACACTGCCTACTTAAATGCCTATGAAATCTGCTAGCAGAAAAACCTAGGATGATGTGAACATCCCAAATAGCATCTCTTCCTATGAGACCTGAATCTACAGTTGAACAAACCCTGGATTAAGTGACACATCACCCGCTTGTTTAGGACATCAAGAGGGGTAGCTTCACAACAGGTAGGACCCACTTCTGCTGCCAACAAGGAAAACTGAAGCTATCATCTGTGCAGTAAATGAAATAATGGAAAAATCATAACAAATATATGCTTCAAATGATTGTTTCATTTGACCTACTCATACAGTTGTGAAATGTGATGGGTGTACTTACACAGGCAACATATGCTTCCGTTACAAAGTCTATAAAATGTGCTGTTGCCAATAATTCATTGTATGTCCCAAAGTGGCATCAAATCTACCCCCCCCCCAATTTTATGAACACTTTCCAAAAACCATCAAGATTATAAAAGCACCAAAAAGCAAGCTGATCCTAAAGCAACTGTAGTTTTAAGGAATCAACTTCAGAGCATTTCAATGCCACATTTTTCAAAAGGCAAACAAATGGATGGATGCTTATGGAAATGAGCATTAAACCAGCAAAAATCCCTGCTGCATGTTATTGTGGCTATTTTCATCTAACTGAGCAGGGAAATTGCTGAAACATTTTTTAAAAAATAAGGATAATGGAAAATTTATTGCTGAAGCTAAAAACCTACCTTGGGAATGCAAGAACTAATCAACTATCTGTGATCTGAATGATTTTTGCCTTTGTCATTTCTCCTCCCCTATAAATCAATCATCCTATACACGTGTGTAAATGACCTAAGCAACAATGTTTGACATGAAAAGTGATTAGCAGGAGCTAACAACGGCACTGGAGAATTCATGCTTTTATTTGTCCACAATTACCACGCAATAACTAGTGCCAGTCTCTCTTTCGCTACTTAACATTTTCATTATGTTGACGGAGCACCAGCAGTTGAATGGATATATTTAGGAAGATGACAACTCCAGAATGTTCAGTATACATACTCAGCTAAATGAAGTAGTGTAACACTTCCAGGGCAGCTGCCTTTGCAACTGCTGCCTTTGTCTCCTTTGCGAGGAAGGGCATGCTATAAGAAACTTAATGAATAATTTTCAGCTGCCCAAAGTATTTTTCATTGTGTGTATAAAATAAGCTTCACTTAAGTGAGCAGGCATGATAGTGATAAGCTCCTAAATTGGCCTGCTCACTTAAAGGAGGGGGCGTAGGCCTGAACTAAATCACAGAATTGTAGAGTTGGGAGGGACCTCAAGGGTCATCTAGCCCAACCCCCTGCAATATGGAAACGCTGCCCTCCTTGGTATCTCCTGGGAGGATTTTAGTCTCTATGTCAACCCAGTTCTTTCTTTTCAGAAGCAGAAGGAGACTGCACAGCTTAGGCCTTTCCTAGCTATTCACTCCTCTTGGCAATTTTACAGAATGCTACTACAGTGGTGCCTCGCTTAACGAATGCCCTGCTTAACGAAATTTCCACTTAACGAAAGGATTTTTCGAGCAGAGGTTGCCTCGCTAGACGAATTCGTTTTATGAAAAATTCGTCTAACGAATCGCGGTTTCCCATAGGAATGCATTGAAATTCACTTAATGCGTTCCTATGGGCAAAAAAAAATTCAAAAAAATTTCAGTGCATTCCTATGGGATTCGCTAGATGAATTTTTTGTTATAAGAAAAGACCCGTGGAACGAATTAAATTCGTCTAGCGAGGCACCACTGTACCTTATCTTCTGCAGCCTTGGAGTCATTGTACTGAAACTGGCCCAATGTACACCGGTTCCCCACACCTCCCCCCCAAAAAAAATTATTCTCTTGCTGCCTCACTATTACCAGCTCTCTCTCTCTCTCTCTCTCTCTCTCTCTCTCTCTCTCTCTCTCTCTCTCGACTTCCACTAGACCATGGCAGCTATCAATTGGATACTGCTAAGTGGAAACCTTGCTTTGTTTCCAGGCTTGTTAACACTGCTAATTTTTTTTAGTTAATCCTTTCAAGCTTCTCTGACTGGAGTTAAATTATGTCAGAGTGTGTGTGTGTGTGTGTTTTGTTTTAGAGATTTTTAAAATAGCTGCATTTTTACTCTTATAATCTATCCAGAAAAAGCCAATTGGCTATTTAAAGTTGGGGTATACAACTGTCACACACCTTTTTGTTTTCTTATGATATTTGGGAGATCCTTCCCAAGGGTACCAAGAGACCGTTCCAAGAAGTCTTATCATACCCTGCAGTTACTGCTGGCCAACAACAAAGTTAAAGTAGCCAACTAATTTTAAATCCAATTTACCATTCATAAGTGGGGTGTTCAGCGACAAGACAAAGACTATTTGCAAAAAAAAAACTACAAGATTTGTGACCAAGAGGAAAGGCTTTTATATACTCAGGGACACAGGAAAAGCAGAATAAAAATAAAATAGAAATAATAATGATATGATGATGACAACATCTAAAATTAAACAGTCAATTTTTGAACATGAGTTTAAGAGTAAATATAGTTCATTTATTCCTGGCTAATCATCATTAGATGCATCACCAATACTGAGGGGCAAGGGCAGAGTGAATCTTAAATTACATGTGCGCAACCACATGACCCTAATGTACTCATTTAAGTTGGAAGAAGGACAAATATTCACACTGGCCATGTAGGGTAACTTCCTTTCCCCCCACCTAATAGGCCAAAAAGTCTGCTGTAACCTACTTGCATCCTATGAGATTTAACACTTTCCCCCCATGCTAAATCAATTAAAGCAAAACTTCATGTTTTAGCCATACACTAAACAGATACCATCTCCCCTTGTCCCACATTTTATAAAGATGGGATAAGACCTATCACAATATTATTTCAGCAAAAAAAATTTTTTATCACCCTAGAATCTATAGCAGGGGTCCCCAGACTTACCGGGCTTCGGGCCGGTGCCCGCCGCGCCGACCGCGCGGCGGGCCGGAGAGCAGGGGAGTGCGCACGCAGCGGGGCGGAGGGCGGGGGAGTGCGCGCCCGTGCGCATGCGCACACGCACACGGTCGGGGGGAAAATCGCCGAAAATCGCTTGTGCGCATGCGTATGGGCCTCCCCCGACCCGGAAGTGCATCGGAAATGACCTCTTCTGGGTCGGGAGAGGCCCATACGCATGCGCACAAAGGATTTTCGGCGATTTTTTGCCGATTTTGAAGATCGCCGCCGCGCCGCGCGCCGTAAGAGCGGGCGGCAGCAGCGGGCGGCAGGGGTCGTCGCGGGCCGGATTGGGAGGCTAATTGGGCCGCATCCGGCCCGGGGGCCGTAGTCTGGGGACCCCTGATCTATACCGGTAGTATATGTATATACATGGTAACAGGCTTTCCATATTAAGACTTTTTAAAAAACTTTGCTAGAAAATGATTTGTAATGCTGCCCAATTCTAGTCCGATCTGCAATTTACTCCAAAAAGTTCCTGTAACTGCCAACAACTATGTCCTTGACAGTCTTCTTTCCCACCACATTAAAAGTTAAGCAAAAGAAACACCCATTTCAAGTTGAAACACAGGAACACAAACCACCCTTCACAGTATGATATAGAGCCTTTCAAATCCATGTGTTTTAAAGATTCTATTGTGAAGGATTCCCACCCTACCCCACACACCTCTTTATTAACACAATGTGATATCCCAACTCGCATTATTAAAAATAGGGCAATGGAAAAAAGACATCAATGGTAGTAAATCAAGTAGGTTGTGTTAAGTAGGTTACGTTACCTCTCTTTTATTTCTCCTGGCAACCTTCAGGAATTCCATCAAAATCTGTAGCTGGGCAGCATGGGATTCCTGTAACAGAAGGTTTAGACATAAAAACAAGACAATGTGCCAAATAAATAAATAAATTCAAAGATACATGCAAATATTTTCACTCTGAAAATGTGCATATACAAGATGCTCAGGTGATACATGACTACAAATGGAAATATGTACAAAAACCTGTGCAATTGGAAAGCCTAGCATGTACATTTTGTACATTGCATGGCAATGTACAAAACTGCATGGGTGGCAGCTTGATAATTATGGAATGCCCTGACCTTTCAGATTTCACTGATGCTGACTCTGGTGGATTTACAGCACTAGTTAAAAACCCATTTATTCGCCCAGACCTTTTTGTACATTTGTTCACTGGCAGAAATGGGCACGCCTGTCATTACACATCCATGTGATGTTCAGCTTTCAAACATTATTGGTTTTAAAGGTAAAAGGTAAAGGACCCCTGAATGGTTAAGTCCAGTCAAACTTGATTATGGGGTATGAAGCTCATCTCGCTTCAGGCCAAGGAAGCCAGCATTTGTTTGCAGACAGCTTTCCAGGTCATGTATTATAGAACCAACTTTGGGAATACAAATAGAGGCCATTTTCACTTCACTCACAATCTGAAACCCACTCCAAAGTAGATTTTCAGATCCTGCAATAAGGAAAATCTTGGTTGGAGAGAATTTGCTCCACAAAGTAGATCAGTTTTGGCTTAGGGTCTTATATTCCTAAAACTGGCTCTTTACCCAGTACAAGCATTTTATCTGCACCAGCCCAGTATCCTTTATTATCAATGCTATCCTCCCCTTCTAAAAATTATATTTATGCTGCTAAAAGGCAATGATACAATTACCACAAAAGATTATGGAAAATAAGCAGAGTAAACTGTTACTGGAGGCCATATATAAACAGTACCAATATAATTTCTCTGAGGAACTGAGTCTAAATGTAGGCATACAGCAATTTGTTCCACTTTATTACGTTTTTGTCTGAAAACTAAGTTAAGGGGAAAGGTTGTGCAGCTAAAAAAATACCACATCAGACTTCCCCAACCCAATTAATTAGATCTCCATTAACTATTGGTTAGGCAAATATTAACTGAGCCTACATATCCCTTTAAAAGTACTCCCCTTTTCAGTGGCCAACTCAAACGGGACAAAATGTTTCCTAAGCAATCTCCAATATTGATAATTCATACATTTATGCATATCTGCACTATAGGCCACAGTTACAGTTAGAAGGCACATCATGTAGCAACCAGTGCTGAATATAAGCAGCTTAGAGTTTGCTAAATGCTTGGATAGGAGACTTCCTGGTAACTCTCCTGAAGGTGGAATGTAAGTGCAACAAATACAATAAATCTCTGCACAACAGGCCTTAAAAATATCTAAAGCCGTATAAACATACAAAAATACCGTAAGCCTTTAAAAAGTTCAATAGCTTTTAAAGCCAAAAATTTATGCATATTAGTGCACACCAAGGTCATTAAATCTGTTAAGGTACATATATACCCACTCCACACAGCAGTGGAGCAGGAGGAGCAGGGAGCACAAGTAGTGTCCTTTCAAAAAAGAAAAAATGATTTTAATGTTAGTTGTTGCCATCTGTCTGTCTTGAGCAGGCATGGACAAACTCGGCCCTCCAGATGTTTTGGGACTACAACTCCTATCATCCGTAGCTTAACAGGACTAGTGGTCAGGGATGGTGGGAGTTGTAGTCCCAAAACATCTGGAGGGCTGAGTTTGCCTATGCCTGGTCTTGAGAGACAATGGAGTGCACCTCCAGGGGTGAAGTCAAATAGCTGCATTAAAAGCACCAAGAAGACCTCCCTGGGGGACAAGCCAGGGCAGTGTGTATGGAGGTCCTATGCTGCCCAAACAACAACCCCCCCCTCTTGTCCTGGTTGACGTGGTCCAAAGGAAAGCAGAGCAATACACTTGGCACCAGCTTGGCTGCAGGAGTTGCAGGAAGGAGGCATACAATGTGCCATCCAACTGTCTTAGGGACTGATGTTAATGTAGTGGAAGATAAAAGTGCAAATGGCTGTGAAAAGGTGAAAAAAGCAAGAATAGAGGCTTTCTTGACCATTTTTTCCATACTTCGCAACAGTAATTTTTGCAGCAAAACCCAATCATCAGATTCATTTAATCCAGGACTAAACCCAGAAATCTGAATGTATCCCAGCAATTTTGCATCCTGGTCCACCAGATATTAACAAACCCAAGCAAACAACAGGTTTATCATATTTCTTGTAGCTGGCCAATGGCTCTCTTGAGGGCAGTGCTTTAAATGGTGGGTTACAAGTAGTGCAAGCTTGATTTGTTAGACCATCTGCTTTTCAACATTGTGAAACACTGCAATATGGTGGGGCAGCACAATGTCAGAAAAAGGGTGAGCAGACAGCAGTTGCCGGCCATGGAAACAATTAGCACAGGCATCCCCAAACTTCGGCCCTCCAGATGTTTTGGACTACAATTCCCATCATCCCCGACCACTGGTCCTGTTAGCTAGGGATCATGGGAGTTGTAGGCCAAAACATCTGGAGGGCCGCAGTTTGGGGATGCCTGAATTAGCATCACTGTGTGCAGCTTCTGCCTCTTTCAAAACTGCTGCCCATCTGCCGATGCTAAGGCAACAGAGGCAGGCCCATGGGGGGGGGGGGAGAAAGAGTCAGTCTGCTCACCCCATGTACGCGCCAAAGAGGGACTTGATCAACTGAGAAGTGGGGGGTTAAGTAAGTCCGCTTCTCAGGTGATCAAACCCACGGCATCCAGCTCATGCAAGCTCAAGTGGGGGCTTTGTTAAACTGCTCGCTGACGAACGGGCAGCCACAAGCCCTCAGTGAAGCAGTTTAAAGAACCCGCCTGCCTGCACAGTCCCTCTGCCGTATGAGGGCCAGAGTGCATTGGTAGCTTCACCCAGCTCTTATTGCAGGTGAAGAAGCCTCACTCCTGAGTCCCTCTGTCACATCAAGAAGAACTTTCTGTTGTTACAGGCTGTTCCACAGTGGAATGGAGTCCCTAAGAAGATGATGGACTCCCCTTCCTTGGAGGTTTTAAAGCAGAGGTTGGATGGCCATCTGTAATGGATGCTTTAGTTGTGATTCCTGCATTGTAGGGGGTTGGACTAGATAACTCTCAGGGTACCTTCCAACTCTACAATTCTATTATAACTCACCGCAAGTTACCAGGTAAGTGGCATTTACAAGCTTTTCTACTTGTATTAAAATGGCTAAGCAACAATGCTAAGCAACCGTCAGGAAGTCACCTTTGTACTGTACAGTGGAACCTTGGTTCTCAAACTTAATCTGTTTCAGGAGTCCATTCGACTCCTGAAACCGTTTGAAAACCAAGGCGTGGCTTCCAATTGGCTGCTGGAGCTTTCTGCACTCAAGCGGAAGCTATGTCGGATGTTCGGCTTCCAAAAAACATTCGAAAACCGGAATACTTACTCCCGAGTTTTCAGCGTTTGGGAGCCGATTTGTTCGTCAACTAAGTCATTCGAGAACCAAGGAATGACTATTAGAATTTCACCAAACAAAAAGTAATGCTTCTTAATGTATTTATTAACAGAGAGAAGGGGGAAAGCTTACTGCTTCCAGCTGTTTTTTCTTCTGGACCAGGAGTTCCAACATTAAATTAACATTGGCCAAATCAAGGTTATCTTGATCTGTTCCCAGCAAATCTTGAAATATCTGCCACCTGTGGCCATTCTAAAAGCAAGCAAACAAACAGACAGATCATCAAGGTATGTGTTGGTGAAAACAGGCAAATAAATATTGCAGCAATTTATAGATTACAGACATGACCCACTGTATAAAGAGAATGCATTTCTCACAAAAAAAGAGCTTCACCCAACTTAAGTGCCATCTACCCCACTATACACAATTCCACAGCTTCCATCTAACCCTCAGGAGAGACAATAGGAAAGGAGCAGAATTACCCACTGAATGAGCAAAACACTGCCTGTAGTTATTTGGATCCAAACCTTGGACTTGTACAGTGGAAACTTAGGTACAGATTTCAGGGGATACATTTAAGCACACTGTAACTTTGGGCAAGTCTATGTCTTAATAAAAATTCTTAAAAGAAATATAGAGCCCTATTTTCCAGGGTAAGGTTTAATTGAAAAAACTGTGAATCATTTCACTATAAGCATGAAGAATGAAATTTTTACCATTTCTACTCAAAACTGTATGGGGCGGCTGCATATTCCTAGATCCCCAGGGTCCCTTGCAACTCTATGATTAGTCCAAGATTGTAGTTACATAAGCTAATTACACATGGTACGCGACATCAATTTGTTTTCTCTGAACACCTGTGACACACATTCCAATCTCCACTCAAATACAAGCCTCCATTTGCAACAGAAAAAGCTGAATATGTATGTTGAGCTGCATAACTGATTCCTAGAATATCAAAATCCATCACAAAATCTAAAGTAATAAAATTTAATTTTAAAGAATATTTTTGTTCCATTTTTCATCTCCACATTCATCTCTCATGTTTCCTAATATGATGACCTGTGGTTTTGAGCAATAAATCTGAACAAACAGTACCCATAACTAAAATTATTACCCAGAAGAAAAATGAGAGTAAGAAATTTGGACATACGGTGCTACTCACTGAATGGTCCAGTTTGAATCTCTTTTCCTCAAATCTTTGCTTTTGTTTAAGGATAAGTTCATTCACTAAACAAAAGGAAAAGAAATAAACAGTGAATTTTTATGAGTTTTACTCATTTAATGTGACTAAATTAAAATAATTTCACAACTTTTTCTAAAGTTTGTCTATTTTGTTTACACAGTAACATTGCAGAACACATGGTTTAAGTATGTGTAAAAAAATTGCTGAAAAACCACACATTATGGAATAAAATATTGAACAGCTGAAAACGAAGTAATGTTGGACAGCTAGGCCATAAACACAGTTAAAGGCAACCACATAAAATCAGTTTTTAAGAAACTGCACTGGCTGCCAATGCATTTCCGGTCCAAATTAAAGGTATTGGTTAAGAATTACAAAGCCCTGGACAACTGGGCTGAAGTAGTGTCTCTCCCTGTATTGTGCTTGAGCACTGAGATCTTCTAGGGAGGCCCTTCTCAACTATCCCACCTTTGGGATTTACACACCCTCCTGTGGAATATCTTCCCATCTGAGATCCACCTGATGCCAACTTTGTTTGCGTTTCAGCATTGAGACCTACTGTATAATCCTGCATATAAGACTACTTTTTAACCCAGGAAAATCTACAGTACTCAAAAGTCGGGGGTCATCTTATACGCCGGTTCGTATTTCTTATACGGCGAGTATAAGAAACTCTATATTTTAACTGGAAAAGTTGGGGGTCGTCTTATATGCCCAGTCGTTTTATATGCTGGAATATTCTCTTATTTTCTCAGGCTTTGGGGGATCGTTGATCTTACAGATTAATACTATAGCAATGTGTTTTAAAATTATTTACTGTTTTTATCTGCTGCTTATTTTTAATTAGAACTACTTTTAGATATATGTGTACTCTACCCTGAAATCATTTGATGTAGGCTTTAAATATTTAAATAAATAGGCTTTAAATATTTAAATAAATGAGATCTGGATAATTAAAACAAACACTTTAACCTATGGTTACAGGTAGGTAGCCGTGTTGGTCTGAGTCGAAGTAAAATAAAAAAATTCCTTCAGTAGCACCTTAAAGACCAACTAAGTTTTTATTTTGGTATGAGCTTTCGTGTGCATGCACACTTTTTCAGATACTGAAGAAGTGTGCATGCACACGAAAGCTCATACCAAAATAAAAACTTAGTGGGTCTTTAAGGTGCTACTGAAGGATTTTTTTTATTTTACTTTAACCTATGTTCTCTCCAGAATTTCACTCCACATGTAGTTTGTTTACATATACAAATTAATAAGAATCACCAACACCCCTTAATTTGTTCATAGCAAAGGACCTTCCTGTTGAGCACAAATAATGTTATGCAGTAAATGAGTCTTCCCTACAGCATAGGGTCAAGAACATTCACATTTAGATATTCCCAGTTGGTTACCACACTTTCTCAAACAGGTCAGTACCTTAGATTTCCTAGAGCAAAATATCTAGAAATGTAGTGAGAGAAAAACACAATAATCCAGACCTCTTGGGAGGATATATATTTTTGTCAGAATGAGCAAAGTAGAAGAACACAGTATTTAAGTACCAAGCATTGGCAAGCGGGGGTGGGGTGGGGAGGAAAGCACATTATTGGAGTACAGGCACACACACCCTACTTATGTGCAGAAGTGAAAAAGCATAAAGTGGGGAGCACTCCATTTAAATAGGGAGGGGGGGAAGAGAGAGACTTACCCTGGAAATCACTTGGGGCTACTACCCAGCTTGTCCTGAGCCTACCTGTCTGTGAGGAGCCAGTGTGTGTGGCCACAGGGGGTGAGAACCAAGAAGGGCGCCAGCAGAACTGCTGCCAGGGTGGGAGCCTCCTGCCCAGTGCTGGCTGATCAAAGGTGACCTCCCCTCATTCAGGCAGCAGCCCCAAGCAAGGGAAGGCCAGCCTATCTATCTATCTATCTATCTATCTATCTATCTATCTATCTATCTATCTATCTATTTTAAACAAGATAACACACAAGTGGGATGTGCATAAGTGGGGGAGGTATGCCTTTAAACAAATGTAGGCATTTCACTGCACAATGTAGCTCACTTACATAAGGCTAATTCCCTCACTGATCTAGACATAATACAATGGGGTATACAGTGCACTGTTACATTTCCAGGGGAATACATTTTGGGACAGAAGTGGGGAGGAAGTTAGAAACATCTTCAAGGAAACCCCAACCCCCCTATCTTTTTCCATGCCAGTTCACTGCCGTAGCATCATTTGTTTCCAATTGCTGTGGGTTAAACCACAGAGCCTAGGGCTTGCCGATCAGAAGGTTCAAATCCCCACGACGGGGTGAGCTCCCATTGCTCGGTCCCTGCTCCTGCCACCCTAGCAGTTCGAAAGCACATCAAAGTGCAAGTAGATAAATAGGTACCGCTACAGCAGGAAGGTAAACGGTGTTTCCGTGCGCTGCTCTGGTTCTCCAGAAGCGGCTTAGTCATGTTGGCCACATGACCCAGAAGCTGTACGCTGGCTCCCTCGGCCAATAATGCGAGATGAGCGCTGCAACCCCAGTCGGTTATGACTGGACCTAATGGTCAGGGGTCCCTTTACCTAACCCCTTAGTAGTAGTAGTAATAGTTTCACCTAACAATTTAGATCATCTGACATTACTGATACTGGAGAAAAGGTTACCTATATGAAACCTAAAGTGGCACCTGAGCACTATCTAGTGGGGACATTAAAGTACTGGAGCTCACACTTGAGCATCACTGTCAGGTACTAGGCAGCAGAGCTGTCAATGTGTGTTAACCTGGCAACTAAAGACACATTTTGGGGGGGTGGAAAGTCAGTAAAATAGGCAGGCATATTTTCCTTGAAGAGAAAGTGCTTGTGCAAGCCAACTATATCCTTGATTCTGCTTGGTGCTAGCTTGTGTGTTGTGCTATCTTGGCACAGCAAATATGCATCCAAGGTTCATACTCGACTACAGGGATCTTGTATTAAATTATTATGAAATATCCCTGCACAGAATGCTCTTACTCTGTATTAGATTAACATGATAGGAGTGCATGGTAACAACAGTTTGATCAATGTGGCACACACAAGGGCTCAGGGGCAGCACAAGTTACAATGGCCTAGTAAAGAAGTGATCTAAAGAAGGAACACGGCAGGTTGATAGAAGGACAATGAGGTATTCCATCATGACAGACGGTGTCGTGGAAGTAAGAAGCAGAACAGAAGAAATAACAGCAGTGGAGAAGTTCTGAAAGATCTTTAAATGCTTTCCAGTTTGCATCTCTGACTCACACACACATATCTAAAGTCCGTTGCTCCTCAGCAGCAAAAATTACGCATACTTGCTATATTCCAAATGTTTCCCTCATCTATGGCAAAATCCAGTATAAAACCTAGCTTACTAAGCAAACCTAGCTAGATGATACCTGGGGTGGGTTACAACAACTTAAAATTCAATGTCAAAAACATTTTTTTAAACATACTTTGCAAATATGGCATCCTTGACACAAGGGTAATTTATCTATTTTGCACAACACTATATCCAGGTTCTTTATTACAGCAACATTCCATTCTCTATCCATCATGCACATAAGAATTAAGCCAAATCCAGTAAACAAAGTGTGCTCTAAGCACTTTTTCAGTATGCTGCTTGACTAGAAAATGTATTAAAGCACAACCTACTTACAGACTGCATTCTATGAAACACTGGGTGGTATCAACTAAGTTTAACTCAGAGACCCAACTGAAATTAATGGATCTAACTTAGTCATGTCCATTAATTTCAGTGAGTCTACTCTGAGTAAAATCTGGCTGAATGCCACCCAAATTCTGTAAAGTTAGCAAAATGATGGTTAGAAAATAAGGAGCAAACAGATGATACAAGATCTGCTCATTAAAACCCAAGATGAAATATAATTATTCAATGCTGCAACACCAACAAATCTTAAAACTTACCTAAAAAGTTGGGGTAAAGATGGTCAATGTTATCTACAACATAATTACATTTGGGACATCTGTTGTTGTCTTCCAGGCTTTGGTGAATACATTTATAGCTGTTGAAGGGAAAACAAACCAGAACCATAAGAAAGAAAATACAACAAGCAAGAGCATATGTACAACTGGGTATGTTGTGCCACATTCTTTAATCCCTTGCTTTCTACTTTCATAGTATACCATAAATATTGCAGAAGTAGGCCTATGGCCTAGGTGGCTTCAAGTAGATAAAACATTTTGGATAGTACTGAAAGCCACCAAGAGATCAAGGAGAATCAATACCTACTTCACAAAATAGGTCATTACAGGGTAACTAAAACTGGACCTGAACCCTGATTAAAATGGATCTAGATTTTCTCATATTTTAAGACATACCCATAAAATAAGCCATAGCAGGATTTTTAAGCATTCAAGGAATATAAGCCATACCCCGAAAATAAGACATAGTGATAGGCACAGCAGCAATGCCGGCCGCGGCAGGAGGAGGAAAAAAATAAGACATCCCTTGAAAATAAGCCATAGTGTGTTTTTTTGAGGAAAAAATAAATATAAGACATGTCTTATAATATGAGAAACACGGTAGAATATCAGTTTTACCCAAGAGAGCCTGGAGTAGGTAAGCGACTACCCACTCAAGATGCTTGTCTGGAAAGGCATCACCTGCAACTGGCCTATACTTGTTAAATCTCCTAGTCCAAAATGGAGCAGAATATTCTTAATGATTCATCTCTCAGAAGGCCTAGGACCACTCCCACTCTCAGAAAGGCATTTAATTACCACCTTGGCCCAGTCAGCAGTTACCACCAATAGCCTGGGGCATGTCAAAATCACATCTGAGAACACCTCAGATCAGGTAAGAAGACTGCTAGTCAGCAAGGCAGGTGGTACCTCAACACTATCCGTAATGTAGCCGCCCAGAGTGGCAGGGGAAGCCCAGCCAGATGGGCGGGGTATAAATATTATTATTATTATTATTATTATTATTGTTGTTATTATTATTATTATTATTATTATTATTATTATTATGTACCCCATTCATCCAACAGCAACCATGTGCAAGTATTTTGATCAAGTGCTCAGAGATCATGAAAGGAAGATGAGTAAAAGTAGTTTAAAAACATTCTTGCAAGCCTATATTAGGATGACAGGTATAATTAATGCAATCTCTTTAACCAGATTTTAGAAGAATTTTATTTTATAATGTAATCCTAATATATCTAATTTGCTTCAATCCCCAATTGGTTTATTGATTATGAATCTCAAATTTGTTGATTCAAAGTTTATTGATTTTGAAGGTCCATAAACATTTAGGAACTACCAAGTGATACCGTGTTTCTCATATTATAAGACATGTCTTATATTTATTTTTTCCTCAAAAAAACACACTATGGCTTATTTTCAAGGGATGTCTTATTTTTTTCCTCCCCCTCCTGCCGCGGCCGGCATTGCTGCTGCGCCTATCACTATGTCTTATTTTCGGGGTATGGCTTATATTCCTTGAATGCTTAAAAATCCTGCTATGGCTTATTTTATGGGTATGTCTTAAAATATGAGAAACAGGGTATCCATTTCATATTTTGGATAATGACTGTAAGCATTTGCATGGTGATTATCTTGGACACAGAATGGGAGCACTTCTGTGAGTTTCACCATTTTCCCCTGCATTATGCAACATCCCAACTGACTTATGCTTTAAAATGGCCTGTGCAGAGAAGATTATACATACAAGCCCTTCGTTTCAGGCTAATATTAAGAGCAGCCCAAGTCTCTCCCCATCATGGTTACATGGACTGAGAAGCTGCTACACATATCAGTGTTCTTATGGTAAAAAAAACCACTTCAGATATTATACAATAGATGACATTCCCCAATGCAGATTAACAAGTTTTGTGTAAGAAATTAACTAGGAAAATACTCTAAAAGCAGGTTCCAGTACAGTCTTCAGGATCTATCTTTTGGAAGTATCCATGAAGATGTTCATTCAGACAATGTTATCTTGTGCCACTTGCTCAAAAGCCACCCCAGCCACAGGGTGCATCCAATAATCCAACCCCAGCCCACAACACTTAAATTTATAAATAATTTCATCATGCTATGCAGTTTGGTCAACAAATCTTACCAAAAGCTGTGTCCACATTTTGTCATGTAAGCTTCTTCAATCATATCAAAGCAGATGGGGCTGGAACAAAGAGGGGAAAGGCATGTAAGTAATGCATCACATAAGTCAAACAGGCAACCTTTCCATTTACTGGAGAGGAGGGAGAGAAGAGGGAGAGAAGGAACAGCACCTAAGAAACATTAAACAAATACGAACAGACACTGGCCTGGTTAAGCATAGTCAATGATGGTTTAATGGGAACAAGCAGCACACTGGTAAAATCACAGACACTTTGCTGTTCCTACCTAGCTCCAAGCCACATGAAGGAGAAAACAAGTCAAAGTCTGGCTTTCTGTTGCATCAGAATCTGGGTTCGTGGTTTCTTACTATGGCTTCCTTCCTTCCAGACACATAAGCAGCAGCAGGGGAGGAGCAGGGGAGGATTAAAGCACCACAATTTTATTTATAAACGAACTATGGTTTAATGTGGTGTAAAAACCAGCCCATTGTTAAAATCTATATTAATTTATTTGGAAACCATTGAACTGTGCTGAAACCAACCAGCTGATTCAAATAATCTCATGCGCAGCAACTTTAAAAACCTTCCACCCAAAATGCCATAAAAGCAATACAGTCATATCTCATGTTACGTCCGCTTCAGGATGCGTCTTTTCAGGTTATGTCCGTGCCGAACCCGGAAGTCCCGGAATGGGTTACTTCCGGGTTCGGCGTGCGCGCATGTGCAGAAACACTAAATTGCACTTTGCGCATGCACATAAGCACCGAATTGTGTCATGCACGTGCGCAGACGCAGCGCTTCAGGATGCGGCCTCTGGAACAGATCCCGTTTGCATCCAGAGGTACCACTGTAAATGCAATAGTTCCACCTAAAGTGTTTTGCTTAAATATGTTGAGATGTAAAATATATCTGGAATAATATATCTGGAATGATATTTGAAATTACATAAATCAAAAGGCAGCTTTCATAGGGAATTGAACTTCAAAAAAATTAAGTGGCAGAGTTAGCAAAATATCTTCACTACTTTCCAGGCATTTTCTTCTTGCCTCCACAACAATCTTTTCATCCTCCAAAGTGGCACTCTAAGAAATGGAATATGACTGCCACTCTCTCTGTGATGGCTCCAGTAAGTCATATCACAGCTTTACCATCTTTGCCTGCCTCTTGCCTTCTAGTAGTCTGCGAGAGGTGCCAGCTGCTCCAATACCCGAATCTCTTCCACTGCTGCCACCTGCCTTAGGTAAAGGTAAAGGGACCCCTGACCATTAGGTCCAGTCGTGACCGACTCTGGGGTTGCGCGCTCATCTCGCATTATTGGCCGAGGGAGCCGGCGTATAGCTTCCAGGTCATGTGGCCAGCATGACAAAGCTGCTTCTGGCAAACCAGAGCAGCACATGGAAACGTCGTTTACCTTCCCGCTGTAGCGGTTCCTATTTATCTACTTGCATTTTGACGTGCCTTATTACAGGCCAAAGTTGGCTTAGCAACTTTAGATGAGGGATTTTGTCAAAAGCCTTATGAAATCCCAAGTATGAAATGCTTATCAAATTGCCTTATCTACATACATGAGTGTGATCCTTCTAGAATAATTCACGTCTTCTTTGACAGTGATGAGAAGGAGAGCCCACAACCAAGTCTCAAGCCTCACAAATTAGGAAAGGTCAAGGGTGCATCAATCTCTTCTGGTGTATCAATCCTCAAAATAGAAACATACCAGTAATGTTCACAGTATGTACAGTCATACCTCGGTTTACGATCGCTGCAGTTTGCGATCGATCGGGTTTGCGACTGCCGCGGACCCGGAAGTGCTTACATCCGGGTTCTGTGGCACGCGAATACGCAGAAGCGATCTGCACAGCTCATGCATGTGCAGAAGTGCTCTATCAGCGCTTCGTGCACATGCAGAAGAGGTACTCAGTTTGCGGTTTGCTCGGGGAGTGACTGGCTCCCCGGAACCAATTGAGGTCGTAAACGGAGGTACCACTGTATTTGTCCTAAGAACTCTAGAATGAAACTCAAGAGTCCAGATCATTTTTGATTAAAAGCCAGATTCAACAACAACAACAAATAGTATTTGAACTAAAACTGCATAGACTATTTTCCTCTAGAAAAGGAACAGCAAAAAACTGCCCCCCCCAAGATATACAAGTATTTCTAAAACAAAGGTAGCAGTCACTTCAGTTTGCATGCCGTTTTAAGAGAAAGTAAGCATGGTCATCTAAGTAACCTTTTGCTTCACCCTGCCCTGTATCATAAAGAAACTTGCTGAATTATTCCACACTGCATCTTCTGCCAGAACAGATAGAAGTCACCTACTGCCCTAGGCTACACTCCTGCCAGTGCCATATAAAATATAACCTTACAGTCAACATTACCTAGATCTATTTCACTGACTACACAATGTTTTCTGAATGTGTTAATAAGGCTTCAGTTTTAGCTATTTTAAGTAAATTTTTAGATAAAGAGATTCTGACAGATCTTCTCTTACTGGTTTTATTCTTATGCATGATAATGGAAGCCTATGATCTACTTCTCCAAGAGCTGGGGGGATAGATAATAGAAGCTGGCAGGATTGTAACTAGTATTTATTTTTTTTTATTTACAAAATAGTGTTTGTTACTAAGGAATTTATCTGTCTAACAAGAAATAGAGTCACCATAAACTGTTGTACATCCTAGAGTCTTTCCAAACAGTCTTTCAAAATCACCCTGTATCAATGGAGAAATTGTAGTGTGGCTCGATTTATTCACATAAGAATAATAAAAAGAATACAATATATTGTCTAATCCATCTTCTTTTTTTACCCTTCAAAGCCTTTTATCTACCTGTTAATTCCTCAGCTCGGGAAATTTCTCAAAAAATAGTGTACCATCTGAAATTAGTTAACCCTAGGCCATTTTTTTGACTGTTTAGCGATCAGTTGGTGACCCACCACTCACTTGAAAACCTTGTGAGGTAAGTCTGCACTTTGATTATCAAACAGACATGGCAACCCAAGCTGGGGAGCACAAAGAAGGTTTTGATTAAAATCTTGCTGGTTTCCGCAAATCCTTTTTGCCAAAATTAGCTATAGAGCAATCCCACAAGCTACTTGTGCATTACAGTCTTTCCAACTTTTCAATAGCAGACCTGTCTTTTTCAAATCTGGGGTATGCCTCAGTCACCTACATATGAAAGATGAGTTCAAAGGTACTGAACTTTCCCCTTACCTATGGTTTAGCACCCTATATAAGGTAAAGGTACCCCTGACCGTTAGGTCCAGTCATGGACGACTCTGGGGTTGCGGCGCTCATCTCGCTCTATAGGCCAAGGGAGCTAGCATTTGTCCGCAGACAGCGTCTGGGTCATGTAGCCAGCATGACTAAGCTGCTTCTGGCGAACCAGAGCAGCACACGGAAACGCCGTTTACCTTCCCGCCGGAGCGGTACCTGTTTATCTACTTGCACTTTGATGTGCTTTCGAACTGCTAGATGGGCAGGAGCAGGGACCGAGCAACGGGAGCTCACCCCATTGCAGGGATTCGAACCACCAACCTTCTGATCGGCAAGCCCTACTCCTAATATCAGTTTTTCCTCAGCTAGGCTCCAAGTGAAATGAGCCAAACTGAGGGAGAACTACCTAGCTTAATTAATTTAATTTACAAGGAACTATTTGGAACTATTTGGACAACGTTACTACCATGTTTCCCCTATTTTAAGACGTAGTCATAAAATAAGCCATGGCAGGATTTTTAAGCATTTGCGAAAAATAAGACATACCTCCATGCCGTGTGGAGCGAGACCGCTGTGCGCCCCAGCCAGCCACCGGGACTCAGTACGCCGGCTGCAGCAGCAGGAGGAGGCCTGCCAGCTCAGCGCCTGGAACCAGCTGCTGCTGCAGCGCCAAGCGCTCGGAGCGCCCAGCAGTGCCTCGAGCCAGCGGCCTGGCCCAGCCAAGGAGGCCGTAAGGTAATAAAAACTGTAATAAAAAAGGCATCCCCTGAATATAAGACACCATGGTTTTTTGAGGAAAAATAAATATAAGACGGTGTCTTAAAATAGGGGAAACACGGGTATGACTGAAACCATGAAATGAACAAGCCTTCTAAACATGGTACTGTACAGAACTCTCTAGTTAACAAAAGTTCCCCATTTTGTCAAAACTGAGAACTAAGCTTATCAAATTCAGAAGAAGCCGTGGTCTGAAACAAACTTCAAACTGTACTTTAATATCTTGGCTTGTTCCAAAGCATGTGGTTGCAATCACAGCCATAAAAGGTAAAGGTAAAGGGGCCCCTGACCATCAGGTCCAGTCATGGACGACTCTGGGGTTGCGGCGCTCATCTCGCTCTATAGGCCGAGGGAGCCAGCATTTGTCCGCAGACAGCTTCCGGGTCATGTGGCCAGCATGACAAAGCTGCTTCTGGTGAACCAGAGCAGCGCACGGAAACGCAGTTTACCTTCCCGCCGGAGCGGTCCCTATCTATCTACTTGCACTTTGATGTGCTTTCGAACTGCCATAACTATACAGCCATAACTACAAGCAAATACTGGAAACTGTACAGAACACAGCAGATTTTGCTTTTAAGAAAACATGTAAGAACTCTGCTAAAACATAAGGTACTAAATCCCCAGTTCAAATCTCTCCTCAGCCATGAACACAAAGGCAACATGCCCCTATCCCTGTGCATTAAGGAAAAATCAGCTCTGGTTGCATTTGGAACAAAGGCCTACCTGGTCCCATCCTCAAAGCTCAATCCAACACTGACCTACCGCACAGGGCATTTGGGCACTTTCTCCTGAGGGCTCAGCACTCCACACACGCTCACGTGTACAAGGCTTCCTTCCAGTAACCGGCACACTTTGAACTCTTGGAAGATGAGTGTGAGGCTCTTAACCTCAGGGTTGCAGGTTCGAGTCCCACCTTCGGCAGGTGGTTGGACTAGGTGGCCCTTGTGGTGCCTTCCAAATCTACAATTCCACCCATGATTTTATGCTCTAGTCTACATCAGTGTGCATGTGTGCAGCCTGCCGCCGCCGCTGCTGTTGTTGTCATCATTATTACTAGCATCCGAATCAAGTCGTTTTATTACGGTCAATGGCCAGTACCAAAACAAAACACCAATTGGAAACTTTGAAAGCTCAATACAAAACAGAATAATATAAAGACACCTAGACATGAAGGAGCCGTTCTGGGTGGGCATTTACCTGTCAGAAAGGAAACCCTTCTGGCCGTCGCGGCTTCTCGCCCTCCCTCCCCGCCAAACTCACCATACGAAGTCGTTGCTCTTGTCCTCGTAGGAGTTCAGGAGGCCGTTGCAGAGCGGGGTGAGCAGCGGCCTCTTCCTGCTGCCACTCGCGCCGCCCGCCGCCGCCGCGCCGCTCCCAGAGGCCCCGGCCCGGGCCGCCCCGGCCAGCCGCGATAGCCCCCCGCCGGAGGAGCCGGAGACCACGGCGGCCACCAGCACAGGTCGCCCGGGGGCCCCAAGCCCCGCCGGGGCGCAGGGGGAGGAGGAGCCCGGCGCCGGCGAGGAGGCCGCGGAGGCCGAGGTGGTGACGGAGGAGGCTGCGGAGGAAGAGGAAGGTCCCGGGGGGGCCGCCGCGGCGCCAGGCCCCGGCGCGGGAGTCGAGTGCTGCTGCTGTTGGGGCGGCGGAGGAGGAGGAGGAGGAGGCTGCCGGCTCCCTGACATCCCGAGGCCTGTTGGGTTCGATCGCTCGGGCTCGACGGGTCGCCCGCCCGGTTCAGTCAGCGCATCATTTCCCCTCAGCACGGGCGACTGTCTACGGCAATGAGGGGACAATAAAGTTTCAACAACGAAAATAAAAACTCGCTCGTCGACGACGCCGACGCCTTCCCTCCGCCCCTTCCACTCCGTGTGCTGAAACCTGATTGGTTCCCACGGGCCGCCTCCCCTTCCAACCCAGAGATGGAGAGGGAGAGGGACGCGGGAGAGGAATCTGATTGGCTCCTGGACACCTCCCCTCCCCTCCCGGTAAAAAAGAAGGCGGGCAAGAGGGGGGGAAACGACCTCATTGTTGAAACTTTATTAACAAGCGCCCGTCGGTTGACAAAAAATATACTGTACTACCAACGAGATGAACGTCGCCAGTCGGCTTGCGTTGGGTTTTCCCCCCTTCCTGGCAGAAAGCGCAAGCCAACACGCCTGCGCACAAGGAGCGAAAGGCTGGGTAGCCTAGCAACTGGAGCGGGCCTACCAAACCACCCGCCTCTGCTGGAGTTGGTTAAGCCCCCGACTGACCCCGAGGGTCTCGCTTCAGAAGAAAAGCGGGGCTGCTGCTGCTGCTGCATCCGTACGCTGACTCTCTGTGTGTGGATCATTCTGTTTATTTCTACCCCGCTTTCCCCCCTGATAGGACGGGACTTCCAGATTTTTAAGAGAGAGATAGAAAAGAATTGCTTAAAACACAGAGGGGAAACAATTAAATTTTGAGAGACTCAAAGCTATTTATATTAAATCTATGGGAGTCAGACAAATCATTACAATATAAAACAGCTGGGCACCTGTCCTTCCATTGGAAGCAGTCAGAAGCCCCTTGGAACAAAGAGGGTCTCCCACCTGCCTGTGGAAGGCCAAGGAGAGAGAGAGATCCGGTCTAGCTTCTCCAGAGAAGGGAGTTCCTGAGAAGGTGGCAGGACCAAGAGAAGGGACTCCCAGCATAGCACCATCCACGCTTGAGGAGATGGCAGCACCTCCAGTCCTCCGCTGCCGAAATACTCTCACCTTTTTTGACAGGGTTCCTGGTCAGGGATACAGCGATACAGGCTTTTCCCAGGAAAATCTTCCGCTTTCACATTCTTGCTTCCAACCTACGGTTAAATGCACCAAAACACTGCCATTGGAAAATGTTAAAACCCTATGTATCTATTGAATGCTGAGAAGAAATTTCCTGTGTTATGCATGCAATTGGGGCAGGTCAAAGATATATTTACCTAATCCGAATAACAGCCTACTCTTCAACTAATTAATTGTTGTTGTTGTTGTTGTTGTTTAGTCGTTTAGTCGTGTCCGACTCTTCGTGACCCCATGGACCATAGCATGCCAGGCACTCCTGTCTTCCACTGCCTCCCGCAGTTTGGTCAAACTCATGTTCGTAGCTTCGAGAACACTGTCCAACCATCTCGTCCTCTGTCGTCCCCTTCTCCTTTCCCAACATCAGGGTCTTTTCCAGGGAGTCTTCTCTTCTCATGAGGTGGCCAAAGTATTGGAGCCTCAGCTTCAGGATCTGTCCTTCCAGTGAGCACTCAGGGCTGCTTTCCTTCAGAATGGATAGGTTTGATCTTCTTGCAGTCCATGGGACTCTCAAGAGTCTCCTCCAGCACCATAATTCAAAAGCATCAATTCTTCCGCGATCAGCCTTCTTTATGGTCCAGCTCTGTTCAGTTTCTGTTAATTGGTTAATTGGTTCTCATGGGAAACTTACAGATTCTGGCTTCACACAATTAACTCAAGGCAGTGTCAATTTACTCTTGGCAGAAAGCCAAGGTCTGCCTGACCTGGAAACTACTCTCTCTGATTGGTTAACGACCAGCACTGAACTCTGTTATCTAGGAATGCTAGCACAGTTGGTTTTTGTTAGGTGTTAGGAGTAGAAGTGCTGTGTATATGGTTGGAGAGAGAGACAGAGAAAGGATTTGTTTTGCTTTGCTTTGTATGCAGAAACTCTGCTGGTTTTATTTTCTTTTAATAAATCCTGTAAATAGTTATTCTGCGTCTAGCCGACTAGTCATTTCCACCTCAACTAGCTTCTGCGCTGTGCAGGAAAACTCTGCTACGTTTGGGCTAAAGCCACTAGAGCTATGCCTGACACTTCAAAATTCTAAGAAGCTCTCACTTCCATACATCACTACTGGGAAAACCATAGCTTTAACTATACGGACCTTTGTAGGCAAGGTGATGTCTCTGCTTTTTAAGATGCTGTCTAGGTTTGTCATTGCTTTTCTCCCAAGAAGCAGGCGTCTTTTAATTTCATGACTGCTGTCACCATCTGCAGTGATCAAGGAGCCCAAGAAAGTAAAATCTCTCACTGCCTCCATTTCTTCCCCTTCTATTTGCCAGGAGGTGATGGGACCAGTGGCCATGATCTTGGTTTTTTTGATGTTGAGCTTCAGACCATATTTTGCGACGCTATACTTTGGACGCTATCTACTCCAAAGTTCCTTAACACAACTGTCGTCAAAATTAACAGTCATGCCCTTTTGCAGCTTCCATGCATCTTGGTAGACCAAGATAACCTCCCAGTGGCTTGTGCCTTTGAGCCAGCTCTGTCTGTATCCCACCACAGCTCTTAGTGACGCCAAAAATCCTAAGCCCTTTCCACATTACTTCATGGTAAGGCTAGGGCTACCATCTGCACCTTTTTAGCTAAACTATTCCTATTGAGTCTATAGGGTGTCTGGCAATTTCACTATCATATTGTTACAGGTTTGAAGGGCTTGGTTGCTTGGAATGAAATCTGTGGATCCTTTCCAAGCCAGTGGTTTTGTATTGTGAGACTTAGAATCATAGAGTTGGAAAAGACCACAAGGGCCATCCAGTCCAACCCCCTGCCAAGCAGGAAACACCATCAAAGCACTCCTGACAGATGGCTGTCAAGCCTCCGCTTAAAGACCTCCAAAGAAGGAGACTCCACCACACTCATTGGCAGCAAATTCCACTGCCGAACAGCTCTTACTGTCAGGAAGTTCTTCCTAATGTTTATTTTTTTTTGAAATAAATTTTTATTAATTTTCAATCAACATTAATACATCAAAAACATTATGTACATCAAGATCAACAGCGCGACTTCCCTCCTTCCAGCAGATGGTAAATTATTTCAATCTCATATCGTATTGTCTAGTATATATGTCTTATATATACCATTATAAGAGTTATGTTATTACCACTAACGTTTTCATACCTTTATAATTAACTTTAGCATATTCAACAAATTTACTCCATTGCAATTTGAACTTTCCTTCGTCCTGTTCCCGGATTCTATTGGTTAGTCTGGCCATTTCCATATATTCCAAAAGTTTCGACTGCCACTCACTAATTGATGGAATTTCATTAGTTTTCCATTTCTGGGCTATCAGAATTCTCGCCGCCACAGTGGCATATAAGAAAAAATTTTGATCAATTTTTGCAATTTCTTTATCCAATATTCCCAACAAAAAAGCCTCCGGCTTTTTGGGGAAAGTGTATCTCAAAAAAAATTTTAATTCGTTGTAAACCAAATCCAAAGTTCTTCCTAATGTTTAGGTGGAATCTTCTTTCTTGTAGTTTGAATCCATTGCTCCGTGTCTGCTTCTCTGGAGCAGCAGAAAACAACTTTTCTCCCTACTCTATATGACATCTTTTTATATATTTGAACATGGCTATCATATCACCCCTTAACCTTCTCTTCTCCAGGCTAAACATACCCAGCTCCCTAAGCCGTTCCTCTTAAGGCATCGTTTCCAGGCCTTTGACTATTTTGGTTGCCTCCTCTGGACCCATCCTGTATTGTGCCTTTCAATTTTTTTGCCCAAGTGTATCTGTAAGATGGGAGTCTGTAGCAGAAGGAACTGCTCTTTGTTAACTCAGTAGTCCAGCCTGTTAAGCATGCTTTTAATACTATATGTTTAAAGAGCTGGTTAAATACAGCTATATTGTCATAGAAACAGCTAGCTAGTGATGCTTCCCAAAGAAGGGGGAAGGCCTTACCCCCTCACCTGGCTGGATGGCAAGTCATCCTTGGAGTAGGAGAATAATAGGCCAGTGGCTAGCCTTTGGCCAATCTCACCTAGTCAGCTGTGAAGACACAGGTGCTTGACATGTTCTCTTCTGCAACCAGAACTGTGGCTTTGCATGGCCTTGGAAGGAGGCCTTCCTGGGGGAGCAGGATCTGTTGGAAGTGTTGATGCTGTGAGCTCTTCCATCTTGTGCTCTAGTTGTGTTGACAGGCCCATGTTATAGTTAAACAAGTTAGTTATAGTTATAACCATATTATAGTTAAATAAGCCTCCCTAATTTTGTTAAATAAAAAAGCAAATTGCTGTGTTCTGAACTTTTTTTCTGAAAATTTTTCAGGACACAGTAACTTTGGCCACCTCATGAGAAGAGAAGACTCCCTGGAAAAGACCCTGATGTTGGGAAAGATGGAGGGCACAAGGAGAAGGGGATGACAGAGGACGAGATGGCTGGACAGTGTTCTAAAAGCTACGAACATGAGTCTGACCAAACTGCGGGAGGCAGTGGAAGACAGGAGTGCCTGGCGTGCTATGGTCCATGGGGTCACGAAGAGTCGGACATGACTAAACAACTAAACAACAACAACAAACTTAGGAGAAGACCACCATCGTGAATATTAAGGGAGACAGGCACCTCTTTCACTACAAAGTGGTTTCCCCCTTGCCCTGCTCATTTCCATGGGGAAAACCTGCTCTTTAGCTATAGATTGGAACAAATGGCAATCCAGGGAAAACCCAAATTGCCTTTTTGCACCAACTGAGCGCTAAAAAGCTGGTTTCCCATGGGTGGAAGCTGTGGGACAAGGTGAAGTGAGGATAAGCTCAATGTATTAATATCTCCTGGAGTAATCTATGTGCCCTGATGGACTCAAGGACACTGATTTTCATCCAATCCCAGTAAATCTTGGAGAAGATGGCAAAGCTTTGGTCTCCCCACCCACCTTGGAGGGAATACAGAGCCGGTCCTTCCATTAGGCAGAGTAAGGCAACTGCCTCAAGCAGCTGATACTGCAGGGAAGTTGAGGTAATTTTAATCCGTTTTATTATTTTAAATTGCTTATATCTTAAAGTAGAGTTGTATTTTCCTCCCTTGATGTTACTGTTTTATGTTTTGTAAACTGCATTGAGAAGGGTTTTTTCTTTCTTTTTTGCAGTCAATGGGTGTATAAGTTTTAGAAAATAAATAAAAAACAAAGAAGGTTGGTGGCAGGATTACTACTGATTATCATTATTCTTTCTCTCCGCTAGAGGGCAGACTTGGCTCAAGAGAGAATAAGACTAAATAAATAAACAAATCAATGAGCAAGCAAACAAAATCTGGACATGAAAATGGAAGAGTTTTAAGGTTGCGGGAGAGGTAGGGTAACACAGCCATGAGAAAGCTAAAATTAAAGGGCCCGATTCAATTCAATCACTTAAAATGAAGGGGATCTTAAAGGGTTCCTATAATGTCCTCCCCCCCCTTTAATGGAATGTTCACAGCCTGCTGAAGAAGGGTCTGTCAGCCACTTGTTTTAAATTTCAGAGGTATTGATCTTGATCTAGGGCAGGCATCCCCAAAGTGTGGCCCTCCAGATGTTTTGGCCTACAACTTCCATGATCCCTAGCTAACAAGACCAGTGGTTGGGGAAGATGGGAATTGTAGTCCAAAACATCTGGAGGGCCGAAGTTTGGGGATGCCTGATCTAGGGAGGCAAAAGCACAAAAGAATCCTGCAGCACTTGTCAGCAAAAAGCTAACAAATCTATTGTGGCATGTGTAATGAGCACCGTGAGTGTTTGCAGGGACCAGGCCCTGGCCATGCTTGCCTTGGGGGAATTGGATGCAGGCCAGCAGGCGTGGTCAGATGATGTGATGCCCTGCCCCTGGAGGCAAGCTCAGGAGGGCCATATAAGACCTGCATTTCACCTTGGGTCTTTGCCACAGCAATGTGGTTTCATGCCATGCTGTCGTCTGCTCCCGTGTTACACTTATCCTGCATCCTGGTGTCCTTTGGTCCCTGATCTCCATTGTGTGGGATGTGTCAGTCAACTCCAACATTCCTAGGAGGACCAACTGTCATCTCTGTGTCAGTTTTGTTTGGACTGTTGAACAGTTAAGCTGCTGCTGCTGATAGATGCTATAAAGGAGTTGTTAAGACTCACTAATATGTAACATATAGTTTATTTTGTAACCTAAGAATGAATCTGACAGTAAACTAGTTTGTTTTATTATAACACAGATTCGTGTGTATTGTTTTTAAGAGGGATAAAAGGGATTTGCAACTAAGAAAGACTCTAACGAGTCAGCAAGCCGTTTTGCTGCTGTGCAGTCTATTATAAACGTTCCTAGAGTAGCAGTTCGAAAACACGTCAAAGTGCAAGGATAAATAGGTACCGCTCCAGCGGGAAGGGAAAGGGCTTGCTGATCAATAGGTCGGTGGTTCGAATCCCCGCGACGGGGTGAGCTCCCGTTGCTCGGTCCCAGCTCCTGCCCACCTAGCAGTTCGAAAGCACGTCAAAGTGCAAGTAGATAAATAGGTACCGCTCCGGCGGGGAGGGAAACGGCGTTTCCGTGTGCTGCTCTGGTTTGCGAGAAGCGGCTTAGTCATGCTGGCCACATGGCCTGGAAGCTGTACGCCAGCTCCCTCGGCCAATAATGCGAGATGAGCGCCGCAACCCCAGAGTCAGTCACGACTGGACCTAATGGTGATGGGTCCCTTTACCTTTACCTTTACATTGGGTTATGGTTGGCCCAGAGTTGTGTAATACCTTCGCGATGAACACCTCTCTATGATAAATTCTGAAGAAACTGCATCTCAAATATTAACTGATATTGAGCACATGTTTGGAGACACGATGAAGAGTTCCTACAGGATGCTAATACGTGAATTAACCAGACTGAGAATCAATTCTAAAGATGAATTCACAAAGCATATGAGCCAGTTTACAGAAATTATTCAAAAGATTCAGCTTACCTTAAAACCATTTGATGAGGAAATAAAGACATCATTTCTGTTATCGTCTATAGGACCAAGATTCGACACATTTGTGAGTATAATGGACCACAAATAAGGTCTAACTTTAAAAGATTTGACTGCTCATTTAAGACAGGAATGCAGAGGGAGAGGTGAGTCTCCAGAAAGAAATATTAATAGTAAAGACAGCAATTATGCGTCTAGACAGTTTGCAAGGCCCAAAGACACACAGAAAAGTGTAGTTTGCTTTAATTGCAAGAAGCAAGGCCATATTGTTAAGAACTGTAGATTACTCAAAACAAACAAACCACACCATTTTCAGCCAAAAGGTGAAAAGAAAGGGAAACCTGAATGCAACTGGCTACTACGAGAAAATAATTTAACTGTCGGGAATTGTAAAAATAATAGTACTAAGTGGATTCTAAACCGTGGGACAAGTTTGCATTATTGTTTTAGAAAAGACTGTTTTAATGAGATTAATGAAACAGTAGAATCAAAAATTGAAATTGCAGATGGAAATATTGTTAAAGCGAAAGGAGCTGGTTCTGTGAATTTGAAATTTAATATAGAAAATCAAATTTTACATACCACAGTGGAAAGAGTCCTGTATGTTCCACAGCTCAGATGCAATCTTATTAGTGTGTCTAGTTTGGACAAAAAGCGATTTCAAATAACATTTGGAAATCAACAATGCAAATTGACAAAGAATGGCAAAGTGTATGTTCAAGCAAGACTAATTAATGGTATGTATGAAGCAGATATTTCAGAGAGTGAATCCGCAAAGGTGGCACATTCAAACCAGAAAGATGAGGTGGAACTGCATTTATGGCACAGAAGACTTGGACATAGAGATATCAACGTCATTCTAGAGCTACAGAAAGGTAAACTTGCTAAAGGATTGCAGGTAACGGCAAGAGATACAATTACAACAAAATGTGTCAGTTGTACTGTATTACCTAGAAAGCTGTAAAACCATCATTTCCATGCTGCTCAGAGCAGAGAAGCACTAAAGTACTTGATGTGGTCTATAGTGACCAATGAGTGTTCCATCACTGGGTAGGAAAAGATATATATTAATTTTTCTTGATGATTTCTCCAGATATTGTATAGTGTATTTCATCAAAGAAAAGAGTGACACACTGGAAATGTTCCAGAAATACATAGCAATGGTCAAAAACAATTTTAAGAAAGCTCCAGTGATGCTAGTGACAGACAATGGAGGTGAATACTGCTCACGCGATATGCAAAATTTACTGGAGAAAGAGAGAATTAAGCATGTAACCACTATTCCCTACACACCACAACATAATTCTATAGCTGAGAGAAATTTTAGATCTATTATGGAAATGACCAGATATATGTTAAAGGATGCATCTTTGCCACACAAGCTATGGGCAGATGCAGTGCATACAGCAATATATCTACAGAACAGATTGCCAACAAAGGGAGCAAAGCGCACACCTATCGAGCTTTGGCATGGGAGAATTCCTAAAGAATACAGACACAAGCTTGATGCAAGAGCGCAAGCAGGTATTCTGGTAGGGTATGCCTCTGGAGGTAAAGGACACAGAATTTTGGACTTAAAAACTGGCAAAATAAATGCATACCATGCAGTGTATTTTGACAAACATAACAAAGCTGATGCTAAGAATACTATTCTGTCTGAAGACCCAGAAAAGATTAAAGATCTTGTGTATTTTCCTTTAATACCCTGGCAAAGTCCTGATCTGTCTTACAGTGAAGAAGAGGCAGAGGACCATATTTCTGGTGGCATCAGAGATGAAGAGGAGGACTCAGATGGAGACATGCCAGTGTTGGAGGAGGATGAGGAAGCTGATGCAGTCGCAATATCAGAGGTCAGACGCTCATCCAGAACTAACAAAGGTGTCCCACCAACAAGATTGTCCTACTTTGCAGGATCGGCGTTTCCACACGAACCTTCCACATGGGAAGAGATAGAGAAAATGGCAGCTGCACAAGCTAGTCTCTGGAATAAAGCTGCACAGGAGGAGATGGATGCATTGCATCAGAATAAAACCTGGTCTCTCACTGAACTATCTCCTGGTAAGAAGGCGATTGGCAGTAAGTGGGTGTTTGGTTAAGAAGGGGTCAGAAGGAGAAGTACAACGCTATAAAGCCAGACTTGTGGCATAAGGTTTTTCACAACAATATGGTGAAGATTATGATGAAGTTTTCACACCAACTGTGAGATACAGCAGTGTAAGGATGCTTCTAAGTATCGCAGCTTCTAAGCAAATGAATGTGAAACACATCGACATTGCAACTGCTTTTCTCCATGGGCAAATTTCAGAAGAAATCTATATGCATCAACCTAAAGGTTTTATAAAGCCACATCAGGCACACTTAGTATGCAAGCTACAAAAGGGTCTCTATAGTCTCAAGCAGGCGGCAAGAGCCTGGAACCAAAAATTACATAAAATGCTGACACAACTTGGTTACAAGGAGGGTCATGCTGATAAGTGTTTGTATAGTAAGTTAAGTAATGGTCAATTGTCATATGTCTTAGCATTTGTAGATGATTTATTGTTGCTACATCAAATGAAAAGGACTATCTACAAATTGTAAAACATCTTAGTAAAGAAGTAGGGGTTAAGGAACTGGGAAAAGTACAGTATTATCTTGGAATTCAAATTGAAAGAGAAAAAGATGGGTCATTTATTCTTAGTCAAAAGCAAAAGATTCAAGCACTTATTGAATGCATGAAAATGCAAGATGCAAATACAGTAGATACACCCATGGTAACTGATTTCTTAAAGAATCAGCAAAACTCAAAACTGTTACCAGACAATAATAAATATAGGTCAGTTATTGGTAAACTTTTATATTTAGTCACTACGTGTAGACCTGATATTGCTAATGCAGTGGGGATACTTAGTAGGAAAGTAAATGCTCCCACTGAGTATGATTGGGCAGGTTTAAAAAGAGTGGTGAGGTATCTAAAGGGTACTATGTATTATAAGTTAAGATTACCATCTGTCAGTAATCCTAGTTTGTTTTCTCAGTGGCTGAGCTTGGCAGTATAAATCTTCTTTCCTTGTCTGAAGCATGTCCACGGCTTATATCCAATCTTTCTCTTGCCGTGTTTTCTCTCGTAGAGATGGCGTCCAGGGGATCCAGACTCCCATGGGGGCTTACGACCCAGAGCCCCCAGCTTCTCCCTCCTTCCGAAGTTGAAGCTGGTAGTGGGCAACTGCAGATGAGACTGCATCTCCACATACCCTGGGGAGACTTTGGGAGGCTGCATACTCCCCTCTACAGCCTCGTAAATTTCCCCGTAGGGGTCGGAGAGATGGAATTTTCAACCATCTTCTACGGCGATCCAAGCAGAAGATTCATGTGTATTGTTTTTAAGAGGGATAAAAGGGATTCACAACTAAGAAAGACTCACAACTAAGATTCACAACTAAGAAAGAAAGACGAGTCAGCAAGCCGTTTTGCTGCTGTGCAGACCTCAGTAAGGAAACATTTGACTCTGCAACTAAACTAAAGTATATTATAAGCGTTCCTACACGTTGGACTTGCTCCTGACTGTGGACCTGCCAGTTGGACTGCTACCATGACCCATACCCTGGTCCTGGTGTCAGTCCTGGACTCTTGGCACCCACACCCTGGATTGTGACAGCACAAGCTTTTTTGGCCCAGTTTGATCACTGTAGGATGCCCTACTTGGCTATGAAGCTTGACCCTGGGCTCAGCCTAAACTATCTTAGAGTTGCTTTGAGGATGAAACAGAAGGGAGGGAACATGTCTGCTGACTTTAGTTCCTCGAAGGAAAAGCAGCAGGAGGAGGGTATTGTGTATTACATTTGTTAGTTCCTGTATACTAAAAATTTAAAAAGTCCTAAAAAGCAACACAGCAAGATAAGCTGAAGGCAACAGATATTTGTTTCTTTGCCTCTGTGTGTACAAGCAAATGCAACTTGCACACAGAGATGTCTTCCTTGCTGCAAGTAGGAGTTTTCCTTCCCTCCCTCCAACTCTGAAAAGGCAGCAGGACTCTCATGGCCCAGCATTCAGTCCCACTTGTGCCTTGGCTTGCTGTGTGGCAAAATACTGGCTTCTACAAAGAGGTAAACATTGACTGTTAAGTGCAAAAATGTCCAGTTCTGGGACTGTGTTTACTTGTATCTTGGGCTACATGGCTGCATACTGCATTGCAGTCTTCTAGGTGGTCTGTCAGTGCCTTGGTCATTTTGGGGTGCATTTCATGCCCCCTGCTTCTAATGAGAGATGTACAGATATAGCCCTTTCAATGCTGATCAGTGGGTCTTGGGCTGTATATCAACCACATTTCAGCTTTCTGAGTGGCCTGGCAGGGTCGTGCTATAATACATCTTGTCCCTCATTTCTAGAGATAGACTTTGAAATGTTCTCCTTTCACACTGTTTTAATGATAAGAATTATGTGTATTCCAGATTTCTGGGTGGTCTGGAAGTGATCATATGGGACAAGCTTTTAACTCTTTCAGTTTGACACACAAATATCTGGATGGGTATTTCAGGCCCTCCAAGTGTCCCTATTTTCCAGGGACGTCCCTGATTTAGAGAAGCCGTCCTGGTTTCTGATTTGATTCCAGAATGTCCCACTTTTCCTTAGGATGTCCTTATTTTTATTGGAGAAATGTTGGACAGTATGGTAGGGTGTCCTTATTTTCACTGGAGGGTATGGAGTTATCCTACCCCTGAGCTGTCTGAAGGCAATCCTGTATAGGGAAGTTTTTTTTAAAAAAAAAAGTTTAATGTTTCATTATGTTTTTATATATGTTGGAAGCCGCCCAGAGAGGTTGGGGCAAGCCAGTGAGATGTGTGGGGTAGAAATAGTAAAATTATCATTATGGAATGGGACATCCCTATTTTCATTGGAGAAATGTTGGAGGGTGTGGTATTTACAAGCTAATATAAGACAAACTTCTAACAAGTGCTCTATAAGAGCTTGGCCACTTTGGGAAGGGGGCTGTGGATAGAGCCCCAGCTATTGTGTGACAGTGAACTAGTCCCTGCCTCATGCTTGTGATTCACTGACAAATTCTTTTTTTTTAAATGATTTTTATTGGATTTTTATACAAACAAACAAACAAGACATACAGTAGATTTTCTGTCCCTTCAAATACCCCCCACCCACGAGTCCACCTCTGCCACCTGTGAAACCCGCTGGTGTTGAGAATCGAAGGGGTCCATTATAAGGCTGGGTTTGACCTCCCCCCTCCCCCTCCCCCCTCATCCCCCCCCCTGCCACTGAGAGGACAAGGACGGAGGGGTTCTGGGGGCAGGTTTCCCCTCAGCTGCTCCTTTAAACACAGTACACATAAAAGATACAAACGAAAAAAGAAAGAATAAAAAATAAAAAAGAGAAAAAACAGATAAAAATTTAAAAAGAAAATTCCCCATTCTTAAATTCATCACATTGTAATTATGACTTCCTCAGATCTCCTCTTCCTGGTTTTCTTAGCTTCTCTAATTGATTATGGCGTGCTTTCTAATCCAGTTCCAAATCTTATCCTTATAATATTAACTTAATCCTCCTCCTTCTTCATGCTGCCCCCCCCACAAGTCCCCTCCTGCCACAAGTGGAACCTGCGAGGCGCAGCACTTCCAAGGTTCCATTTTTGTGTCTGGGCTTCCCTCCCTCCCCCCCTCCCCCCCAGAGCACGCCCTGCCACCAGGTGCTTCTGAGCAAAGAGAGGGGGAAAGGCGGCCCTCCATCCAGACACTTATCTGAACAGAATCATATTAATACAAATCTAAAAATTATTTCCCAAGCCATTCTTCTACCCCCCTGCAGAAAACTAAAGTTTTCTCCTCCCGATGTCCTTCCCCCCCCTTGAATCAGCAGTCCTTCATCAAGCCAAGATTTCAGAAACCGTTAATCAATCACCAAAATAATTTTTAACTAAAATTTTTCACCCCCACACCCATTCTTTCCCATTTCCAGATCCAGGCCTCTGTCCCCCCCTCCCTCTGCCTTTCCTTTCCTTCAATTACCCATGCCCAATTTTTTGCCCCTCCAAGAGGCTTCTTTTCTTCAGTCTTCAATTCATTTTGTTGTTCTTGATAGCTGTCACTTTCCTTTTCAAGTCCTTGTTGTTCTTCCTCCAAGTCACCTTTTTTATAATCCGCCTCAGTTTTTGCAAAATCCACTTCTTGTTCTTTACTTTCAGGTAAGCTTTCCACATTGTCCTTTAAGTCCTGGTCTTGAACCAAAGTCTCTGAACATATTAGACTGGAGTGTTGCAGTGTCCTATGAATGTCCTTCAAAATCTCTAAATAGTTCAGAACTGTCTCTTGGAAGCCTGATGAATACATTGTTTTCATTCCTTCTAACCGCAGACTGGCAGGAGATTAGGAGGCAGAGCACACTGGAAATTTCCATTCACTCACGATTTCCTCCATCTTGGCTATTCCTCCCATTGTCTTTAACTTTTCCACAATAAATCATCTCTTTGATCCAGGTGCTTTTAAAAAAAAAAATCTTACAGCCAATAGAACTTTCAACAATTTTTATAGATTTCCTTGTCTTTTAGCAGTTTTGACAGCTTTGACAGCTGTCAAATGAAATCTTGCCTTTGTGCAGTTACTGTTTCTTGGGAGGTAGTGGCACCAGGATTTGTAAAGGGATACCAAGTCTTTGTTTCCTTCAGGTACTAGGAACAAAGTATCTTTTTTGGCTTTGGGGTATTTAAATGCGCCTCTTAGTCAGCCATTAGGAAGAGATCGACTCCTGTTTTTGAATCTCCTCCGATTTTCCAAATTGCTAATTTTAAAGTCCAAAAAGTCCCAACGAAGATTTCACTTACTTTATGCAGATCTTTTAAATTCTTGGGAGATTCTGCCGCTGCCCGGTAGAAGACTCGGGGCTTCGCTTCTTGGAGGTTACGATGTTGACCAAAATGGCTCCCGCGACTCCAACCCCGCTGGCTCTCGGAGACTCTACTGTGTCTCCGGGCAGCAGGGGAGTCATCCAAAAACGGAGCCTGCCGGTCTCTAAGCCTTCGGGACGCTCTACCCGAAGTTCTTATGGGGAATCCGCGCGCCCCGCGGAATTCCCCCCCTCCGCGATGCCAGGGACTGCGGAGCTCGCAGTCCCTGCGTCTTCTTTGTCCGGCGCGGCAGACCGGAAGTTCCTGACAAATTCTTGATTAGGCAGGGAAGCGGGAGCTGGTTTGGTAGCCAGGGGCAAAAGAGGACTGGGCTCCTGCAACTTTGTAGAGAAAAGGGGCTTTCAGCAGGTATAGCTTGCAAGACAATTCTTCAAAGTGCCTCTTTTGCATCTAACAGCCACCATAATTTCCATGCCTGCAGCATTTCGGGACCAGAGAATTCTGAATGGCAAGACTGCTTCCTCCTCCCTTCTCCTTCAGAGACCTCTAACCTGCCCCTGAGCACTAGGAACTTAATTTGTACTCTGAATTTGTATCAAGCTTTTTCTTTTTTTTAAGAGAGTGTATGATTGTTGGGAAATATATACCTAACTATTTCAGAACATTCCTGTTCCATAAAATACTTAGGCATTTCTGGCACCATAAAGTCCTATTGAACGAACACGCTGACTCCTGCAAACTCCCAGTTCTTCGAAAATGAAAGTCTTCCTCCCACAAAGCAATTCCTAATAAAATTTCACTGGCTGGCTCCTGACCCTAACCCATGATTAGTCAAAAGAAAGTTCCACTCCAGCTTGCAATCTGGTGCTGCCGCCTCATACAGCCTCTGCTCCTTCATCTTTTAACAGCATAACACATGGCCTTCCTTGCTAGGTTAGATCAAGCTAAGAATGGACAAATCTGAATTTTGGGTTCTCTCCATTTCTCATTTTTTGAGTCTTGCATTCAGTTCTCCATATTTCTGCAGCAATTTGCTTTTTTAAAAAATCGTCAAAAATCCACCAGCATTTTAGTGCAAATCTTTCCCAGTGAACACATTTTTAGTACAGTTTTCCCCCCACTAATGTACACTTTTTTGCTGGCAGTTCCCCCTTGTATAAAGCATTAACGGGCATACATAATAAAATTCATCCCCTAGATAGGGGTCATTCTCGTCCAGCATTCTGTTTCCAACATTGGGTCAAACATATCTTTGGAAGCTTACAAACAAGACATGAAGGTAATGACCTTCCTCTGTTGCCTTCATCCAACAATGGGTATGCTACCTCTGGACATGGAGGTTCCACTTAGCTATGTCTCAGTGGGGGGAAGCCAGCTCAGGGCACAGGCTGATACATGGCCAGGTTGGGAGCACAGTCTGTGTGGGTATATGCCAGGTTCTGCCCCACGTCTCACTAGCCCCTGGGCATAGGCAAAGTGACTGGCGCACCTTCAGCATTCCCCTGTAGCCTGGATTCGCAACTGCGATTGTGAGCACCAATTCAGCAGCAGCGCAATAATGCGGAAAGCTTGTTGGAGGTTAGAAGCATACCCCAGTTTATTTACAAAAGCTAAACTACATACTATACAATAGGCTTGCTTGCACAAGTGTTACAGCTCTCATGCAGCCATCTCATCAGTACAAGATGAAACAGAGAAAGCCCACACAATCAGAGACGGAAGAAGAGAAGACCAGTTTCCTCCCCCTCCTTTCTCTCAAAATCAGACCACCAGATTTTCACAATGGGAGGGGTGAAACTATCAACAGTCTGTCTGGTAGCTCAGATGGAGCTTAATGAACAGGGGGCAAAGCTAAAAAGCAAGAGCTCTCAGCCAAGGATGAAACAGGTTGCTTGCTTGCTTTGCTCCTCTCAGTAGGAAGAGAGAAGAGAGGGGCCCTTAAAGTTCAGACCCAGGTTTATTGAGCTATCCTCATGGCTGACAGCTAATTCAGGAGGCAATGCTTTTCAAAGAAATGGATAGAAATGTTTTAGCAGACAAAATCTCTGTTTGTCAGACGGCTGTGAAAAATAGGGGAACAGCTTTATTTTTGTCTAGCTACTCAAAATAATTGAGCAAACATGGCTAGGATCTGGCACCTCTGGACTCAGGAAGCTCCAAAAGGGCAATGCTAATATGATTCCTTTCTGCATGCAAAAGTGGGCCTTTTTCTCTTGGTCTCAAATGCATAATGTGCAATGCAGCCGCTAGAAGCACTTGCCCCCTTTGGGTTTTTAGGGGCACTGCTGCTTGTTCAAAAAGAGGGGCAATTTAGAAGGCTGAAGCAGATGCATAATTAAGTTTGCCTCTTCTGTCAAAGGAATAATGAAACCCAGTCACTATTCATCATCTTTTCCTTGAAAGCACGCAGTGCCACTCTACTGCAAAGGCTAAGCACCTCTGGCCCTTCTGAACTGCTGGATAAGCTTGACAGGATGTGATAAAAGACTAAGACAAGGAACTGGCTTGACCTGGAGGGAGCTAAAGTTGACTTAAGTGGGATTCTGAAGATAGATATCCAACAAATCGATCTTTACGCCATATTACCGTTATTTCAACAAGATGGTTCTTACAAAGTTATTTTGGCCTTTCAGTCTCCAGAGATTCCATCTAAATAATAAGACAGAAGCAGAATTTAACTAGAAGGGGAATCATACCCACTAGAGTCTTTATTGATAGTATGATAAAACCCATACTCCTAAAAATGAAAGAAACATCACCAGTAAATGCAAATAATTTGATACCAACAAGAAAATAGACTCCCCCTCATCAACAAGAACCAGATAGGACTTCCTCTTGCCTACATGTGGAGGACGGTCCCAGAAATCCTAATTCATCCCTCGATGAAGGAGCTCTTATTACCTCTTTTGATGATTTGCAGCCACAGGAACAGGCCGAAATAATAGACAAACTGGACAAACTCAGAGCTCAATTGTGTAAGGCAGGGGTGGCCAACTCCCAAGAGACTGCGATCTACTCAGAGAGTTAAAAACTGGCAGTGATCTACCCCCTTTTGGGGGGTTCAGGTCAAGGTTGTTGAGCTTTTTAGGGAGGAGGAAAGCCCTGTTTGGGGGGGTTCAGGTCAAAGTTGTTGACCTACTTTTAGGGAGGAGGAAGCCACATTTTGGGGGGGGGGGTGCAGGGCAAAAATGTTGAGCTTTTTTTAGGGGAGCTAAAGTTGTTGAGCTGCTTTGGGGGGAGCCAGTGATCTACCACAGATGTCCAGTGATCTACCGGTAGATCACGATCTACCTGTTGGACATGCCTGTGATAAACCAATCAATCGAATACACTTCTCTTAGGCAAGAGGGGCTTCAATGGTCCTCAGGAGTACTGGGCTGCTATGTCAAGTGTTTTTGTGCTTCTGTATCAGCCAATGGGCATGGAACAAGGAAAGTTGGTCCAGCCTGTTGTGCAGTCTCCTGAAAGAGGTTTCCCAAGGTGCATTCCTGTGAAACTGAGTACACTGTAAAAGCTGCCAAGCCCACCTCTCACTGAGGTCCAGTTTGTTTTGGACAATCTTCATTTGTCATTCAGAAGCCCTCATTTGCATTGGCCTCTAGAGAAATCACATCTGCTCTGCCACACACCCCGCTAGGCCTGTCGGGGGGGGGGGGAGTGAGTGAGTGAGAACCAGCTTCAGAAAAGGGAGGGGAAAGTTGGGGGGGGACTAAAGACTGCTTTGGAAGGACAGAAACACAGGAGCCAGCTGAATCTAGCCAATGGCCCATCTAGTCTAGCATCCTGTTCTCACTGTGCCAACCATATGCCTTTGGGAAGCCTACAAGCAGGACCCAAGTGCAAAAGCACACTCCCAACTCATGATTCCCAACAACTGGTATTCAGAGGCAGTGGATGCAGAGAACAACCATTGTGACCAGTAGCTGTTGATGGACAACCATAGATAGTGGATTCTGGTCCCGCAATGTACTCTTATATAAGTCACCAAACACTTCCTCAAAGAAAAGCATGGTGTCTCTACTGTAATGGGAAGGGGAGCTGCCAGAACACTTGGGCTGGGCCTGACTTTCCCTGAGGGCTGGGAATTTGGGAAGAAAGTGGGGCCGAAGGCTGCATGAACCTGCAGAGGCTTCTCATGCTGAACTTGCCATGTCTCTACACAAAGGGAGCAGTTGGCTCCATTGGACTCTAGTAGCTGTAAGTCTCATGTGGCATTCTTGGGAATGATGGGAAGCTAGCATCCCACCTCCAAGTGCTCTCCACACAAATGGTGCCCTGTGCTTTGGGCCATCCGTTGTTTGTCCTTTTGACAATCATAGAATCATAGAACTGTAGAGCTGGAAGAGTCTTCTCAGGAGTGAGCCAGCAGTAAATCACACTGCTCAAGTTGGAGTTAACTCTTTCTTAGCAAGAACACGATCTGCACAGACTTGATTGAGAGTCAGACCTAATGAACACAACAGGTAGGTAGGTCTCACCCCATTAATCAGTTGCCAAGACTGAATGTCCCCGCCACCCCACACCCTTGCTCTCCATGGCTTTCTCCAAGCAATCAGAGACTGTGCCTGCATGAAGCCAACCTCTCCTCCACAATTTACAAGCCTCTTCTGGTTCTGGGAGACAAGGGGGGGAGGGAAGCTTGTCACAGCAGGAGGGGAGACACCTGTGACTCTTCAGCAGCCTGACTCCTCTCTGCCTCTTGGCCTCTCTCTTCCCCTGCTTCAGCTTCTCCCTCTGATTCCCTACCACAGGGATTCTCTGCCACAGACTCTCCCAGCTCACTACGCCTTGTTCCCCCTTCAGCTTCTGACACCTCCTCTTCCCCACCTGACCAGTCATCATCATCCAACCACCCCGTGACAGGTCTCAAAGGGTCATCTATTCAACCCCCCTGCAATGCAGGAATCACAGCTAAGTCATCCCACTCCCTTGTGTCCCTGCCATCCCGTCTCATAGTCACATTTGACTTTGTAGCAGGTGAACCTCCCGTAGCAGGTTGTGAGAATCTCATCTGGGTGACTCTGTCACCAACATCTGAAAGCGAGAGAAGGACAAATGAGCAGCACTAGAATTCCTTCCTGATCTTCGCCCAGCGGCTTCATGCTCCGGCACCGGGGGGTGGAGAGCAGGCAGGGGTGGGGCTGGTGCGCATCCTGGGGGCATGGTGTGCCACCTGTGGGGGCATGGCTCCCAGCGCAGGTGGGGGACAGCTGCGATGGCACCCCTCCGCCAGTGGTAAGCCCATCCCTTAAAAACAGTGCCAGAGATACCAATTAAGCTGTTGCTGTAAGGAGGAGTTGAAAGTGAGCAGACTGGACATACATGGTTGTACCCAAATAACTCCTGGTCAGAGAAGGCCTACTGAAATTAGTGGACAAATTAGCCATGCCCATTGATTTCAGTTGGTCTGTTCCTACTTAGAGTTGTTTGGAGCCAATTCAGAGCGACTTATCATTATATTTTCTGAAAAGCAGCTGGGAGGGGGCAGACTGTTACTCAGTTTTGCTTACTTCTATTTCAAAACTCAATGAAATCATTACTGGGGGAGCAGAGAAGAGCGCTGGACCAATCAATTTCAAAAATAAAAGGAAATTGTCACAGAGATGGAAAACATCACATTTATTCTTGAAAAATGAATCTGTGTTGACACTAATGATGGACCAGCATCTTGCACCGCACCTGAGGGCAGTAAGCTAGCACACAGCACACACAATTCTGCCCTCCACCGTGTCAGGAGTAGGGGCAGGAGTCAGGCCTGTAGTGCTTTGCAGGACTGGGGCCTGCCTCAGCTTGTGCTGGAGAGGCAAGGAGTGGCCACTCAGGTGAGGCCTCAGCTTGTGCTGGAGAGGCAAGGAGTGACCACTCAGGTGAGGCCACTTGATACCTCACGGCACCTGGTGGCAGGAGCTGGGAAGGATAAAAACTCAGCATTTCCCTTCAGCTCTTTGCCACAGCAATGCTATCCCTGCCTGGTTGCATCTGGCCTCTTGCTCCTTGCTCCTTGGACCCTTGCCTTGCCGACGTCTTAATCCTTGCTCCTTGGACCCTTGCCTTGTCGACGCCTTGCTCCTCGACCCTTAGACCTTTGCCTTGCCGACGCCTTGCTCCTTGACTCCCAGACCTTCGTCTCTGCCTTGCTCCTTGACCCTGCGACTGCCTGCTGCTGGACCCTCAGCCCTGCACCTGTTCCTGCTTCTTCACCACCATCTTGCCTCTGGTCCTGACGTCCTCAGCCAGGGCTTCAACCGCCCGCCGACCGGACCGTGACACACCGCTCCTTATCCCACCCCCCTCAATATAGGTCTCCTTAGGTGGCTGCCTCACCATACCTAATGGTAATGCTAGCTCTGGCAAAGGCGGGGACAGGGCTTTCATCATGTATAGAAAATGGAATTTTGGCTGGTGCAGCTTGCTATGCAAGGATGAGAAAACCTTCACCTGCTCTTTGATGCAATTGCTAAAAGTACCTATTCATCTGGTCAGTCAGGTGCATAGCCTGCAGAGAAAGGAAATGGGCAATGGAAAAATAGAGGTAGGGAGACACTGGGCTCTTTGGAGAACTTTGAGATACAGCTCACAAGATACCTACCAAGACATTTTCAGACCACATCCTGTTGAAGTCTGGTGCTAATGGGGGTAGACTGGGCAGAAAGAAGAAGAAACCAGTCCTGGCTACTTCACCCGTTTGGCAGTAGTGGCTCTCAAGTCTGACCACAAAGCACTGCCAGATCCATCCCTGGGGCAATATCAATTTACAGGGCCTTTTTTCTCAGTATCATTATCAAATGTTAATGTTTACCAACCAAGTGCTCCTGTTTTATAGCCCAACACTCTATCTTCTTTAAGGACTGGAAACAGCCATACTGTATCATCGTGTGCTGCTGCTGTTGTTTTTATGTACACACTTCCATACCCTAAAACTATCATTTGAACACCAGTTTTCTTAGCATGGTAGGCAGTGTGCATAATCTGACATTCTTTAGGTCAACTCTCAAAGAACAAAGTGAATCTGGTGCTCGAAATCCCTGAGCAGGGTAGGGATTGAGAAGCTGAAACTCTTTTTTTTCATCTGTGTCCACCCATTGCGTGAGACTGGTAGAGAAATGCTTCTGAAACAACTTTTCAGGCAGGTGTTCCGTATATATTGCTTTCAACAGCATGGTACAACTCTTACTGTAAGGATATAATCCAAGAAGTTTTGCCACATGGCCAGCCTCTGAATGACTTAAAGGTTCTTGCAAGAGATCAATCATTCTGTATATTGACCAACTTAAATTACATTAGTAAAGTGCACAAGACTGTGAATGTACTGGAAGAACAGGGAAAGGACTCTGGTCATCTTTTTTAGCCTTAACATTTAGCAACAGGAGCTGTGTTCATGTTTGTGGTTAAAATCTGCTTATATTGGCTGGGTCAGGAAAAGGAGCTTAAATTTCTATTTTCTAGATGCTGGCACATCAACAGAGTGCTTTACACACGGGCCCAACTACATTTGCTCAATCAGGTGGATGGCATCCAAAATTACAAATATAGAAAGGGAAAATTGATGCACAACTGGAGAAAAGATTATAAATCATGGGGCAGAGGGGAGGAAACATAACTCATTAATTGGTCTACTGAATTTCAAATCAGAAAACCTGTTGCAGCAGATTGGATATTTTTTTAAAAAAAAATTGCAGCATTTTATAATTATATCAATGACAAAAGGAAATCATGGAGGGACGTGGGTGGCTCTGTGGTCTAAACCACTGAGACTCCTGGGCTTGCCAATCAGAAGGTCGGCAGGTGAGCTCCCGTTGTTCTGTCCCAGCTTCTGCCAGCCTAGCAGTTCAAAAGCATATCAGCACAAGTAGATAAATAGGTACTGCTGTGGCAGGAAGGTAAATGGTGTTTCCATGCACTCTGGCTTCCGTCACAGTGTCCTGTTGCGCCAGAAGTGGTTTAGTCATGCTGGCCACATGACCTGGAAAGCTGTCTGTGGACAAACACTGGCTCCCTCGGCATGAAAGCAAGATGAGTCACCTTTGACTGGACTTAACCTTCCAGGGGTCAGGTTTACCTCTTTTTTTACCTTTAGTTCCATCTACAACCATGTTGTTTAACAGAACTTCCATAAGCAGAGACAGTAGACCACTTGAGCACCCAGTGCTAAGGACCAAGAACAGGCTGCTGCCTTGTGTCCCACTTCTAAGCTTCCCAGGTCCCACCCCACCATGACCACTCTTGGCAAAAAGGCTGGGCTTAGTGGACCTTTGGTCTGGTCTGGCAGGGGCTCAAAACCTTCCTAAAGTGTCTCCCATCCATGCTGACCATTGGGCCATGCCTTCCCCTCCCTGCTGGGTCCCCCCTCACATGGTTTTCTCCTCTCCCATCAACCCATCTGTACCTGTTTGTCCAAATGGAGCGGCTGGTGTTGGGAGAGGGAGGAGACACAAGAGCAAGGTTTCCGAAAAGAAGCCTGAGCCCCAAGCAACAGCAGGCAATGAAGCTCTTTGAATATTGGATTAAGGCTGTCTCCAGCCTTATTGATATTCCCATAAGAAAGCAGCCAGCCAGCCAGTCCACTCACTTTAGTGCCCTATGAATATTTCATCACTTGAATTAAGCTCTGCGAGAAAAATAATTTCACCACTCAAAGAGCCTTTTTGGCTCATGGAGTTCATTCCAATCAAGCTCCCGGCACTCACTTCAGCAATGAGGTCACCATGGCTGGCCGCTGGAGCCACCCAACACTTAGTGCTCCACATATCTGTCTAACCAGGGTGGTCTTTAGGCACAAGAAAGGCAGAGATTTTCAGGAGACAGATAGCTGATATAGCTTCTAAATGCATTAGCTGCCGACTGAATAACACAGGGAAAGGATTCCAGGAAGAGCCTCGAGGGTCAGGGTAGCCAGGGCATTCGCACCAGGCCTCACGCCACTAAACTGCCTGCCACACATGGCGGAACAACTGATGGCCAACAGAAGCACCTGACCCTGCCTATTCCTGCCCCCGTTTAATTTGCTTGGTTGCAAATCAACAGCAGTTCCCTCCTCACCAAGGCCTTTATCTACAGGTTGCTGAGTGGGTGCCAGAGCAACGCTGTTGGCTGGTGTATGATATATCCTGTAATGTAAGGCTAAGACTGTGAGGAATGATCTGGGAGGCTCCTGGTCCAAATGTTGCCTCAGGGCCTCTTAAGACATTACAAAGGCTTCTGCCATTAGTCTTTAAGGTACTTTCTTTTTCAGCTTTTGCTGTGCAGACTAAGATGGCCACCTCCCCAAATTTCTAGGTGTACAGTATATTTGAAACGTTTAACTGTATATCTAAAATGTTTAAGTATACATCTTAAAACCATCAAAAGTGAAATTGTCAGACCCAAATTTGCTACCAAGCACAACTGACAGGTGCACTCAGCTTTAAACTGCCCTCAGCCTTGAACTCACGAGTCAGCTTGAGCTACCTTGTTGTTGTTTAGTCGTTTAGTCGTGTCTGACTCTTCATGACCCCATGGACCAGAGCACACCAGGCATGCCTGTCTTCCACTGCCTCCCGCAGTTTGGTCAGACTCATGTTCGTAGCTTCGAGAACACTGTCCAGCCATCTCATCCTCTGTCGTTCCCTTCTCCTTACACAGTTGTTGTAATGATCTCAAGGCAGTGGTTTTCAATCAGTGTGCTGTAACACCCTGGGGTGACTTGAATGATGGTCAGGGGTGCCATGAACAACACTAGGCCCCATCCCTCATTCCTTCCCTGCCTCCTCTGATGGGGGAAAAGAAACACAACTTCTAAAACAAAGCCAGAAACTCCCTACTCAAGCAGACAAACGAGATGTGTTTCTCTACTTTTTCATGAATATCTGTGCTATGTGGTGTTGGTCATCTTTGAAAGAGTGCTGCCCAAGCATGCACTGAACACGGTCCTAAAGTGGGTCGGGGACAGAGCAGGGGAATCCCCACTTATGCACGTTCAAGTGATACACGCCATGTCCTGGAATGGAACTCCTGCATAAGTGGGGATCCCCCTGTACAGTATTCCACAGGGAATCCACAGAAAGAATGTGGTTGGTCAAGGCAGCCATGGACTCAAAATGGTTGAGAACCTCAGTCTCAAGGTAATGTACGTAGAGCACACAGAATATTCAAAAGTCTGCAAACTTGATGATGGCTGACAGGCAATAGATTACTATTCAGAATGGATTACTATTCTGAATCTGGCAAACAAGTTAAAATCCAATGCTATAAACCCAGATGAAAGCTCACCTGTGTTCATCCTTCAAAGCAACTCCAAATTTTTGGACAATGCATGTTACCAAAGCGCATCTTGGGGACTTGGAATGCACAATATGACATTTGTTTTCTACAATGTGCACCACAACATCATGCATCATGACACACCCCTCCCCAATTATGTTGTGCTTTAAGCAATGACCTTAGAAGTAGGAGGGTTCCATCCCAAGCGTCCCATGACAGGCGTTCTGGTTCTAGTGAAGAAGGCAAAGACAAGGCCAAGAAGGGAAGTTTTCAGGCTCCAGCAAGGACTTGGCAGTGCGCAGCAGAGAACTCTCATGATGATGAGGTTCAGGATGCTTCCTCAGGAGCAGGGAAGCTCTCTGTACCTTACTCAGTGACCTCCTGCCTAACCTATAGTAGCCTGCCGCCATTCTCTGCCTCAGAGTGTGAGAAGTCTTGCAGGACTTCTATCCACAGAGCCTTGGAGATATTGAAGACTGAAAAATAAGGGATGCAGAGCTTACTCACACTTCAAGTCTTGTCAGGTTTGTAAAGATTCAGTTGGGTCCCGCTTCTTGCTGAGACAACATCTTCATGTAACTGCCTTACAAGGAGAGGGCTTTAGCCTTGGGGCTGTCCAAGGTCCTGTTCTTGTTCGCTTTCTGCTGTTGAATCCAGTAGAAGCAGCAACAATGCCTGCATGGCAGCTTGGCAGAGGACTCAGTATGTTGCCACTGACAAGAAGGCGCCTGTCTGACAGCCAGTTGCTGTCTCAATTCCAGCCGGAAGAGCCTGATTCCAGCAAGAGTTGGATAGCCAACTCTTTCACTTCCCTTTGAGCCCAGCTGTGTTGCAGAAGACTGGTGGGTTTTGTGTGGCAGTCCAAATACATTCAAGCAGCTGCATGCCTGCCTATCTCCCACAGCATATGCCAGTCAGAACTTTGCAAAAGTAAGTTCCACAGTTTAGTCTCCATTATTCATTCATCTCCTGTCACTATACTCAAAGAGCAATTTGAAACTAAATGCTTTATTTGTGTTATTTTATTCCCCGAGGGTGAAGCCATGGGGCAAGGGGAATAACCACACGTGGTAATCATGTACTGCGTAAATCTCAAATCTGAAATCATTAATAAAGATTAATACATTATGGCTCACCATGTGTTAATTCATGCTGCTTGCAATTAACGTGCATATGCATTTTGTGCCCATCTGTCTAGGAGCATGAGTGACGTTCAGAAGAAAGGAGCCAGTGGCTGTGTTAAAGGCTGCCCTGTGTAAAGGTCTTACCAGAAGAACATTATACAAGCAAGTTTTTAAAATTAGCTGAAATCTGATTGAGCTCTGCTGTTTTGCTTTGTTTTGTTTTGTTTTGGCCACATGAACAGCCAAGCATGACGTGTCAGGCAGAGGAGGCCTCAGAGGGGATCACTGATGTGCCACCGTGAAGGTGATGCACCTGTAGTATGGGATGGAGTCAATGAGCTGGACTAGCACTAGATACAAGCCATCATAAACACTGCCTGAACCAGCTTGACTTGAGCTGACATATACTGAAATGTTGGCAAACATCCTCTGTAAAGAACGGCTCTCTGAAGAAACTGCTCATCCTCCTCTTCCGCCTTGTATTTCTCCTCCATGTCTGCTGCTGCAGCGCTTGGCTAGATTCTCCTGAGTGAATTTCTAATGGTGTCTACTCAACCCAACCAACCCCAACTCTTGTTCCAAGAATGAAGAAGAGCCATAGCATGCGCAACCAGTTGGAAGAACTGTTGGCAGAAAATGCGTTGCTGCTTGAGGAAAGATCTGCAACTATGGATTCACCCTCACATGCAAACGGGATCTAATTCCCACGATCCCTATCTGAAAGCACATACAGTGTGGTCTAGTGCACCCAGGAAGATGGTGGAGCTACTGTGAAACCTGGTGGGATACCACTTAGCTGGGGTTCCTTTTCAGGCTGCCCATTTGTGTTTCTGCCTGGAACTGAACCCTGATGTTCATCCACAGGTTGCCAGCCAAGTGCCTGTGCCCACCAGTACCTCCTATGGCAGCTGCAAAATATAACAAAGAATATTTCATTTTTGTGATTAGTTACCTCGAACTTTTATAAGGAAAGGTGGGGTATAGTCACCTATCCACAATGCATGAGGGGCCATTTGCTCTTCTTGCTGAGTTCCTGCTTGAACTGGCTTAGCCTCTCCTATAAAAAATATACCTCCACATTTCGTTGGATGCTAGAATTAGACACCCGCACCAACCTTCCATTTTGAGCAAAGCAGAGGTGCAAATAGCTTCTTTCTGTGAGTGGCCAATGTAGCAATGCTGCCCCCGCCCCCCATTGATGGTGGCAGAGGAAGGGGGGCTCTTTTTCTGCTCTTTTAGGTGTGGCAGCCATTTTGTGTCATGTCTCCCAAGTAGCCATTTTGTGTTATTGGTTGGTTGCTATTTAAATTGTTCACTATTTTATTTTATTTTTTATTGTGTTTTTATCATGTTGTAACCCATCCTGGGAACTATGTTGAATAGTGGGTAATAAATATGCTAAATAAATAACTAAAACAGAATCACTACAAGAAATTATTTAGAGAACAGTTCTTAGGAGAGAAAGATAGACATCTCTTCATCAATTCAAATAAGAATGAGAAATATCATATATACCATAAATATACTAGATGCCTCAAACTGTTTACATGAGATGCCTTACAATACAACCACCAAATCTATATATATATATAAAAATGTAAACTGAGGATGTGTGTTTGTCTCCAATGTTCAACGAAACCGCTTGACCGATTGTGTTCAAATTTTGACACAAAGTCAAATGTGACTATGAGACCAAGCCCATACTGTTTTCAAAGACAGATGTCACACCTGTGCAATGTAAAAACCCCCAAACCCCGTGTCCAAAACCTCCCCACTCAGACGAAAGTGCATGCTGGGAAAGAGAACAGAGAAGCAGCGTCTCCATTGGCTGCAGACAATTGGTGACATCACAAAATTCCACAGCAACCAACTGAAAACAGGCCTTTTGCAGCAACAAGGCCCAGCATTGCCCAGCCAACTGACTAGGCCGCAGCATTGCCTAGCCAGGAGAACTGATTAGGCCGCAGGCCACAACCAACTGAATATGGGCCTTTTTTACAGGGCCGTGCCTTAGGGTAGGACAAATGTGTCGGGGCGGGGTGGGGGGATTTCACAGAACACGTGTGGGTAGGGGAGTCAGGGTTGGGACAGGGCAAAATGTTACAGAACACACGTATTGAGTGTATTGATTGTGTGCAAAATGAAGGCGGACTCTGAAGGGAGACTCTGAAGTCCATTTAACACAAAAAGCCACAGCAATGCATGGCATGGCCAGCTAGTTATATATAAAACATTTCCATGCTCCAAAATATGCATAATATATCAAACATAAGCCCACTTCATCAATAATTCTTCACCTGATAATAATATTTCACACAAAGTTAAATGTAGAATATCTGTCATTGTCTAGATTACATCTTCTCTTGCTAAAACTGATGAATGGCAGTCAGTTCCCATAAAACATTCCTATCAATTTCATTTCCCAACTTAATGGGATATTCAGTCATTTTTGCCATCTCTGCCATATACCACACCTTAGAACAGGCAGCACTGACCTTTCCAGACCCAGCTTTTAACCCAAACTTGTTTGGAGACCCACTTCTTAGTCTTTCACCATAACCTTCCTGGGTGTTGGTGTTCCTGTTGCCCCCCTCCTGGGATAAGGCTGCCCTGACCCACCAGCTGAAGACCAGTGCCTTAGACTGGCATGTTCTCAGGAGGGTGTCTTATTATTTCTGTTTGGTAGGAAGTACGTACTTTGCTGCTGTCAGTAATTCCTAAGGTGATTCACTATGTGACTCATTTAGCTCACATTTTACATAATTCATAAACCTCTTTGAGGGTTGTTTTAGTTGTTTTCTGGTACAATCAAGTGGTATATAAATTCTGTGAAATAAATAGTTTAACAGTGTGACTGGAGCCAAGAGTCCACTAGTGCAGCCATTAAACTAGTTGTACACTCTCCACAATTTTGTTCTCCAGCAACTGGTATTCTAGGACACACTGCATCCACTATTAGAGGTGTTACAGAACCGTTGTCACTAGTAGCAGCCATTGATTAGCATTATCGTCCCTTAATTTGCCCACCCACCCCCATTAAAGCCATCCACCTTAGGGACCAATGCTACAACTTATGGTAGCAAATTCCATAGTAACTTTGCTCTGCGTGAAGAAGGTTGTGGGAGTTGCAGCTGCTTTCTGTGTCACTTCTGTCCCAGCCTGACCAGATAAAGGTATGAGCAGGCCGGAAGCGGTGAGACAGGATGGCAGTAATTTAGATGCACGGGCGCACAGGTACATGACGACCGCAAACAAATTCCCCTTTTTAAAATTGATGTTACGTGCCCACCTCCCAGGCATCTTAGAGGTGGCTCATTAAATTATCTATATTTTGACAGGAGGCCAGCTATTTAAGAACTCTTAGCGGCTCCCACCTGGACCTGATGATTTGTTCATTTGTTAAATTTGCCAATAAGTCCTAGAACTTCAGCTTTAATTCAAAAAGTAAAAAAAAAAAACTTTGCAAAGGTTTTGTAAAGGTTGTTCCACAGGGCAGATCTACACCAAACATTTAAAACGAATCCAATGCTCATTTAAAGCACATGACTTCCTCCAAAGAATCCTGGGAACTGTAGTTTTTGAAGGGTGCTGGAAATTGTAGGGCTGTGAGTGAAAACAGATGGTTCCTGGGATTCTTTGGGGGAACTCACATGCTTTAAATGTACCTTGAATGTATGGGGTTTTCTCATGGCTACAGTGCGCATGGATTTCACATGCCACAGCAGGACTTTACACTTAGCAAGTCTCCCATTTTGTCTCAACCACCACTGAAAAGATTGCCTGAACTGATTGGACAGGGCTGGGGCGCAGGTGGAGAACACATCTTTCCCAGATTTTTGCTCCCACCTGTCCCTAGTTCTTCTCACTAAAATAACTACCTGCCTCAACCAAACATTCTACTTCCAAGGCTATCAACAAAAAATAATTAAAAAAATCCTTCCAGTAGCACCTTAGAGACCAACTAAGTTTGTCATTGGTATGAGCTTTTGTGTGCATGCACACTTCTTCAGATACATGCACATGAAAGCTCATACCTATGACAAACTTAGTTGGTCTCTAAGGTGCTACTGGAAGGAGTTTTTTTATTTTGTTTCGACTATGGCAGACCAACACGGCTACCTACCTGTAACTAAAACAAAAAATACAGTCATACCTCGTTTTAAGTACGCTTTGGTTTGAGTACTTTCAGTTTAAGTACTCCGCAGACCCATCTGGAACAGATTAATCCACTTTCCATTACTTTCAATGGGAAAGTTTGCTTCAGGTTAAGTACGCTTCAGGTTAAGTACAGATGTCCGGAACCAATTGTGTACTTAAACCGAGGTACCACTGTATATGATACAACCCATTGATTTCTGTTCCCCACACCTCCTAGGCTCATTATGCTCACACTCATAAAAAGCAGCAGTCCAGACAGCAGGTGGAGGAGCAGAACATGAGTATGTATTAACAAGGAATTTGAAACAGAGGTCCTTAATTACCTGATCATGGCAGCATCTCAGGGATCAACTGGTACATTTGTGGCTGGGTCATTTATTTCCTTGGCAACACCGGAGCATTGCAGTATGGGAATATGTGTTTCCAAAGAAGAGGTAGGGAATTTGACTTGTGTTTTGAACCATTACATAAGAAAGATGTTAGCCCATAATAGCCAAGATATACTAATATCTTATACTAACAGCCATTTTTGAACAGAGATGTTATGAAGCAAGGTGTTGGGGGCAGGTCATCTTCAGAGAATGAAAGCAGGGGATATTTCCTTGTAGCATGCCTGTGCTGGCAGGAAGTGACGTGGCTCCCAGGTCCATCCTGGTCCTTCAGCACAAAGCAAACCTGTCCAGTCAGGCCCAGACGGTTCTGTAATAGGACAGCTGGGCTCAGTTGTAGTGCTCAGTCCCAGAAGTGGTTTTCAGTGCCGGCGTTTAGCTGTGGAACATATGAAACAGAATATTGTGCTTTTGCATCAGTATTATGTGCTAATGAAAGACAAGCTGTTTGATAGTATCTCTTCCAGATACTGCTAACTCCTGCTGTTCTCTGGAATACAGAATGAAATTATCCACTGTGTACAAGATGTTCCTCCAGCCAAACAACCAGAACATGTCTTCTATCCGAGGCTTATGCAGCCAGGTTGTTTTCACAACACGAGTACCGGCTTCAGCGTTCAGTTTCCAATTTGCTCACTGAAAACTCTGTGAGGCCCCATAATCGTTTCAGGTGCCAATACAAGGCCCTGGAAACCCAAAGGTAGGGAAGACAGCATCTCCCTGATGACTATTGCTGCTCAAATCCCTCCCAAAGATGTCGCTCCTCTGTTGGGTTGCTACCTAACTGTGTGTTTGTTGATGTCCATATCCTATTTAATAGTTCTATCCTTTAGTGCTGTGTGTGTTTAAAATTGAAGTCACAGAATCCAGATCACAAGAGAGTTATTGGGTCCTGCCAGTGTCATGAGAGCAGGTACTGCCAGTGCCAGATAGGACTCAAGGAAAGCCATTGTCAAAGTGCTTGGCCACTCAGTTGTGGCCTCCCACTTGAAAAAAAGAGAAGAAAAACAATCTCTCCTCCTGCCAAAAGACTCTCAAACCCAAACCTTACACTTAAGGTGCCTCTAGACTGTCAGCATTTTAAAGGAGAGATTCAAACACATCCTAGAGATTTATTTTTGCATAATTAGACAACAAACTGCACTGAAAAGTGTGAAGTCAACAAATGACTCATGGGAAAGCATATATCCACCCCGCAATCAAATCAGGGTGAACATTCATTCTCATATAACTCTTAACCCTTTTAACTCCCCATATGAACCAACCTGGACCATGCAATCATCATCTGAGGTCATTCTTTATGTATCCCCTCCATGAGAAGTCCGGAGGGTGGCAGCATGAGAGCGGGCCTTTTCTGTGGTGGCTCCCAGCTTGTGGAATGCTCTCCCCAGGGAGACTCGCCTGGTGCCTTCATTACATATCTTTAGGCATCAGACAGAAATGCCAGGCGTTCGGCTGATTAACATTCTATGGCTTTCTAAATGTGTTTAGGGAGGTATTGGTTTGTTTTTGTTTTTGTATTATGTATTTTGTTTTTGTTTATGTATTATGTATTTTGTATTCTCATTTTGTATTTTTCTGCTGTGGACTGCCCTGGGGTCTTTGGATGAAGGATGGTATGCAAATTAAATACATAAACAAACAGGTTTAAAAGAGAACAAAATTATCTGCTGGCCTTAAAGAACAGAGCAGAAAAAGGAAGAACAAAACCCAACAAAATATTGGTAGTGGCATCATCCTGAAGGAAGGAGTGAGGATGCCTGATGTCGCCCACCAAGCCTGGCACCAACAACTGACATCCATGGGCAGCTGATGGGGTTCCAGCTACCTGCCAAGGCCCATGGCCCCCAGCCTGAACCACTGGGTCTGGTAGCCACTTGTTTTAATTTCCTGCTACGATTCCTGCTGAGGCATTACTCCAGGGCATCATGGGAAGTTTAGCTGATGGTCCCCAGAAGACATTTTAACTCCCCACAGTGCTCCAGAATGACACTACATGATGGTCCATGGAGGAGAATTAAAATGGCAACTGGCTTCCATTCACCTGGTGTGGATGGAGGTGCTTCTGCTCCTACTGTCACCATTGGCTGTGGCTGCTGGGGGCACGATGATGGGGGCACATTTAATCATGCTGTTTTCCCTTTTCAGTTTGTGATTCTCACATTGTAAGCCCCTTTGAGGACAGAGAGGTAGATAAGGAAACCAACCAGCTGCACTGCAGTATTTGAAACAGAATATGCATGCAATTGACAACCATGCTAGCTTTGCTTTGTTAGCACCTGTCTGTCCTTAGAGACCATGAAGTGCTCCTCTGGGGGTGAAGTCAAACTGCTGTGTTAGCAGTACTGAAGTGACCTCCCCGGGGCGCAAGCCTGGGAAGTGCATATGGAGATAACCAAAAGCAGATCAGAAAACAAATGGCAGGTGGCTCTGTGGGTTAAACCACTGAGCCTAGGGCTTGCTGATAAGAAGGTCGGCGGTTCAAATCCCTGTGACGGGGTGAGCTCCCGTTGCTTGGTCCCAGCTCCTGCCAACCTAGCAGTTTGAAAGCATGTCAAAGTGCAAGTAGATAAATAGGAACCGCTACAGCGGGAAGGTAAACGGCATTTCCATGTGCTGCTCTGGTTCGCGAGAAGCGGCTTTGTCATGCTGGCCATATGACCTGGAAGCTGTACGCCGGCTCCCTCGGCCAATAACATGAGATGAGCGCGCAACCCCAGGGTCGGTCACGACTGGACCTAATGGTCAGGGGTCCCTTTACCTTACCTTACCTTTAAAGGAAATCAAGAAAGGGACCAAATGTCACCCTGAGGAAGAGAAGCCCATTAGATGTGTTGGGAGGAGGGCAGAATAGGGGAAAAAATGATGCTGGGGATCACATAGGAGAATAGCAGCACCTCCGAGTTGCTCTGTAAGATACACTGTTTTCTCTTTGGGCACCTCCTTCCATAGCTGCCAAGTATCCCGTATCCGCCGGGAAAACCCCTTTTTTTCTTACCGTTTCCGGCGGTCTCCCGTTTGGCGGAAAATCCCGGCATTGTCCCTTTAATTTGCTTCTTCCCGGCGGCCATTTTTCTGGTGCCGCTTTGCCCTTCTATGGGCACCAGAAAATGGCGGCGCCGGCGTCGGAAGTCGCTTCCGCGCATGACCGGAAGTTGCGTGACGCGACTTCCGGTTGCGGTTTGCCCTTCTATGGGCATCAGAAAATGGCGGCGCCGGCGTCGGAAGTCGCTTTTACGTGTTTCCGGTCATGCGCGGAAGCGACTTCCGGAGCTGGCGCCGCCATTTTCTGGTGCCCATAGAAGGGCGCAGCGCCACCGGAAGTTGTGTCACGCAACTTCCGGTTATGCGCGCGCTGCCGATCCCGGATCTTTATGATCCGGACTTGGCAGCTATGCCTCCTTCTTCTATGGAATGTTGAGCCCAACAGTGATGCTGTTGTTGGTTAGTGTCCACCCCATCCACCCCACGGTCAAAAAGGATGGGATATAGTCCAGGATGGCAGTTATGGATAGGGCAGTGATGAGCAACCTTTTGAGCTTGGTGTGTCAAAATTCACCAAAAAACGGAGCATAACTCGGGTGGTGTGTCACTTCGAGTAAAAAAGCATAATTTCGCGATATTTATAGTTTAAATAACAAAAATGTATAATTGTAATATATAACTGTATTTAATAAACCAAAAACTAATTATTTAACCAAACCAAACAAAAAACCCCTTATTTATCACTAAGTGCCTAGAGTTGTTGAGCTTTTGGGGGGGAGCTGCTGACCAAAGTTTTGGAGGTTTTTTGGGGGGTGCAAAAGTTGCTTTGCTTTTTTTGGGGGGGTGCCCCAAAGCTGCTGTGCTTTTGGGGGGGGGGAGAGAAGAGAAATAAATGACGAATAATACCTTCGCTGGAACTAACACGCAGCACCGACATAGTCTGCCAAAGCACCAGAAAAAAACAGCGCAGAAAGGGTTTAAAAACCAATCTCTGGCTACCAGCAGCAACAACAAAAAAGGATCGGAGACAAGCTGTAGCGTGAGGAGGAGTGGGAGAACAAATGGGGGGGGACAACAGCGCGAATGGGCAGATGGGGTGCGTGCCAGCAGTGAGGGCTCTGCGTGTCACGTCTGACATGCATGTCATAGGTTCGCCATCACTGGGATAGGGTATGAAGCCTCATCCATTCTTCCTTGTCACTGTCTCCATGATATCCAACTCTTTGGTACATTAACAGATGACATTAAATTCTGCAGATAACACCATGTGGTTGTAATGGCCGTCAACACCTGACCAATTGTTACATTGCAGAATTGGCATAGTTTTCGTCCATCAACTCCCTCTTGCAGCCATGATAATTTAGGAAACTAAGAAGCTACCTTTTATCATTGTTCCATCTAGAGCTGTATGGTGAAGTCCTTGACTGGCGAAGGATCTCCAGAGTTTCAGAAAGTGTTCCCTCCCAGCCCTACCTGGAGATGCCAGGGACTGGTCCTGGAACCTTCTGCAGGCCTGGGTAGAGGAATTTTTTGCCTGGCACCTAAAGACAGGTAATGATGGCGCCAGGCGAGACTTTCTGGGGAGAGTGTTCCACAATCAGGGAGCCACCACAGAAAAAGCCTGTTCTCTTGTTGCGACCCTCTGAACCTTTCTGGCTTAGGGGGACATAGAGAAGGGCCACAGGTGACAAGCACAGGGTCTGGGTTGGTTTGTATTGAAAGAGGTGGTCCTTAAGGTATTGAGGTCCCTTATAGGTCAACACCAGCACTTTGAATTGGGCCCAGAAACAGACTAAAAGTATGTAGAGCAGGCATCCCCAAACTTCGGCCCTCCAGATGTTTTGGACTACAATTCCCATCTTCCCCGACCACTGGTCCTGTTAGCTAGGGATCATGGGAGTTGTACGCCAAAACATCTGGAGGGCCGCAGTTTGGGGATGCCTGATGTAGAGGATGTTTGTGCCTGCAGGCCTCCACCTGTGAGCTCCTCTTAACCCTTTTGTGCACTGAGCGTGGCTCAGTCGGGTGTACAACTGTGGCCCCACCCACAGAGGGAATTAAAGCGGTCTGCCTCATAGCGGGAGGAAGCAAGATTGGAAAGTATTAAGTTTTTGGCCCTCAGATACAATGTGCAATGAATGAATATGCATGCAAGATGTCACCAATTGTTCTGCAGGCTGGAAAACCCTAAAACTATGGTAATCAGTTAATTGAGATGAGTGTGTTAGGAGGATGAGAGAGAGAGAGAGAGAGAGAGAGAGAGAGAGAGAGAGAGAGAGAGAGAGAGAGAGAGAGAGAGAGAGAGAGAGAGAGACTTTCCATGGAAGGAAAATATTTAGTTAGTTAAGCAAAGTTAGTAGAGCTCTGCCTTTGCCCCCAGATGCCCCCTGTACAAGTAAGAAAAAATCTGCTTCCAACATGGAGCAGAACCAATATACATGCACAAGGTTTCATAACACCAGGCAGAGTAGTCACTTTCCATTCAGCCAGCGCATTAACCACAACCACTCTTTCCTTCTCTCCCTCTCAGCCAATCCTCACTTGCCAATTGTGCCATATTTCTTCAGACCTGTGTGTGTGTGTGTGAATCTTTTCCCTGATGTCAGAAGAAACATTACCAACTAGGCTGGAGGATCTCCAGGCACTTGATGCACTAACTAATAAGGAACTTGCTACGAAGTCTTCCAGTGTTACTTCATACATGCCATGGAAACTTTTCCATGGAGGAGCCAAAAGGAAACAAGATAACACCTCAGACTAAGTGCCTCAGAACGACGGGGAGGAGGAATTGGTTCTGCTGACCAAATCTGAAATTTCATTTTCCGCACCAGGCAAAACTTGGGCGCATGTCTGCACATGTTTAAAAAGAGTGCAGGTTGTTTTTACAGGAACAGCAGACCCAAGTAATCCTCATCATGGTGAACACTCCCCAACCCCCGCTTTAGTTTCCAAGCAGGCTGCCCTGGGCCTGCCCCTGCTGCCTTGGGACCACCAAAATCATCTGCACCTACTTGCTGTTGGCTCAGACAGCATGAGTAGATTTGTTCCATGCTCTTTGTGTGTAGACTGACAGGGAGGAGTGAATGGGGAATCTCTTGTCAAGCCTTACAAAGGCCCCCTCTCCTTCCCAGATCCTCACAAAGGCTGCTTCCTTTGGAAACCCTGAGGAGGAGATGACTAAAAAACTGACACTGACACACCTGTTTCTTGGGTCTAGGTTTTATCACAGCCTTTCTCAGCCTTGGGTCCCCAGATGTTGTCGGACAACACCCATCACCCATAGCAAGCAGGACCACCAGGGGACCCAAAGTTGAGTCCAGTCCCCTAAAGGGACCCTTGACCGTTGAGTCCAGTCATGGACAACTTTGGGGTTGTGCCGCTCATCTCACTTTACTGGCCAAGGGAGCTGGCATTTGTCCGCAGACAGCTTCCGGGTCATGTGGCCAGCATGACAAAGCCGCTTCTGGTGAACCAGAGCAGCACACGGAAACGGCGTTTACCTTCCTGCCAGAGCAGTACCTATTTATCTACTTGCACTTTGACATGCTTTCGAACTGCTAGGTTGGCAGGAGCTGGGACCAAGCAACAGGAGCAGGCCCGGCTCTAGGTGCACTCCCGGTGGTGCGGGGCACCAGGGGGGGCGCTGTGCGACGAAGCCGTGATGAAGCCGTGCTGTGCGCTGCGAGGGCAGGGGCACCAGAGCGATCTCCGCGCCTCAACGCCAGGGCGCCTGACTTGCTCGAGATGGCCCTGAACAGGAGCTCACCCCATCACAGGGATTCGAACCGCCAACCTTCTGATCAGCAAGCCCTAGGCTTAAATAAGGCCACTTACTGGCATATATTCTGAAATTGTCATTTTGTTCCTGTTTTCTGGGATTGAGTGCTGGGAAATTGCATCCAGATATTTGGAACGCTGATATGTTTTTTGTTTATTGCTGGTTTTAATTTTCTGAAAATTTTAATTGTTTTTACTAATGATTATTTTTTGTAAATCTCTTTGAGGTTTCTTCTTTTACAATCGAGTAGTATATAAATTTTATGAAATAAAAATAAAAGGACAACAGATGGTTAAAGACCCAAAGTTAGGTCTGCTCTCCATATTTGAGGGAGACAATTAACACTTTTTTGTTCACACCTTTGATTATATTCTTCCTGGTCACAGCCCAATTAACTATAACCCAGGGCTGGGAAGATACCTTGACTTTTACTTGTGTAGTATGAAAATATGCTGTAGATTATTTCTGTGAAGTAGCTGATTCACGAACTTACAAGTCACCACAATATTTTGCAGCCATGTGGGGGCCTTTCTTTGCCTTACATGAACACTCAGACAATGGATCACCTTGTTCCAGCCAAGTATGATTTTATTTGGAAGAATTATTGAACTTGTTTGGCCCATCATCTCTTCTGTTAAAAAAAAAGACAGACAGACAGACACCAAGCAGTCTGGCAACCTTACAGCTAGAAATGAGGTGATGATAGCAACAGGGAGAATAGAAAAGAGAACTGTCAGAATACTGGGCAGGAGAGAAAGTCCATTTTTTTGGTGGTGGCCCCCAATTATGAAACACCCTCCCAACTGGTATGGATATGGCCCCACCAGTGCAAACTTTAAAATGGGCCCATAGTGCTGCTTTTAATTTGCTTTAGCTAATTTGCAATGGTGTATTGCTGTTTTTTTAGACTGTTGCTTTACATGATTATATTTTATTCTGTGTAAGCTCTCTTGTGAGGGCTCTGCCCTGAAAAGCAGTCTGGCAATATTTAAAATAAATAAAATTAAATAATCAACAGTAGCTGAGGAAGCTCAAGGAGGCTAAAAACAAAACAGCAATGCTCAAATTTGGTGGATTTCAAACATTCTCTCTTTAGTGGGACATTTTGCACAGTCGCAGCTTGTCTGCAAAGGAAACTTTTGCACATCTGCACAGCTCAGAAGATTTGGGAGCATTTTCTAGGGCCTGGGCTGTGTCCACAGCAGGATATGACTGCATACACGGGTCCCTGTGTTTGCTTTTGTCCATGCATGGCTGCTTTCAGTTTTATACCTCCAAAATCTGTATTGATGTTTCCCATCTGCACTACTGGGTGGTGCTTGATGGGATGCTTGTATTGTTGCCCCCTCCCTTCAGTTAGAACCTCCTCACCTACATTCAGTGTGGAAATGTGCAGGCTGAACCCTTGGATGAGTGGGCATCACAAGCAGCTTCAAATCCACATGAAAAACAGGCAGTTGCGAGGGAGAGGTAGGGACAGGTAGGCAAGGGGTAGAAAGCTCAGTGCAAAGCTGACCAAACATAGGTAATATTTCTGAGTCTCTTCTATGGCAATGGTGACTGCAAAGAAGCAGCACTTCCCTAGCGATTGGCGTTTGAGCCGTGTCTCCCAGCAGAGCTCTCTGAGTGGTTCATGGCCTTCTTCAATCTGGCCTGCAAAGCTCTGGGAAGAACGTTCAGAGGTTAAGGTGACCTTTGGCAAAGCCCTTCAAGGAAAAAATAACATTCATTCATCAAAATCTGGGCACCACCAGTTCTGCAGTTCAGTCTATGGTTGTGGCAAATATGTCAGAAAAGAACCCTGGGAAACCAGGGTTCAAGTCAGTGATAAAACTGACTGGGTGGCATTGGACTATTCACTATCTCTTGGCCTAACTTATCTCACAGGGTTTGTGGGTAGATGAAATGGGGAGTGGAAGAAGCATGCATTCCATGCGGAGGGAGGGTGGGATTGTTGCATCTGTATGTTGAGACATAATGGAGTGCGCCTCCAGGGGTGAAGTCAAACCACTGCAGAATCACAGTGCCTGCTGTGGCTGCAAGGACCAGGGTCATCTAGTTCAGTGCTTCCCAACCCTGGGTCTCCAGCTGTTTTTAAACTACAACTCCCATCTTGGGAAACAGTGATCTAGTTTAACCCCCTGTAATGCAATGCAGTTATCCTGTTTTTTTGTCCTGGGATGATGATGATTGAGAAGAGCAGTTAATAACCTTCACAGTGTGAGATAAGGAACACAGTGGGCTTGCCAGGCAAACCAAGCCTACCACATTTCACAGCAAACTTGGCTCATCGTGCTATCAGGGGGCAATTGGGTATACCTTCCTAGACAATACATGTTTGCAGTTCTCCGGTGCATGCAATAAATAGCCTGTTAGATAGCTGATTAAGGAGAGGCCAAATGGATAACATCTCGGATCTTGCATTATTTGTTGGAATTCTTAAATGGCTTGTGGAGAACTCTCGACACTCGGGCAGAATCCTTTGCAATCTTGATGGCCTTTCTCCTGCCAAACAGCCCTGAGAGACAAGTCTTTACTAATTAATCCCTTATTACAGATGGAGAATTTGAGGCTGGGAGACGGATGGAGCTTTCACAAGTGATGATAAGAATGCCTTTAAGTCTGGAATGCATCACTTCTGAACATCGCTGATGTTTTGCAGAAAGCAGAGCAGATGCATAAAACCCCCCACTAAAGGTGTATCTTGGAACCATGCAGTGTAGAGCACTTGCACAGAATCGCTGTTATTTCTTTCCTGTTTGTGCATGTGTGGATTTTGTTAATGCAGCATGGAAAGTTCACATGGTACATTCCTACCAGGGCATGTTTTCCAGAGGCAAGAATCGCACAAATACTGATGTATGTCTCACATGTGGAAATGCCCTTACAAAAACAGGACACTTTAAAACCGGTTTTAGTGATGCTGATGAAAACAGCCAATGTTCCCCCAAGACCATCCCAGTTCGCCTGAGGTTTCAGTGGGGATTGAAAGAAACATAATATGCAGCAATGTATAGCATTGGGGTGGGGGTGGGTTCAAGGCATGTCACCTACGTTGCCTCAGTGATTCTTAAAGCCACCCTCCCCATACAGTCATACCTCGGTTTAAGTACGCTTTGGTTTGAGTACTTTCAGTTTAAGTACTCCGTGGACCTGTCTGGAATGGATTAATCCACTTTCCATTACTTTCAATGGGAAAGTTTGCTTCAGGTTCAGTACGCTTCAGGTTAAGTACAGACTTCCGGAACCAATTGTGTACTTAAACTGAGGTACCACTGTATTGTGAAGGGGAGACTTAGGCCATTTCTTGAGTTAATGTCCGAGATGAGATTTGAAATAGGGCAGAGGGGGGTGTCTTTCCAGTTCGCACTTTTAACTACTAAACCACACAATTTGTTCCTAAATGGATTTCCTCCGTGTCAGTCCACATTGAGGCGGCTTTGGATCTAGTCTCTCTGACTTCAAAGAGGGAGTGGGCATTTTCTCTGAAAGGAATGAAGTCCACAACCATCTTTTTGTAATATTCCTGTGCATGTTTCTCTGGATTGCCGTCTGTATGTTTTCACCAGAGGTTTCCTGGTGGTGGTGTTTAGATAGATCCTCCTCTCTTTCCTGATCCTCAGATTTCCAGCTCAATATTCTTTCTGTCCTTGTTTGCCCTGCCTTATAGTGCTGTGTTTTCTCCCCTCTCTCCTCCTGTTTATCCAGTCGTCTCTTCCAGTGCCTTTTCCTTTATAAGTTTACCTGCATCCAAGGAGATCCTGCTCCTGCTTTGAGTTCTGTACCTCCCTCTCCTGATCCTTTGAGCTTTTCCAACAAGTTGTGTCAGCCCCACTTCCCCCTTTACTCCGACCCCAACTTAATATAAATATCTTTTTTCTTCTTCCCCAGGCAGTGCCTGCTGTGCTTCCTTAAAAATCCGTTCCCTCCAAGTTTCTTTCTTTCTTTCTTTTTTCCTGATTTGAAAGCCTGTACCCTGGAAGGGGCCTCCCACTCCCAGCTTTTCGCTGGCAACCTTTGCTTTCGTCTGATCGGCACAGATAGTGTTTTGCAGTGAAGAAAGGAGTTAAAGAGGAGGGGGAGAAGTTCACGTTGAGATTTCAAAACAGCTCCTACCAGCCTTTGTGGACCCTCACTGGAGCAATGGTGGGAGGTGGGCTTTTCATAAACAAGTAAGCAACTTTCTAAAGTCTCTCCCCATTAAATGGGTTGTTTTTGGCACAGAGTGAGTCTTTCCCTCTGGCACTGCGGGTGGGTTTTTATACGGTTTAAAAAACACACACACCAAAAAACTGAAAATCCACTTGTGTGTCTCCTCCGAGGGCGGTGATCTGTGTGGGGTAAGTGTGGGAAGAGGAAGCTAGGGGGCAGGTAGGCTTCAAATAAAATTTGACACCCGCTCCCAATCTTCTTAATTCACGCCGATCGGACTTTTATATAGCTTACCTTTCCCGCACAGGTCACACAGAAGAGGTCGGGGGTCGCTGATGCATTGAGAAGAAAATGCAAAAGCAGAGAGGGGAGAGCCCCGTCTTTGTTCAAACCTTTGCGCTGGATCTCTCTGCGTGCAAAGGTTCTCGCGCAGCCACTTTCACCGAATAAAAGTGAGGGGGCTGCTGCAGGTTCTAGACACTGTGGGTCTCTCCTCTAACCCTCCCCTTCCCGGCTTGAAGGGTGCGATGGGGAGAAGCTGAGGGGTGAAGAGCTAGGAAGGTGGTGCGTTATAGCGTGGGGGGGGGAGACCCTATTTCGGGGGAGGTTGCAAGAAGAAGAAGCAAGCAAGCAAGCCACCCTCTTCCCAACTTCGGGGGTGCCAAGAATGGAGAATGGAGTGGGACGGAGGAGACGCGCAGGGTGGGCGATCGGCAGGCAGCCGCCGTCGGAGATCCCCTCTGCGTGGGTCGCTGCTCCGAGTAGCTTTCGCTTCCTTTTACTCAAAGCGGGAAGGCCCTTGCGAGAGCCGCTTTTCTTACTTCATGGAAAGCGCGGCGACGGGTGGGAGGGAGCGAGGTGATCTCGCTTGCTTTCCTTCCGACCCGCCACCCCACCCCTCACCCCGATTTCCTTCCTTCTGCACTCCCTGCTCGCCACCTGGCAGCCTGTCGCTTTGACGCGCGGCCGCCTGAAGAAGCGCCGGGTGTAACTCGGAAGCCCTGCTGCCGTTTCCCCCATTTAGACCCGAGGAGGTGGTGGTGGTGGCTGCGGATGGCGCGGGGGTCCCTCGAGGGGTCCCTCCGCCTGCGTGGCTCCAAGCCCGGCTCGTAGCGAGAGGCCCGGGCCGCTCGGCGCATCTCGGCAGAAGGCCCCGCTTGGCCCGCAGACGCCAACCGGCAAAGGTCGCGAGAGGAAGGAAGCGCCGGTGTGTTGCTGCCTGCGCGTCCCGTCCGGCACCGAGGTGGCGCACGGGCAGCGCTGGGAACGCGCGGCAAAGCGCCCCAACTGCTAAGCACGAGGTCTGTCTACCGACCGGGTCGCAACCCCGACCAGGGAAACCTCCGCGAGGAGGAGCAGACCTGGAATCAGCACAGAGCAGTTCGGCTCGTTTCTTGCGCGCAGGCCCCAGGCAGAGGTGGGGCACGCGGGGCCCTCCAGATGTAGCTGGATCTTCACCCCTGGCTATAATGGCTGGAAGTCCGGCGCCGTCCGGGGGACTACTGGTTTCCCACCCCTGCACAAAACACCCTTCGCCAACTGGGCGCCCTCCAGGAGTTTGGACTACAACTCCCATCAGTCCCGGAGGGCGTCCACTGGGCGAAGGCTGCTCAACATCATCTGCCTCTGTATCTTTTCAGTAGCCCATACTGTCCAGGCCAGGCATCCCCAAACTGCGGCCATCCAGATGTTTTGGCCTACAACTCCCATGATCCCTAGCTAACAGGACCGGTGGTTGGGGAAGAAGGGAATTGTAGTCCAAAATATCTGGAGGGCCGAAGTTTGGGGATGCCTGGTCCAGGCGCAGGCGCCCCTTTTGCCTGCCGCCCCCGTGGGCGCACTGGAAAGGGCCTTTCCAAATCATTCGTAGGGCTAGCCTCGCAGGAGATTAAAGCTACCACGCAGTGACCCCAAATTGAGGGTTCTTGATCCCCGCCTGTAGCCAGATTATAATATTAACGCATTCCCTCCAAAGCGCATTCACCCACCCCTCTTTTAGTCGACTGGAGTCCCGCCCAAATCCATTTCGGGAGCGATATCCGCACCCTCCTGGAGCCAATTACAAGGCTTCTTCCTTCAATGTTTTCCTTAACGCGCCGGGCGGGAACCTGGAAGTGGAGACTGTGAATTCGAACGAGAGTCCAAGCGCCCGAGCGTGTTTTACTCGGACGGGTTAGGGGTGCAGCACTGCGCACAAGTGTCAAGTGGGTGAACTGCACTGAACTCAAGTGGGTCTGGCTTAAGAGCAAACGTGTTGAAGGATCGTCTCCCGTGTCACGGGCATCCCGATTCTGATATTACTCAGAAGCCACGGATTTCCACGTAATGCTGGAAAACTAAGTTCCACACAAACTAAAGGGACTTACTTTCACGTGGATGTGTGTAAGGTTGGGATTCTGCGTCTGAAAATCCCTAAATTTAGTCGACTTCAGTTACAAAAGCCCCGATCCTGAACATGTTGATGCAGTAGTCCGCACCGAGTTTAATGGCACACACAGCCCGATCCTATGGGCATGTTGATTCAAAAATAAGTCTCATAGAGGGGGGTGGGATTTACCCTCAAGCATTGGAGCTTTATCAGCGGGGTCGGAAGGGGAAAGGGAGGCGCTGGATTGGGACTGACGGGCTGTCACGCAGGTAGCAAAGCCAAGGTAACGGAAAAAGCAGCCCACACGCCTACGCTTCCTCGGAAGTAAGGTCTACTTGTTTCAGTGGCTGACCTTCCTTACTTGGGCGTAAGCCCACCCGAGCACGGTAGTACTTCTAAGAGTGAATGGGATCCGGTCGCCAAACCACTACCGCCATCCCCAAGGGGTACCACCCTGCATCTTTCCGAGCGCGCGGGGAGGAGAGAGAGGATGATGGGAGGCGGGGGCGAGGGGGAGGGGGCACCGAGAAAGGCAGGAGGTGGAGTGATGTGCAGAATTTATGAGATTGGCCATCAGCAGCAGCATCAATCCTCTTCAAACAAAGCCGAGAGCGAGCAGCTCTCCAGACGCACGCTTCTTCCTATTGCCTCCCATTCTCTTTCGCAGGAATCCAGCGGGATCGAAGGAGAGCCGAGGGAAGCCGCACCTGGGGTGGCGACTACGCGAGAAAGCGGCCGCCCCGCGCAAGCTGAGCTCCGGGAACGAGGGGCAGCGCACGGCGTCCGGAGCTGCGTTCTCGTCTAGGACCAGGAGGGCAGGGCGACACCGGAGAGAAGCGGGCGAGCGACCGGACCAAGGCGAGGCGTCGAGGATGCTCGAAGGAAGCCCTTGAGGGCTCCCTTGGTCCTATGACCCTGCAGGGCGCTCGGGGGAGAAGTTCGCCGGGCGAGGCGATGTACCTGACCGTTGTCCGGCAGAGGGGCTGCAGCAGCTGAAGCCCGGCAGCCATCGACGCGCCCGGAGCCGACTCATGTGAAAGGGAGCCGAGGGACCGACACGGACTCAAGGACAGGGAGCGGCTACCCTGAAGGTGCGCGCCGGAGGATGGCACGTCCCGGCTGGACGCCGCTGGTGGCGACCGCCGCCTTCCTGGTGGCGACCGTGAGCCTGCTGGGCGTGGCCGGCTCCGAGCCCGCCTGGCGGAGGCCGAACGGAAGCCCGACGCCGGAGTCGCACGACGGGGAGCGCTGCTGGCTTCGCAGGACTCGCTCTGCCGCGCGGCCGCTGCGCCCCGACGCCACCTACCCGCGTCCAGGGCGGGCGGCAGCAGCGGCGCCGGTGCAGCCCAGGCGCGCCCGGAGCGTCGAGGGCAGCAGCGTGGAGGACACGTGGGGCGAGAGCAGCCCCTTCCCGCGGCGCGCGCGCGCCAGAGCCGGGCCTTCGGCTGCAGGCGCCGTCGCCGCGCTCTACTTCTCGGGCAGGCGGGAGCAGCTGCTGTTGCGCCCGGGGGTCGTGGCCGAGCTGCCCCGCTTAGAGTTCACCGTCGAGGCGTGGCTGAAGCCCGAGGGCGGCCAGAGCAACCCAGCCATTGTCGCAGGTAAGCGGGAGGGGCTCTGGGAAGGGAAAGGGGTGAAGGCTGAGGCAGGCGCCCGGGCTTTCCGAGAGCTGCCCTCTAAAACCGAGAGATGTCAAAGATGCGCGGGATCCGAGCGCCCGACGACGTTCGTGTTTCCTTCAAGTTAGGCTCGAGGTCCCAGCTGGACCCGAGGGATGCCGCTGATGGTATCGTACTAGTTAGATTTTACCGATCTAATGTTCTCCCACGGGGGGGGGGGATAAATAAATGCAGGTACTAAATTAATAAATGGCCATTACTTTTCAAGAAGTTTCGACAAACTGTTGGGTGGGGGTAGGGAGGGGCTAAGACTGGCCACAAAGAGCCACAGTAGATAGGGAGAGGGTCGAGCTGTTAAGAATGCTCACCTTTCCCGTTAGAAGTAAACTTTTGTTCTATTTGCCACACCCACTCTGAAATGAAAGGAAGGAAGGAAGGATTGTTCAGTAGGTAGAGCCGGCATGAGTTCGAGCCCCACGTTGGGCAGAAGAGTCTTGCATTGCAGGGGGTTGGACTAGGTGACCCTTGTGGTCCTTTTCCTTCTCTTCAGTTCTGTGATTCTACCATTCTAAACTTGGCAACTAATAATCGGAAAGCTCTTCAACTCTGTATTCAAAATGATTTGAGTTGATTTTCCTGATTCTTTTGTGTTTCCTGTTAAAAACCTTGATCCATTACTCGCTTCACCTTTCTGACTTGACGAATAACTGGACTGTCCAGCAAATTTCTATTCCTAGATACAGGTAGGTAGCCATGTTGGTCTGACGTAGTCAAATCAAACTGAAGAAGTGTGCATGCACACGAAAGCTCATACCAATGACAAACTTAGTTTGTCTCTAAGGTGCTACTGGAAGGAATATTATTATTATTATTATTATTAGTTTCTATTTCTAGAGTACCTCCAGATGGGTGTTTGGTGTAGGTTTGGTGCTGTTCATGCATACAAACGCTTTTTTTTTTGCAGCATTTACACAGATGGGACGGCATCAGCATCAAAAAGCCAGCCAGTACTCCCCCCCTCCCCCCAATGAATCCAGATAACCAATAAGTTGGGGGAAAGTGTCATGCCAAGGACCTATATGCAATATCTTGAATGACCGGTTTGCAGTACTAAGGCCTGGTCTGGAAGCACCCTGACAGCAAGCATATTTTACACGATAACATTTCAGAGATGGAAAATGGGAGTACTTGATTACTAGTGGATACTCCTGATAATGCATCAAGAATGAGTGCTGAATGCAGCCCTTCCTTGTGTTCTACACATTGCTCACATTGCTGAAGCATGTACTGCACTAGAGCAAGGAAGGGTTGTTGTTGTTTTACTTACAAGGAAAGCAGTTTCAAATCAACAAGAGCATGCATGGCTTGAGGCTGCCCTGTGTATTTCATTTTCATTTCCCTTTTAATTTGTGTATGGCCTTTCTATATTACTATGCACGATCTGATCCAATACAGAAAAGTAATAATAAAAACATAACTTTAAAATAAACAACTTATAGGGTGGGTCTTGCTGAATTCCCAGAGATCACCTTGGACCTATTTCCAAATAAGTAGGTATAGGTTTAAACCCTTTTCAGCCCAATAGTTTTGACCAACAAAATTATATGGATGCATCTTATAATGCATCTTTATCAGAAAATATGCACTGTCCAAGGTAAATAGCGAACATTGGAATACATGACATATGGAAGGTTCTGAATTTTTCTGGGCTTTTCACATGTGAAGTTCTTTAGATTTTCATGGAATTTAATCAGACAGTGATGTTACTTGTTGTGGGCCTCCATGAGAAAGTGCAGGTTTCTACCTGGTTATGAGTTCCACTGTGCCTTTGCAGCAGCGGAAATTGGTGCAAGAAAGAGATTTCTCTGTTTACTTTCTGACCCAGGTGCCCAGAAAGTAGATTGGGAACTACTGGTAGATCTCAGGGTTATTTGCAGTAGATGAGCAAAGGTTTCTGACTTGGCAGTTGTTCAACAAGGCAACCACAAAATGACTTTTGTCACCTAAATTCATTGCTGAAATGAAGAAAGCCAACTCGAAGTGGATTTGGTGTGAAAGGAGTTTGAGCTCATTTAGCTCTGGTACTGAAAATGTATTTCCGGACTGACAGTGTGTCCTGCTCTTTAATTCTAACTGTGTGTCTTTTACACTTGTCTCTGATAACAAAGATCATGGTATTCTAGTAAAAAACAACAACAACCCTACCAAAGTCAGCCACTCAACCTTAAAGTCTGCCCACTCCTACTCAAAAACTACCAGAGCAATGCTGGTTCATTCCAAACTATCACGGGAAGCTTATTTCTTAAGCACCAGAAAAGACTAGCTGCATTCAAAGCACATTCTTTCCATCAAAGAATTCTAGGCACTGTAGTTTAACCCTCACAGAATTACCATTCCAAGCAACTCTTAACAAACTACAGTGCCCAGAATTCTATTGGGGGGGGGACTGTGCTTTAAATGTGCTTTAAATGTATAGTGTGTATGCAGCTTGCATGCTTCCAGCTGCTGCAACTACAAAATTCCCTCTCTGCCAGAAACTGGATTCTTCTGCATTAGATGTACACAGGTGCCTGAAACTTAGAGACAGGTTGATGCCAGTGGTGGGTGGAAGGACAGACAACTCCGACATCACCAAACACTATTGCCAAATCATTGTTTTGGTTCTTATGGCCTCATCGAGGGGGTGTTGCCCAATGGTGTGTTGTATACTGTGTGGTTTCAGATGCAACTGTCAGACATTGCCATGCCATGCAGCTTGAGCAGCTAAATCGCAACTGGTGTGCATGTGAGCAGATATATTTTCCTGTGTTACAGATGAATATTGGAGGTGCAGAACTGGGCATTTGGGGGGGTCAAACTAATTTGAGCTCCAGGGTGGAGATACGCAGCCTGGTCCGTAATGCAGACATTCATTCATTCATTCACATCATTTTCACTCTGCCTTTCCAAAAAGATACTCGAGCTGGCTTGCACAGTGAAAAATACAGATAACAGTTATGAGCAAGGAATAAAAATAGGCAGACAGAAATGTATAGTTTAATTAATGCTAGGCTGGGGTGGGGTGGGGGTGGGGGTTGGATTACCTTTAAGAAAGGAAGGCAAAAGCCTTCCTGCTGATTTAATTATTTCTTTGTAAGAAAATGGGCGAGCGGCAGCAAGAAACCTTTTTTTGGGGGGCAGGACCCCCTTAGCCCCCACTGGCTACAGGTCTGTGCCAAATCATGGGCATCAACATCCCTGCCCCTCCCCTGACCTGTGAAACTGTGTGACTTGAAATGCTGTGTTTCAAGCCACCAATCTAATGTCTCCAAGGCTTAGGGCACAAAGTATGGCTTGTTCAACTGTGCTGTGCCTGAGCTCAATTTCTCCCACTTTCTTCCTCCCTTATTTATTTTATCAAAACGGATTTTGTGTGCTGCTTAATTGAAAAGAAATAGCTTTCGGCAGTTTACTTAAAATGTAAAAGCATTACAACCGTTGAGACAAGTCTGAAGTTAAAAACAAGCTGACTTAACACCCCCCCCCGCACTGCTATAAAACATTTTTAAGTTTTCAAAAGTGATGGGACAAACCACAGAGTGGCAGTCTTAGCGTTACATCTGAACTTTTCTCTCCAAACAAGCCGTCATCTGAAATCAAGGTTTGTTCTTGGCTTCCTGATCAAGGTTTGTTGAGCAGATGCAAACCTCAAAAGCTGGTTTGGATTCAATGCTAAGCCTGCCACTTTTGTGGTTTGTTTCCCTCCCCAGCTAAAGGAGGAGCAAAGTGGGAGCCCTCTGGGTGCAGAGAGAAATCGCCCTTCCTGGTTTAGCATTACTTCTGAGCCTGGCCCCTGGGTGAGTTCAGCTCTGAACTTTGACTTCGCGTTAGGCGCTCCTTCTCCAGAGTGGCTACAAGGAGGAAACGGGAAGCTTCAGTTTCCATTTTTTTTTACTAACTGTGATTTGTTGTTATGTCGCAACTCAGAACTGTGGTTTGTCTTAACTATGGTTTAAGGAAACAAGCCAGGATCTGAAACCACAATTTGAAGTTGGCTTTGCCCTTTAAGCCATAATTAAGACTAGCCACAGCTTGACTGCCTTGAGACATGGCCACAAAATGCAGTTCTCTTCAAACGGAAGCCAGAGCCTCCAGTCTGCTCCTCGTGACTGTGGTGGAGGAAAAGTGGAAAGGGAGTGCAGAAGTCCAAGGCTTCTTCATGTAACACTAAAGCAGCCTTAGAATCACAGAATTGTAGAGTTGGAAGGGACCAGGAGGGTCATCTAGTCCAACCCCCTGCAATGTGGAAATGTTTTGCCCAGCGTGGGCTCAAACCCACAACCCTGAGATTTATTTATTTTATTTATTTATTATTACGGTCGAGGACCAGCTCTTAGAAGTAAAATGAAATAAAAATAAAACGGATCCCTTTGAAAAAACAGTTTCCGGGAGCATAACGTATAAAAGTCGCTTTGAACAAGATTTAAAAGAAAATTATTAATTATTAACAATGCTAAAAGTTTAACCTTAAAATAGTGGCTGCAGAAAGCTGAGCCTAGCTCGCTTGGGGTGCCATTGAGGAAAAAATCAGGCGGGCTGGGAAGAAAGTATGTGTCTGCATATTTGGGCACAGAATCTGGCGACTGCCCTGGTTATTTTCAGGTCTTTGCCTAGCAAGAGCAGGTTGTATAATTGCTTTTTCGGGAGGCTTGCTAAGCTCACCAGTATGGGATCCAGGATCTCCCTTCGAGCTTCTTCATATAGGGGGCATCTGAAGAACAAATGCTCAGGGCTTCCTATTTCCCCCAATGGGCATACGCAGAGTCTTTGAACCCTGAGATTAAGAGTCTGATGCTCTATCAAAAGAGCCATACACTTTTGCCCTCCTCGGCTCAGACAGGAGAGCATGAGACTCTTAATCTCAAGAGTTCTGGGTTTGACTCTCGTGGTCCCTTCCAACTCTGCGATTCTATGATTCCATGTTTTAGCTGGAGTCATCTCTGATGCTGGTTGTGCTGGCTGAGCCCGGCAAGAATTGTATTCCAAAACCACCGGAGGGCACCAGGTTGGGGAAGGCTGCAGTAAACCGCAGTTTGGCATTGGACCAAATGCAGACACTGGATATTTGTGGGAAGTGGCCCAAGTGGTGTTATTTTCTGACGCACCTGCAAGTGTAAATTTTCCCACAATTTCTTAAAAGAAATCCAGTAGGTCCTGGACCAGTCTCCGTGTAATAATAATAATAATAATAATAATAATTCTGTGATATATTATTTATACCCCGCCCATCTGGCTGTGTTTCCCCAGCCACTCTGGGCGGCTTCCAACAGAAGAATAAAACACAGTAATCTATTAAACATTAAAAGCCTTCCTGAACAGGGCTGCCTTCAGATGTCTTCTAAAAGTCTGGTAGTTGTTTTCCTTTTTGACATCTGTTGGGAGGGCGTTCCACAGGGCAGGCGCCACCACCGAGAAGGCTTCTCGCAACGAGGGAACCGCCAGAAGGCCCTCGGTGCTGGACCTCAGTGTCCGGGCAGAATGATGGAGGTGGAGACGCTCCTTCAGCTATACTGGACCGAGGCCATTTAGGGCTCTTGCAGGAGTTCCAGAGGTTTTTTGATCTGCAATGGATTGTGTAGTGGGGCTGATTTGTATGGAGCACTGCTTTGAGGTGTGTGTGTGTGTGTGTGTGAATGAATGTGGTCACTGCAGTTTACATGATCATGATGGTCCTTTTTCAAGCTGCCTTAGTTGTTCTGGCCAGACACACTGGCCCTCCTTAGAGATGCCTGTTCCTGCAACCAGTTCTACATGTGATATCCATTAGGTCACAAGCCTGTTGGTGATCACCGTGAGAGGAGATCAAGAGGGACATGGTTTCAAATGTCCCACCTTGTTCCCTGCTTTAGTTACGTGTGCATACAACCCTTCACTCTCACCCTTACGGCCTTCAAAGTCCTTGCCTCTCTGCTAGTCCTTGATTGAAATCGTTTTCTGCAGTGGTAATGCAGAACTTTTAAAAAACAAAACAAAACACATTTACAGGAATAGTATATATCTATATATAGAATGAGTATTTCTAGACTGCTTTTCTACCCATAGGCTTCCAAACGGGCTCCCAGAATAAAATAGAATCCAAAAATAACATTGAACTGTAATACAAACGCAAGCAAACACGGCTGAGTGGCAGCAGCATAATGCTGACATATAAAACAGAACAATAAAAGCCAGGGCAGGAGAAGCACCCAAGAGACAAGAAGACCAAGGGCATTAAAAGCAAGACAGTCTCAACAGATAGTTGGGGAAACCTCTAGTATAGGGATTAGACCAGGCTTCCTCAAACTCGGCCCTCCAGATGTTTTTGGCCTACAACTCCCATGATCCCTAGCTAGCAGGACCAGTGGTCTGGGATGATGGGAATTGTAGCCTCAGAACAGCTGGAGGGCCGAGTTTGAGGAAGCCTGGATTAGACTAGCCTCCTGGGGGAAGGAGTAGCAAAATTCACTGCACTGATTGAACTAGACTCTTCCACATTTCCAGAATGAATTGCAGCTTGCAGAATTCTGGATTCCTGCTTTGCTTCAGGTTGGGCTACATAACCTAGTGCAGCATTTCTTGAATGTTAAAAAGTCATGCTGTGCTCAGTCTTAACACGGGACGACTGAGAAGCCCAACTGCTGAGCAAACTTCAAGTCATGCTGAAGTTCTTGTGGTGCCTGTTGCTTCCCTGTGATCTCAAGCGCTCCGAGTAGAATCTGGACCAGGGAAGGCTCACCACAGTGCCTGTGAAGCTTCGTGCATTACTTCATAGCATGAACATGCTCTCACCATGTAGCTTGGGTAAGCCGCCTGTTTTGTCATTCACCACATCAATTTCCTGAAGACTGTGCAAAACTAGAAATATTAATTTGATGAGATTTTCCTGCCTAAGTGCTAAGTTGTGGTTAAGAGGTTCATCACCCTGGACAAGCTGGAACGTGTCCAGAGGAGGGCAACCAAAATGGTCAAAGGCCTGGAAACAATGCCTTATGAGGAACGGCTTAGGGAGCTGGGTATGTTTAGCCTGGAGAAGAGAAGGTTAAGGGGTGATATGATAGCCATGTTCAAATATATAAAAGGAGGGTGAAAGGTTGTTTTCTGCTGCTCCAGAGAAGCGAACATGGAGCAATGGATTCAAGCTACAAGAAAGAAGATTCCACCTAAACATTAGGAAGAACTTCCTGACAGTAAGAGTTGTTCGGCAGTGGAATTTGCTGCCAAGGAGTGTGGTGGAGTCTCCTTTTTTGGAGGTCTTTAAGCGGAGGCTTGACAGCCATATGTCAAGAATGCTTTGATGGTGTTTCCTGCTTGGCAGGGGGTTGGACTGGATGGCCCTTGTGGTCTCTTCCAACTCTATGACTCTACCCCCTCAGCGTGGGTCTGTGGATTATAGAGCCAGCAGCTGAGTCTAACTTGAAACATTTGTGAAACAAGCCCTGCTGAAGGAGTAGAAGCAGCAGAAAAGACTGGCTTCGTTGCCACTGGGGGGCACCCTTGGAGTACACGAAGGCAAGCCAGGCAAGGCTTCCTAGTTGAACTGGCTGGCACTATTGGAGGAAACAGATTGTGAGTCTGGGTTCAGGCCTGCGTTTGGCCTGGAACTGGGCGTGGCCACCCTGACAGATGACCTTTTTTTGAGGAAGAGACCAGGGGACTTCAGCCCTACTGCTGCTGTGGGATCTGTCATTGGCTTTGGACAACATTGAATGTGCTGTCTCAATGAACCATCTCCATGGGTTGGGAATGGAACTGATTTACAGATTTACAGTGATTCCGGAGATTCGAGGTGGGGCAGCACCTGTGTACATTTGGGCCAATGCTATATAATAATAATAATAATAATAATAATAATAATAATAATAATAATAATAAATTTATTATTTATACCCCGCCCATCTGGCTGGGTTTCCCCAGACACTCTGGGCGGCTTACAACAGAAAACTGAAATACAATAATCTATTAAACATTAAAAGCCTCCCTAAACAGGGCTGCCTTCAGATGTCTTCTAAAAATCTGGTAGCTGTTTTTCTCTTTGACATCTGATGGGAGGGCGTTCCACAGGGCAGGCGCCACCACCGAGAAGGCCCTCTGCCTGGTTCCCTACAACTTGGCTTCTCGCAACGAGGGAACCGCCAGAAGGCCCTTGGTACTGGACCTCAGTGTCCGGGCAGAATGATGGGGGTGGAGATGCTCCTTCAGGTATACTGGACCGAGGCCATTTAGGGCTTTAAAGGTCAGCACCAACACTTTGAACTGTGCTCGGAAACGTACTGGGAGCCAATGTAGATTTTTCAAGACTGGTGTTATGTGGTCTCGGCGGCCGCTCCCAGTCACCAGTCTAGCTGTTGCATTCTGGATTAGTTGTAGTTCCCGGGTCACATTCAAAGGTAGCCCCATGTAGAGCGCATTGCATTAGTCCAAGTGGGAGATAACCAGAGCATGCACCACTCTGGCGAGACAGTCTACAGGCAGGTAGGGTCTCAGCCTGCGTACTAGATGGAGCTGATAGACAGCTGCCTTGGACACAGAATTGACCTGCGCCTCCATGGACAGCTGTGAGTCCAGAATGACTCCCAGGCTGCACACCTGGTCCCAATAGGAGCAATCATCAGAAGGTTGATGAAGCTCAGCTCTGCTTTCCCAATGAAACCAAGTTGGCAGAGGTTGTGCCTAAGCTGAACCAGTGTCTGGGTGCAGTGGTACAGTGGGTGAGGGTTAAGAGGCTGAAGCTGAATCCTGTGGGTAAGTGGGCCCCAGGCCCAAGTCCTGGGGAGTCTGCCTGTTACAAATGGGATTGCCCTCCCTCTGAAGAGCACCTGTCATTAACTTCAGCTGCTGCACCAACTGTGCCCTTTTCCTGGACAGGAGAACTTGGCCTCTGTTACATGTGCATTGGTACTAAACTCTCACCTGGGCTATTTTAATGATGCTCTGTAGGTGAGGCTTCCCTTGAAGATGGCCTGGAGAGTTTTTGCAGAACTCACAAGTGGTGCTCCTTCATTGGGCACACATTATGAGATCTGCTCTTGCTGCCTATTAGTGTGGTGGAATGCCATCCCAGCTGAAATGTAGTCCACTGATTTGAATTCTATCCACCTGCCCCATCCTTTCTGCAACCCTAGGCCATTGGCAAAGACAAGAAGTTTACTGGGCTCCCAGAAAAAGAGCCACTTTACAAATAACGGGTGAGCTGTGTTTGCAGAAGAAGAGTTTGGATTTGATATCCTGCTTTATCACTACCCGAAGGAGTCTCAAAGCAATGGTGCTTTGCAATGGTGGGCCAAATGTTTCTGAAGTTCCTGAGTTCTGAACTTCTCAGAACAAGCAGCTGTTTTCTACAGTCCTCCTGTTTCATTTCCTACTAATTGTGTGTTAATTATAGGAATGTGTTTCTGGGGGGGGGGGGCAGGGGCAGCAATGCAAGGAGGAGCTTGGGGGAAGATGATGCGTTTTCTAGCCCAGATTTTTCTGAGGTGCTTTTCTCGCTTCTGTTTCTAGAGACCCTTTGTTAGCCTTTTCAGATTTTTCAAAATATGTTGGTATGCGACGATGGCTTGTGTTTGAGACGTGCAACACAACATATTCCACCAGCCTTAGAACAGTAAGGAACTATAGAACAGAAAGGTTCAAAGATCGCTTGATTGAAACCTTTAATGCTCAGGCTTCATTCACACTGTAGGATTTGATGTGGCAGAACTGTTTCTAGACTGTATTATTTCAGGCCGGAAACGGGTTCCCAAGGTGAATTTTCCTCTATGCAAACAAATTCCCTACACATAGAAAGCTAGCATATTAGAGAAACAGTTACGTTATAACCCTGACAGCTAGCTTTTTAGATGGACATTAAACAATTTGGCCTGCTACCTACAGTTTGAAGCCACATAATCCAGAAGCAGCTTGAAAACCCCACCTGCTCTTTTTGAGCCAAGCACTTACGTGAAAATATATCCAGAGCAGGCCAGCATGACATGGAACCCAACTCACCAAGCTTAATTTGGTCCACCTGCCATGCATTGGGGTCTGCCAGGTGCTGGACCTGGGTGGAAGCCAGGCAGTATGATTGGTTAGAGAAGGAAGGAGAGAGAATGGCCGGCAGGAAAGCTGATGGCAAAGCCATTGCCCGGGAGACATTTGCAGCCACCTGTGAAGCTTGTTAACAAGTGAGGCTTCTGCATTTATATACTCAGTCCCTGGCAGCTGACCAGAGAAGTTTAAAGTTTATGTGGGAGGGAATTTCAGGTCACCGTCTACAAACCCAGGGCTGCTAATTCTGTGCTTCAGTTCCTCACTTTCTTTTCCTAAAAATACAGTTAAGACTGCAAAGAACAACATAACGAGATCACCGTTTTTAAGGAGAAAAGGGAATCTTTCTGATTTTAGCCTTATTATTGTCTGTAAAATATAGCTAGTGATATTCTTCTTCTTGCATTCCCGCTCCCAGAATAACATGAGGTGAGTTTGTGGGACAACGTAAAGCAGCCTAAATGGAAGCAGATTTTATCACCCCAGTGTTGCGTAGAAGCTTGTTTGGGGGACTTCCAGTTATGTGCTGTACTTGATTTTGTTTCAGTATAGGTTTGCTTGAAGTTTTTGTGCAGGAATCCGAAACTCCTGCACATTTGCACTAAGAGCAAAGCCACGAACCAATTTGTTAACACACATTCCAACAATACTGACTGTAGCTTGGATGTGTTAGGTGAAGCCTTACAGGGCCAGGGTGCCAGCTATGAGACTTGTATTTCCTCCCTTTATATTTCTGCCATCTTTCTTACACCAGAGGCCAGTTTTCTCATTCCTCCTTTCATCTACAAAAATAATTATCACCAGGTTCTGAAAACAGGTGGAGAGCTGATGTAATGCATTATGCTCCTCTCAAAGGCTTGCCCTAGTCATTCTCCCACACCTTGACATAGGGTGGGTTGTCACCCAAAAATGGAATTTGTGGGGGTATTCTCTATAGATAATACTCTGCCCTTGTCACTTTTAAAATACCAGAAACTGTTTATGACTTGAGTGTGTTCCATATCAGGGGTGGGCTAACTTCATTGTTATGTAGTCTACCTTTTCCTCTTTTTAAAAACCAAAATCCCTCTTGTCCACCAGCATGTTTTAGATTTACAGAATGAGGATGCACAGTGAATATTTTACGCTTGCTTAACAGCCATGCTGTGTCAACATCATTTTCAGGAATCTCAACAACCTGCAGGCTCTAGGTGGTCTCCTGACCATTGGCCAGTAGACCACCATCTACAGTCTGCCACCCCACTCAGGGTCCTATCCTGCCCTTTCCACCCCCACCCTGGTCATGGCAGAGAAGGATTGTCTGCATAGTATTATTCATGATGGCAATATCCAGAAGTCAAAGCAATCTAAGGATGGGAGCATCACTGACCATGGAGCTAGGAAAGTAGGCAAGATCACACCAAGAGGAATAATAAAACTCATATTAAGCATTTTCATCTTGCCTCTCCCTATTTTAAAGTACAATACAGAGAGAAGCATCAGACATAGTAATTTAAACCACATGGCCTGTGTGGTGTTTTTTTTTAAGCTCTCTTTCTCTGTGTGTGTGGTTTATAAATTATCCAGATCTGAGTCAGGAACCGACTTCTGAAACCTATGCCAAGACCCAGTCTTCTCATTCCTACCCTCATCTGCAAGAATAATTATCACCATGTTCTGAAAACAGGTGGAGAGCTGGGAGAACAGGTGTTATGGGATAATGGAAAAGCAGCAGAACCTGTGAAAAAGAGGCAAGGGGTTGAATCTCTGTTCAATAGAGATTCCCCTGGGAGGGGATTAAATGCCAATTATGTATAGGTGGGCTAAAGCCTTCAAGCTTCAGAACACAGTAACATGCAATAACAACTGATCATTACAGATCTCTCTCCCCCCCCCTGAGTTCCAGACAATTTTTCCTTTTAGCTATCCCCCCAGGTGGCGCTGTGGGTTAAACCACAAAGCCTAGGGCTTGCTGATCAGAAGGTCGGCGGTTCGAATCCCTGTGACGGGGTGAGCTCCCGTTGCTTGATCCCAGCTCCTGCCAACCTAGCAGTTCAAAAGCATGTCAAAATGCAAGTAGATAAATAGGAACCGCTACAGCGGGAAGGTAAACGGTGTTTCCATGTGCTGCTCTGGTTCGCCAGAAGCGGCTTTGTCATGCTGGCCACATGACCTGGAAGCTGTACGCCGGCTCCCTCGGCCAATAATGCGAGATGATGCAACCCAAGAGTCGGTCACGACTGGACCTAATGGTCAGGGGTCCCTTTACCTTTACCTTTCACCACAGCAGGGAGCTTCACAAACCAAAGATTTATAGACCAGAGGGTCTCCTTCAGGGAAGGTATTTGAAGATATTTGCTAGTCAGCAAAAGCTGTTCAGTTCCAAAGAGAGGGAGGAGGGCTGAGGTCTTGCTAACCATTCCCAGAACCTCCATGAAGGAGAGAAACCACCAATGCGGCCTCTTCTGAAGACCTCGGAGGAGACGTGGCTTCAAATAGCCTGGCACTAGACCATTTACAGCTTTAAAGGTTAAAACCAGCACTTTGAATTGTGGCAGAAGCATGCAGACAAGCAGCCCAGGATGTTACAAAACTGGTGATTGTGTGGGCTCAGGGAGCAGCCACCGTCAAGAGGCTTAGCAGCTTGCCTTGGGGACCAGCAGCACTCAGTGTATCTTATGCTGAGTGTATCTCAGGACTAGGCCTTCTCTTGATTCTTATGCTGTGATGCTAGAACCTTGGTCATAACTAGCTTTTCTCAAAGTTGATGCTTTGAAGCAAAGCCTTGCAATTGTGGGTGGAGAAAACCTGTGGCTTTCTGTGTGCTGTTGCAACAGATGCCACCTTCTGCCGCACAGATTTCCTGGAGGGCCTCTGGGTTCTCTCCTTTCTGCTTGAGCCTAAACCCTTATTACAGCTGCTTCTTTGCACCGGGACCCCCTCAGCTCCTGCTTCCACCCCCTTGCTCCTATGTCGGATGGTTTCACGCATTGGCTTCCTGGCGAAGGGAATTGCTTGCTTGTTTGAAGCGATGCTGGAGCATCAGACACATTCCTGGGCATATTCCTACTTGCTGGCTGGGCTTCTGACACAGGGGCCCGGGAAATGTTCTTGGCTTTTCCAGAGCAGTAGTTTCTGGGCCTCTAGCAGGGTGAAGTCTCGGGCGGCAGTGGGCAAATGCAAAGAGCTGGAACGGCATCAAGGGGAGGGAGCAGGTTGGCCAATGCCAGATGTGACTCCAGATGTGGAAGCTCTTTGGTAACAGTGCAGAGCTCCAAGCAGACACTTGTTGATGAAATTGAATGTGCGGAAGCTCCTCCTCTGGATACTGAGGAGCATGCAGTGAGAGAGAGCGCAAAAAAGCATCCTTGTGGTTTTTTCGTGCTAACTCATCCTTAAAAGAGATTTCGGGGCCGTGAACAGAAGTAGACTCTTGAGGGGAAACCTCTGGGAAGGGATGCTTCTAGAACAGTGGTAGCAGAGTATTTTTATATGTGTTTAAAATACATAACATTTCCTCACCTTGAAGGCTCAGGATGGGTAAGAACATTAATGAAAGCATTTCCTCAAGCTATAAAAAATATTTAAATGTACAGCTAAAATGTCCTTTCATTAGATGTGGTGGATATATTCTCCAGCTTCACTGAGCAGAAGGCATTGTTCTGTTGACCTGGCCATGAGCTACTGTGAATGGCCAACCTAGAGGCTTCAGGTGGGGCCAGTGTTTCATATTCTTAATCCTTTCCACGCCTAAAGAGGATTCTTGCAGTTGAATGCATTCAGCTCCACTGGACAGTTTGCTAGTTTGGGCTCCAGTTTCAGGCCATGAGGTTCCCACTTCAAGCTTCAGAGTCCCTGACAACAAGAAGGGAATTTTTGAGCTGGCAATGAGCCCCTGACAAGTTATTCCTGCAACTGTTCACACTTAGTAACACATTTGGCATCCTAAGATCATCAGATGTCATTTAAATAAAACATGTTTCTAACCCTCATGGACAAGAGCATAGGAACATTTCCATGTCATTCTCCTTTAATTACTTACCACCACCCCCTTTTCGCCTGCAAAGAAATAAAGTATCTTAAAACATAGGCGATTTCAGCCGATGAATTTATGCCAAATGCATGCAAATACCCAGTCTGCAGAATATGAGTGGCCTGGTTGCAGAATTGAAGATAGGGCGGTTCTCCAGGTTACATTCAGTTCTCCCAGTAAGCCAGTTGAGAAAATAATTGTTCTGTTGAAGAGGCAAGAAATAAGCCTGTTTAAGACAGACAGGGCTGAGACCAAGAGTAGCCACTCAGGGGCTGTCCGCTGTGAATTTCCTCCAGGGGCTTCGTTGCTCAGTCAGCACTGAGTCTCTGGATAGCTCCACTGGTAGGGAACAAAGCTGAACAAACAGGTTCTGATCCCTGGATACAGTGTGACTTGGTGGCTGCTGCGACCTTGAAGACTACAGACCGCCTTGAGTTGCAAGCAAAGATCCTGATCTAGTAATATAAATAATAGTGACAATGAATTAATAATAATAATACATTTTAATAATAGTGATAATAATGATGATGATGATGATACAATCTAAATGAATAAAGTTCACATACAAGGGAAATGTGACAGAGAAGGAAGAGGGAGAGGAGTAAAACACAGTTCTTAAAATGATGAGCTTTGCATTGTTCAGGAGTTGGTGAGGCCTGAGGTAGTCTTCTGGAATGACTGCCCACCCCACTACCACCCGGTGACAATATCATGGACAGAGGAGGAGGAGAATGTTTGTGTGGGTTAGGCTTCTACGAAGTGAAACGTGATATTGTGCATAGCTATACAACAGCAGGAAGGCATCAATCGGTGTTTTCCAGTTTATAGAAGTTTTCACAGGGCAGGGTCAAGAAGACTGACGTATTATTTAAAGAGAAGTCACCATGGTGGCTCACCCACGGTATGAGTTTTCTCCCAGATCTGCATTTAGCATGACTGAAGTATATTCTTTTGAGGTTAATGCTGATTCAGCCATAATTTTTGCCATGCTCCAGGCAGTGTCTTCGCTTTCCTTTTTAGAAATTAAAAAAGCAATCTGGGAAAAAAAAGTTTCAGAACAGCTACAGTGATTTGGTGAGTGTGTTTCTCTGTGGCAATTGTGGGGACTGGCCAGTTGTCACCCCCCCCCCCAAAGCTCAGTGCTGGAGAGGCTATGTGATCGGAGTGCCTCCACACTGGTTGTCTTCCTCCTTTTCTTGCCTCAGATTTGGAACAAAGCACTTCTTTCTCAAATAAGAGCTTTTGATGGATATGGTGCAGGGAATGGGTCCTTTCTCGCTGACTAATGTAGCAGATTCCAGACAGCCCAGGTTAATGATTAGTTAACCTTTGATGGTGTTTCCTGCTTGGCAGGGGGTTGGACTGGATGGCCCTTGTGGTCTCTTCCAACTCTATGATTCTATGATTCTATGATTCTATGATTAGTGATGGATACTATCCTTGTGGCTATAAATTAGAACCCAGTTTGAATTGGTGTCTGGTGGACCAAATTTTAAATGCATTTCCAACCTGTTTTGGTTTAGATTTGCAAGCAAGAAACCTTGGAAATTGTAGTCCCTCTTAAACAGTTTCCAGGGTTCTTTGAGGGAAGCCACTATAGTGCCATTGGACCCAAGCCAGTTTGAATATCTAGTGTGGCTTCATCCTAAACTCACTCCTTCTGTTCTAGAGCTGAGAGGTAGTGTGGTCTTTGTACTAGCACCCCCTGTGCTGAATTTTCTTCTTTTCTCTCTCCTCCTCTCCTCCATTCAGGTGTGTTTGACAATTGCTCCCACGTTGCCAGTGACAGGGGCTGGACTCTTGGCATCCGCACGCAGGAGAACACTGGGAAGAAGGATGCCCGCTTCTTCTTCTCACTCCGGACAGATCGTTTCAAGAGATCGTCCACCATATCGGTACAACACCGGTATGAACTCAATAGGTGGGCTCATGTGGCCGCCACGTACAACGGGAAGCAGATGCTGCTGTACCTGAACGGGGAACGGGTGGCTCATAGTTCCCAGCAGTCTGGGGCTCTCCACAGTCCCTTCATGGCTTCTTGCCGCACCTTGATTCTGGGAGGTGACAGCTCGGAGGACGGGCACCACTTCCGTGGCCACCTGGCTCTGCTGGCCATTTGGAATGGCGCTTTACCCCAGGAGAAACTCCAGAGAGGTTTCTTGAGAAAGGTTGAAGACAGAGAAGCTACCATGGTGCTCAGTGCACGGTTCAGCCGCTTGGAGCAGCAATGGGTAACGTTCAAAGATGGCGCCTACCCGCTGGTGGAGTCCTTCCAAGCGCCAGAGCCTCCGGTTTTGTCACCGCTCATGCCCTCTCTCTGTGGGCAGACCGTCTGCGACAACGTGGAGCTGATCTCCTACTACAACAGCCACTGGCCACTGAGGAATGAGAAGGTGGTCCGTTACCGGGTTGTCAACATTCATGATGATGAGGGGCTCCATCCTACTGTCAGCCAGGAGCAGGTTGCCCACCAGCACCGGGTGCTGAGCGAGGCCTTTGGCCGCTATAATATCACCTGGCAACTGAGCGTACACAAGGTGCACAGCTCCCTGCTCCGCCACCGCGTGGTCCTGATGAACTGTGAGCCTGGCAAGATTGGCAATGAATACTGTGACCCCGAGTGCGAGCACCCGCTGACTGGCTACGATGGGGGGGACTGCCGCCGGCTGGGGCGTTGCTACGACTGGGTGCGCCGGGATGGGGTTTGCAACATGGAATGCAACAACATGCTTGACAATTTTGATGACGGAGACTGTTGTAACCCCAGAGTGACCAATGTGAAGAAGACGTGCTTTGACCCTGAATCTCCACACCGGTAAGTTGTGGGCGGATGAGGGAGGGAGAGAGTGCCCTTCTCTCCTGCCTGGAGACACCTAGGGACGAAAGCCCCTTGCAATGAAGTTCACAGGATCATGTCCATAGAGTCCCCTCTCATACTGGCGGTTCCCTCATTGCGAGAGGTGAGGTTGCAGGGAACCAGACAGAGGGCCTTCTCGGTAGTGGCACCTGCCCTGTGGAACGCCCTCCCAGCAGATGTCAAGACAATAAGCAATTATTTTACTTTTAGAAGACAACTGAAGGCGCCCCTGTTTAGGGAAGTTTTTAATGTTTGATGCTGTACTGTTTTTAATATTCGGTTGGAAGCCGCCCAGAGTGGCTGGGGAAACCCAGCCAGATGGGCGGGGTACAAATAATAAATTATTATTATTATTATATTATTATTATTACTACTCGTTTCTCTGGGTTTAGGCTAATGTGAACAGTGGTCTGCACTGACTACTGTTGATGCAGTGCTAGCTGTGTACTGGAAGGGAGAGAGAGATGTTTGCCGATGGGTGGGCGGGAGGAGGTTTCCAATACCTGCTTCTGCCCTATTTCAGGTTCAGACATTTAACGGCTTTATACTACTAAAAATGTTCGCCACCTCTGTATTGGAACTTAAGTTTGGCAATGGTGCGCATAATTATTTGTTTAGAGATCTCTGCGCTCTCCTCGCAGAGCTACGGCTCTCATGGGAAGGGAGAATGACTGTTAAAGCTGATTTCATGTCTGTAATTTGAAGATCCCTTGTGTTGTTTGTAGACTCAGCCAGTGAATGTGGAGACTCCTTAAACGGTGATGTGCTTCTCCTTGCCAATTGACATTGAAGTCTTCTGCATAGAGCTGCTAATATTCACACACACACACACACACACACACACACACACACACACACACACACACCAACCAACCACCACCAAGGGGCCTGCTAGTATCCAAAAGTAAAGATGAGTTTTTGGGATTCCTTCAGGTCTAGTGGAAAGCCTTTCTGGAATGATTTAGCTCGCATTTTAGTTGGCAAGTTCTGGTGAAATGGTTAGTGTTCTTAAATGAATATATTGTTTTTAGTTTTCTTTGGCTTGGTCAGGGCCATTATTTTAGGAAATAGGCATTGTTCCTGTTCAGAGAGAGAGGCCATGGAACCCGAAGGCTCCATAGCCCCACAGTCCAAACAAGCCTGAAAGAGGCCATGGGGGAGACAACTCCAAAAGCCAGAGGCCCTTGGCTGCCAAGCGTAACATTGTGGGGAGAGAAGCAGGCTTGGGGTTTAATTTTATTTTTTTAAAATTTCTCTGGTACAGAGTTTAAAATGTGATTCTTACATTACAAATCTCCCCCCCCCAAGAAAAAAATTAATGAATGCCCTTTCATATCCCAGAGAAAAAGAGACTTCTGGCCTGTATACAGTCTTCTGCTACCTGGAATGCTATGTGCCTTGGATCTAAATATATATTTGGATGAGAATTCATTTCATAAGAAATAAAACGAGGGAAGAGTCTTGTTGCAGGAGATAACAGTACTGCAAACAATTCTTTAGCAAACAAAGAGGCATTTATGCAGCCATATCTTATGTTGCATTCTTTATGGTAAGCACCATATTAAAGCCATGTGATGATTGGTCGTTCTTGGTCGTACGGTTGTGATGATGTTGACTTCCTAGACTGCAGTGTGTGAAGAAATAATAAAGACCATAAAATAGTCTTAAAATATGAAAAATATAAATAAATAATCCTACATAATAATGTGCAAGTGTCTCTGCGTCCAGTCCGTGTGTCTGTGGGATTGCGCTACTGAGCATGTGCCCCACGGACAGCCGTTGGGACTTGGAGCGCAGAGACACTTCAGAGAAGGGAGCTTGGTGTCCGCTCGGCCCGGCAGGGAGACGAGCCAGGCTGAAGCGGCGAGGTGGGCACAAGGACCGCCCGTTCCCCTTCGCCGGGTGCTGCTTCTTTGTAGGCCCTGACGGGAGAGGTGGGCCTGGCCTCCTCAGCACGCGGCTCATCCGCGCGAGGAGCGACGCCGGCGGGAGAGAGAATGAGGCAGGCAGGCCGCTGTGGCGCTTGAGCCGGCCTGAGGTAGAAGGTCTGGGAAGGGAATTCGTAGGAGGAAAGAAAGCGAGGCCTTCTCCTAACTCCCACCCCGTCAGGTCAGTTCTATCCATTGGGACTTGGAGCGCAGACCCGCCGCATCATCAGCTCTGCGCATGTCCCCGAGGTTGCTAGAGCAACAGGTCTGCTCTAGCACCCGTTATTTTAACGGGCTTCATGATACTAGTATAATATAATCAACCTACCTGTAAATATCATACATTTGGGCAATTAAGCATTTACATTCACTGAGCAATAGCTACTGGAGTTTGTACTGCTGGAAGTAGCTTCAGTCAGCATCTAGTAACTCTTCCATGCATCTCGGTCCAGTTAAGGAAATCCAAAGTCACATTCAGCCTCCCATGCGTGTATCACTTGATAAATTGAGAACCATAGTTAGCGATCAGATGCATGCCCAGATGGCATTCTCTTTGTGCACTGGAAAAGGTGCAACTGACTGAGAGCCTTCTTTGCTTTGAATAGAATGTGAACAAAACGCTGCACATGCCAATGTGCATTCACAGCCACATTCTTATAGGAGGTGCGGATAAGTTCTATAAACAGGTGCACTGTACTGTGTCTCAGCTTGTGAATAAGAGTAGAGTATGGCTATCCTAAATTTAAAAACAACATCTATGACCCAGGAAATTGAACTACGCAGGTGGGCGTTGTCATAATCATAAATCTAATATAGCGCTTTTCATTTGCAAAGTGCATTATGGTATAACCTGCATTCATTTAATCCATGCACTATTTTTGGGGTCACTGTTTCTCCCGTGCAAAGAGTGGGAATTGAATCTGCCTGAGGCCCAAACAGTGATCCCAAGGCAGAGCTGGGACTCACACCTAAGGCTCAGAGGTGCAAGACTCTATCCCACATTTCACATTGCCTGACAGAATGATTCACATTTGATCATGCAAAAAAGAAAAACGGAAAAGAAAAGAGAAAATCAATGCATAGAACGGAATGTCAAATATCTTTTGGGGTTCCCTCAAAATTCCTTGGTTGTTTTGCTGAAGCAGGAGTCTTTCATTTTGCTTTGACATGTTACCAGTACTTAATGCAAAATCTGGTGGCAATATTGAGATGTGTAGATGCTCCACAAATCACATTGCAAGGCTTTAAAAAATTCCTTTGATTCTCTGCTCAAGTAGGAACCTCCTAGTTTCTCACCAGAAGTTCACATGTGGCAAAACGTGGTGATAGCTCCATCTAAAATGAAAGGTCAGTTCAAGATGTTGATATCTATTGCCCAGTTCACTTAATCCGAAGTCCTAAAACTTTGTTGGACACCTGCTTGGCTTTCGGGTGATGTCACCCTCTTCAGCTGTGGCAGGAAGAGGCTGGCTCCCTGCCGGCTAGCCATTCATTGCATCTCACTGAGGCAACCATGGGACGTTCTAATGTAAATACCAAGGGCTCTAATGCTGGAAATTCTCTGTTGTGCTTTTGGAGGGCCTGCCACTTAAAAGGGTTTTTACTACCCTTTTCGATTTGTGCGCATTTATAAACTGTCTGCTGGCGAATTTGCACGCCAGACTCTAGCAGCTCCCGAGCCATTAAGGTCTCTGGGTCAATAGGCTGCCTTTTAAAAAATCTATTAAGTTCCATTTGCAGGGGATTACCGCTTGTGTGATTGATTCTGTCTACCAGCTACCATTAAAAAACACCAAACAAAACAAGCCCCAAGATGCAAACTGGGCTAGATTTATCGCCGGAGGGAAACGATATTCCATTAGGTGGTTGCAACTGAAATTTCTCTCGTTATCTCACATGCAGACACATGTGGAACAACAACAACAACAACAACAACATTTTTTTTTATTATAATCACAGCTCATCCCATCCTAATTTCGAAAAGCTAAGGGCATTCTCAGCCTTTTGGCTAAGATCATGTGTCGTAGGTGTCGCTCAAGGTGTTTCATGGCCCAAACTTAAGTCTTTTGCAGGCTCGTACAACATGTAGCCGATTAAAAAGAGCGTAGCCTACTGGGGCAAGGGCAGGCAATAAAATAACTTTTCCAACTTTCCTTTCAAAATACACCCATCCCTTCTCCCTAAACATCACCCTGTTCAATTGCCAATTTCTTCTATGGCTTTTATACATTGTTATAACCTGTCCTCAAAATAATCAAGTAGAGTAAATCCTCTTTTTCCTATCAGTAATGGTCATTCATCCATTTTGAAACATTTCCTTCTGATACCTCTTGAGCAACATTTTGCCTGAGAAAAACAGACTTTGCCCTCTTCCCAGACAAGACACACACATTCCTCCCTGGCCTTGAACATGGCTGCCTGGCATCTGGCCCCAGTAATGAACAACTCAGCCTCCGTGTAGAGGGTGAAAATGAAACCCCTAGAATATATATATTTAGTATAAATATATAATATACACTGCCAGTCTTCCAGCGTCTCCCACCCTTCACATCTCGCCAAATTTAATCCTCAGTTTTACATACAACCAGCTCATTAATAAATAAACATAATCCATATCCCCACAAACTCTAAGCTTGGTACAGAATCGTAGAATTGTGGAGTTGGAAGGGACCCCAAGGGTCATCTAGTCCAGCCCGCTGTAAGGCAGGAATCTCAGCTAAAGCATCCATGATCCAACCTCTGCTTAAAAACCAATAATAATAATAATAATAATAATAATAATAATAATAATAATAATAATATTTATTCCCCGCCCATCTGGCTGGGTTTCCAAGGAAGGAGAGTCCATCACCTCCCGAGGGAGACCATTGTGGGAGTTGTTACTTAGGTGGGGATCATCACCACGGTGATTGTGGCAAGGAGGTTTGTTCTTTGTGTCACATTTTGTGGAGGCTTAGCTACCGTAGTTATATTCTTGACTCAGCAAGGTCTGCTGTGCCAGAGTAAAGCCAAGCAGTTAACAACAGGGCAACTGGGAAGGTGAACTTAAGCCTTATATTTTACTTTATGTAAAGTATTTAGGCAGCTGGCGTAGTGCTGTGGATGGACCATCAGCTTTGGACTTAAGTTCTTCCTGGGTTTTGTAGCACAGCGAGTGACCTGGAGCCTCGTTCTCCAGGAGGTGGCAAGCCTTTGTCTCGGCTCTTCCGCTTCAGATTTTTAGAAGGGGCTCAAATGGCTGAATGTTTCTGCATTCAAAACATCCTGCAGGTAGAAAAATTAAACACCAGGAGAGAAAGGTTTTAGCTTAGCCTTTTCACTGTCACAGACGTTTTCTGCATATGGGGATTTTAATTTTCTATCTTTTTTTTGGTATGGAGAAATCCAGTCATGTGAACTCCCCACCTGAAGTCTGAAGAGCATTGTGGGACACTCTCCATGGTGAGGGGGGGAAAGGGAAGACTTGTGACAGGCTTACAAAATGGTGTCGTGCACAGCTTTGCAAGTAAAGGAACCCCTGACTGTTAGGTCCAGTTGCAGATGACTCTGGGTTTGTGCGCTCATCTCGCTCTATAGGCTGAGGGAGCCGGCGTTTGTCCGCAGACAGCTTCTGGGTCATGTGGCCAGCATGACTAAGCCGCTTCTGGCGAACCAGAGCAGCGCATGGAAACGCCGTTTACCTTCCCACCAGAGCAGTCCCACTATTTATCTACTTGCACTTTGACGTGCTTTCGAACTGCTAGGTTGACAGGAGCAGGGACCGAACAGTGGGAGCTCACCCCGTCGCAGGGGATTCGAACCATCGACCTATTGATCAGCAAGCCCTAGGCTCTGTGGTTTAGACCACAGCACCACCAAGTTAGCACTTGGTATATAGTCTCTATTCATCCTCGGTAGATGCTGGTGCAGAAAGTACAGTCAAACCTCGGTTGATGACTACCTTGCCGAACGACTGCTTCAGCGAGCAACCGCCACGGACCCAGAAGTGTTTACATCCGGGTTCCATGGCGTTGGATGCGCAGACACGATCTGCGCGGCTCGCGCATGCGTAGAAGTGATCTGTGCAGCGTGTGTGTGTGCGCAAAAGCGCTCTATCGGTGCTTTGCACACACGCAGAAGCGTGCCTTTGGCGAGCGACCGCCTCCGCGGAATGGATTGCGGTCGCAAACCGAGGTACCACTGTACGTAGATTCTTTGGAGTGGGCAAGTGCACCAGTTGGGGTGACAGGGGCCTTGGCATTTTGAAGTGATGTGGCAGATGTGGCAGTGGGCATCTGGCTTTCATTGGTATAGAGAAAGACTGAAGTTTCCTAATGTGAGACATTGGTGTGATGTTAGCAAACTAAAGGGCATGGGCCACTACCCTTTATTTCTGCCGCTTTGTGTAGAACAGAGCCGATGAATCTTTCTGTTTCTCAACGGAAGACTACCCAGAACCACTTACTGGCCAGTGTCCTCCTGCATGTTCCATGGTGTGTAGAATGCTGAGATTCAGGGACTCGCCATTTTAAGAAGAAATTGTGCACCTTTCCCCTATTTGCACTCAGTGTCGGCACACGCGAGAGATCAAAATGTATCTGCAGATGATATGTTCATGGAGTGTTACTGCAGAACACACCCAAAATGAAATTTGTGTGGGACGTATGTTTGCTTGTTATCTGGGCGTGCTTTTTTCTGCGCTGAGCTGCTTTCCATGTGGGAGATTTATAGTGTGTGAAGAGGCTGTCAGTACGCTGCCCTTTGTGCTGAAAAGAACATTTGCAATGTGGTGGCTATCGACTAGGGTCAGCCAAATACTTCTGCGTCCTGTTCAGACACAGGTCAGGAGTCTTGAGACGTGTCTCGGGCTTTATTAGTCTGTCTCCCGACATGTCTCTTTGAATCAGTGTCATTTTGCTTCCAGTTGCCCTTCTCTTTCCTTTCCATAATTCTTAGCTTTGCTTTGCCTCCTATCTGTTTTTCCAGTGTGTGTGTGTGGGGGGGGGGAGTTCAGATCTGTGCCTCACAGCCTCCCTCCTTGGCCAGCACTCCTGGTTCCAACCTGCGGTCCTGCTTACCCTCCCTTCTAGAGCAGATGGGCCTCTCCCCCAAACACCTGAGATTTTCCTCTTGGGGATGGTAACAACAGAGGTTCCCCAAACCCCCAAAAGAGTTAATTAGTATATGCCACCACCACAGCTAGAACCTTATTGGCATAAAGGTGGAGAACAAGTATAGTCCCCAAAAAGGAAGAATGACAGTGTCATAAATAAAAAGGAAGGGAGCCAGTGTGGTGTAGTGGTTAAAAGCGGTAGACTCATAATCTGGGGAACCGGGTTCGCGTCTCCGCTCCTCCACATGCAGCTGCTGGGTGACCTTGGGCTAGTCACACTTTTCTGAAGTCTCTCAGCCCCACTCACCTCACAGAGTGTTTGTTGTGGAGGAGGAAGGAAAAGGAGAATGTTAGCCGCTTTGAGACTCCTTCGGGTAGTGATAAAGCAGGATATCAAATCCAAACTCTTCTCTTCTTCTAAACCAGGCATCCCCAACCTGCGGCCCTCCAGATGTTTTGGCCTACAACTCCCATGATCCCTAGCTAACAGGACCAGTGGTCAGGGATGATGGGAATTGTAGTCCAAAACATCTGGAGGGCCGAAGGTTGGGGGTGCCTGGTGTAAATTGTTCAAATGTGCTGAACTGGCTGATCTTGCGAACAGGATAAGAGAAAATGAAGATAAGGAATGTAAGGAGGAATGGATAATGTTTAGTGAATATTTTAAAAACCAGTATAGACGGTTCTTATACTGGTATAAGCAGTAAATCCAGCAGAGTTGAAATAGATAGAGCATTTGATAGATAGCAAATTGGATGATTAAAAAGATGTGGCTAACGTGGTGTAGAAGAAAAGCAAAGGAAGCAGGAATAGTGTGGAAGGGAAGTCATATGGTATATGTATACCTGCTGTATTTGGTACGAAGTTGTAAGTGGGGCAATGGAAGGGGAGGGGGGGTTAAATATGCTCTCTGCTCCCGTTTCTGAAAACGCAAATATAAATAAATAAATAGCAGATGGGCCTCTCTGCCGCAACATGATAGGGGTTGGGTGGTCCTGAGAGCAGACTCTCTGCTCTGAAAAGGAATTTCAAACTTGGAGGAGCTGTGGGAGACCTTCTTTTGCTGTGAGAAGAGGTCCGCTTCCTTTCTATGCAACTGGTTATTGACCATGATTTGGATTACCGGCAAAATGCCACCGTTTCCCCACCATGTGAATGGTGAGTACGAAAGGGTGCTCAGAAATGTGACAAAGTAGGAACGAAGCTCCAGAATGTGGCCTATAAGGATTGTGACAGGGTCCCTGTTGTCTTTCTCTTCTGTTTTGTATTTTTACCCTCCTGCCTGCTCTTCGCTCTTGTTCCTGTGCCTTTGTCTGCACCCCTTCCTTTCTTGCACCTGCTTTCCTGCCCTGATTTGGTTACAAAATCTCTCTTGACATTGATTATGACACCACCATGATCTGTGAGCTGCTGACAGCCAGATGGATCTCTTGCACCCAAGCCCAGTCTCTGACTCATGCCCATGTGTGCACTGCCATATACTGGCCTGGATCCTGACAGTTGGAGACTCCTATGTTTGAGGAGTCTGGGAAAGCAACGGAAAGGGGGCAGCCTAGAAGCTGTTATCAATTCGGTTTTATAGGAGGGTGGGTAGAAATTAAGTCAGACTTAATAATAATGTTGTCCAGAGATCTAAGCATATGATGAATGTTTATTCCATCTGTTGCTCGTAAAGTGATCGTAAGTACTGGCATGCAGAAGGGCAAGTAAGAGGAGAGTGTGGCAAGATGTGCATCAAGTTGTGAGGAGCAGCAAGGGGCAGAGAACAAAAGGGTTTGCGAATCATAATGTGGGCACAACCAGAGGTGGAGTGTCCCTTGCAGATGGCTTGCTTGTAGAAGACATGGGTGTCCTAGGTGCTGGATGTAGGGAAAAACTGCATGTTACATGGTCAGATCCAGGATCAGCTTTCCCAAAGTTGTCTGTATTTCAAAAATGTAGCCTCATATGTATTTGTGCTCAGTCTCACCCCACCCCATTGTTTTCCGGATCCAGATGGCACCAGAGAAGCACCAGAGTGATGAAGACCTTGTTGCTGGCTCTCTTTCATGGCGGTCCATTGTTGTTGTTGTCCATTGTTTAGTCGTTTAGTCTTGTCCGACTCTTCGTGACCCCATGAACCATAGCATGCCAGGCACTCCTGTCTTCCACTGCCTCCCGCAGTTTGGTCAAACTCATGTTCGTAGCTTTGAGAACACTGTCCAACCATCTCGTCCTCTGTCGTCCCCTTCTCCTTGTGCCCTCCATCTTTCCCAACATCAGGGTCTTTTCCAGGGAGTCTTCTCTTCTCATGAGGTGGCCAAAGTATTGGAGCCTCAGCTTCAGGATCTGTCCTTCCAGTGAGCACTCAGGGCTGATTTCCTTCAGAATGGATAGCTTTGATCTTCTTGCAGTCCATGGGACTCTCCTCCACCATAATTCAAAAGCATCAATTCTTTGGCAATCAGCCTTCTTTATGGTCCAGCTCTCACTTCCATACATCACTACTGGGAAAACCATAGATTTGGTGGCCCATAATGGTGGGGATATAAGGAGGGCAAATGCTTGTGAGGGGAGGCAGGAGTCCTGTGCCCCCTACTGCAGATGAACCACTCAAGGGTTAGAAGAGCTTTGACTATCAGAAGTCCTGCTGCTCTTTCACTTTAGGATAGCAGTTTTCGGACACTTGCCCCAGGAAGTTCCTCAGAAGCTGGTTGGGGATTCTCAGTGAGCAGATAAGTCAAGGCAGACATGCTTTTCGGGGGGGGGGGAGGATGACAATTTTCCACTATTACTGAGCTTCTTCTGCAATGCACAACCTAGGAGAGTTGCAGGCGAAACAGGAAGGCGCCGTTCCTACTTCTCTGCTAAAGCCTTGCTTACTGGGTCACAGGGCAGCAGTTTGGTGCTCTCGTGAGATCTCACCAGAAGCAGCCCCTACCTCTGCTTCTCTAGCAGCGGCAACAGGGGTGGGCGACCACCCTGCAGGATTCTGCTGCCCAAGGCAGCAGCTTCAGTCCACCCCTGGTTAAAGGCCCTGGATCTTTTGCAGCACTCAGGGTCCTTGTAGATAACATTGATGTCGGAAGAGAGAAAGTTTGAAACCGTTGTTAAAAGGGATGACCGCTCCGGCAGGGGAGTGAAGTATGGTAGTGACCCTTAACTCTGAATTGGGTGCGCTGAGTAGGTAGTCTCTTCAGGACACTTTGAGTGTGATCTTCCAGTGTTCTACTCACATGTAAAAGCAGCACACAACTGTGATCTTCCAGAGTTCTGACTTGTGCCCCCACAAGTACACCTTCCAATCTGTGGTGTGTGACTGGTGTTGGTGGGCATAATGTTCTCTCTATTCTTTTGCACCTGAGTTTAATGGCTGGTTAATTGACAAGTATTCTTACAGGAGAGAGTAATATTGAATAAAAGAAGGAAGAACTCCTGTGGAAATGTCTGCAACACAAACATTAAAAGGTAAAGGCAAAGGACCCCTGACCATTAGGTCCAGTCGCGGATGACTCTGGGGTTGCGACGCTCATCTCGCTTTATTGGCTGAGGGAGCCGGTGTACAGCTTCCAGGTCATGTGGCCAGCATGACAAAGCCGCTTCTGGCAAACCAGAGCAGCACACGGAAACGGTGTTTACCCTTCCCGCTGTAGCGGTACCTATTTATCTACTTGCACTTGATGTGCTTTCGAACTGCTAGGTTGGCAGGAGCTGGGACCGAGCAACGGGAGCTCACCCCGTCTTAGGGATTCGAACCGCCGACCTTCTGATCAGCAAGCCCTAGGCTCAGTGGTTTAGACCACAGCACCACCCATGTCCCTTTGTGTAATCTTAATTCTGCCTTGGGGCAATGATGAGATGCAAAGGAGCACAGAACTCTTGGACCTTTAAGGAGTAGTGGAGGGAGGATTTTTCTCTCTTTGACCGGGGGAGCTTATCATGCAGGCATGCAAGAAGATGCACCTGCTGAGACTTCCTCTTCAATACAGTTGTTGAAAGTATAGAGGCACTGAGATTCTCTGTATCAGACCACCATACCCTCCTTCCTCTGCTTAAAGCCAACAACCAGAAGAAGAGCTGGAACTCAGTCAGGGAGAGACTCAATATGTGTATAACATACCAGGCATAGCAAAGGAAACGTTTTATCTCAAGGTGCCCACCACTGCCAGCCATGGACTTTAGAGCAAAACATCTGTCTCTGGTGTGTATGTGTGCCTGTTCACGCACATGTGTTTGTGCACTTCGTTACAAAGTTATATTGCAGTGCAGAAGTGAAATTCGAAAGAGAACCCAAGAAGGCACATTGCTAATTGGCTCCAGCTGTTCACTCCCTTATTCCCTTGCACAGATGTTTCCATGGCTAGGAGGCTCTTCCCAGCTTTGCACGGTGCATCTGGAAATTGCTGTCTTCCATCTGGGGAAGCGCCCCAGGCTGGCAACAAGTAGAAGAATGATTGTCAATTTTGCTTTTTTTTTTCTAAGCTCAATGAAAAAACAATGGTTGTGTCTTTATCCTTTTCCCTGGGTTACCAAGTTGCTAAATTAGCGTTTCAAATTAGTGAGAACCTTGCCACATTCTACCGTCTTGCATGTGTGAATAATTGTCAGATAAACACAGCACCCCTGGAAGGAGCTTCCTATCCTGTAATCCTCCTTTTAAACAACTAATAAAGGTATTGGAGCCCTGCCCCGCCCCTTGCATCTGGCTGCTTTGTTAATTCCCCCCAGATGCAGCAAGAGGAAGAAGAGGCAGAAATCGGGGAGGGGCATCACTGTCTACATCTGTGAGAATGGATTGGCAGCACATCTGAAGAATGTGTTTTCAGCACCCTTTTCGTATTATGTATGACTTCAGCCATAGAGAAGAATCTGGGTCAGAAAGAACCTCACCACCCAGGTCAGCATCTGGGCGCTTGCTATCTACTACAGTATGAAGCTTCTGGGAACGTCTGAGAGAATAGCTTTTAGCTGTCCCTGGAGGACATGGACTAGATGAATGATGAACTGGGAAACCAGGTTTCATCAAAGGTATTTTCTTTTATAGCCCCGCTTGCATAAAAGGATGCAGGGTTCAAACCTGGTCTCCCTTTTTTTCCCATACATAAGGGAAAAAACAAGTAAAGCTTTCCCACTAGCCTCAGATTCCTGTCTGTGGAGAACCTGCACGGACTGTCTGCGTTTTAACACCATGTAAAATGACACCATAATCTTAATGCCATACTCTTTTCTTTGCTGTGACTGTGTTGTGTAACATTGAAACCTATTTTTAATTTTTTTAAATGGTGAACTGGATGGCATTTTGATGGGGAGTGCCAGAAGAAGCAGGCAGATCTTCTGAAGTGGCCGACCATAGCTGCCAAGTCTCCTGTACCGGTATTCCCCGGGAAACCCCTGTTTTTCCAGCTGTTCCCAGCCAAAAAAACGGATTTTTTTGTTTCCCCCCAGTTTATTCTGGCGCTGCGGCCATTTTGAAACTGGGCGGAGCATGCTCAGAAGCGACTTTTGATGCTGCTCTGCCCAGTTCCAAAATGGCTGCAGCGCGACCTCTGGTGCGGCGGCCATTTTGGAACTGGGCAAAGCAGCACCAAAAGTCACTTCTGAGCATGCTCCGCCCAGTTCCAAAATGGCGGCAGCACTACTTCCGGTCTGCTACTTCCGGTCAGATCCCTTATTTTTCAAAAAGGAACTTGGCAGGTATGCGGCCGACCCCTTTGTCCAAAGACTTAAGTGACCAGCATGACTGATCTCTCTGGGGTGCAAAGTATTCACAACCTGAATCAGACTCTTGTCCGTCCCGTCCTGCTCATGTCGCTCATGTTTTGCTGCAGTTTTGTTTTTGAAGAAGATGAGCAGCCGCAACAACAAAACACACTCTGAATTAACACTCTAAAAATGCAGTAGTTTAACTAGATCATATATAGAATTATAGAATTGTAGAGTTGGGAGGGACCCCAAGGGTCATCTAGTGCAACCCCCAGCAATGCAGGAATCTTTTGCCTGACATGGGGCTTGAACCCACAACACTGAGATTAAGTGTCTCATACTCTATCCCATGTTGTGCTGAAGCAGACTCATTGCCCACCTCCACAGCACAGTCCTGAAAGAGAGTCACCCTGTTGCATAGCCAGATTAGCTGCCTTAGGGGTGGGCAACCTGAAATTGTGTCCATTTCTCATAGGTAATAATTTTACCCAGCCCTACTGTGAGAAGCAAGTTTAGCTCATCTTCACCCATCTCATACTGTTTCCAGGAGGGAAAAGGAGAAGAAGCTGGTGTTGGTGCTCCAGTTAGTCCCCAGGTGTTGTGGCTGTCTTTGGAAACATGTGGACCAGTTTCTCTGACAGCAGCTATCTTGAGATCAATAGCTGTTGAAAGAGTTGGTGGTTGTAACTGCCAAGGACCAAAAAGATGGATTTGGGGGAAGGGGTGCTCAGTGGAAGCTTCCCCCCTATTTACTCCTGCAGAAAGACTGCAATGTGTCTTGAAGGACACAGGATTGGTGCAGGCTGTGATCCTATGTGTGATTGTACTTAACATGCCTCTTAACATGCCTAGGACTGGATTGTTAACTAAGGGTGGAATTCGATGCCATTTGTTCTCTTAGCACAAGCTTGCCCAACTTGATTATCTCTCCTCACCCCACACACTGTTCCGGGATTTCCCCCGACCCTCCAGAGTGGATTTGGGGGAGGCACAGGGGGCACACGGGGAGAAGAGAGCTAGTGGGAGTCCTTGTGGTGTCTTCTTGCAGCAGAATGGGGTGGCTGAATCGGGCTCTCTCCCACAAGTCATTTGTCTCTGACTTTTTCCTCTCAAACTGATTCACGTACTTCAAGTTTGCTGTGAGACTCTGTTGCCTGAACTGCAACACTGTGTTGTTGCTGTGTTCATCAGAATGAGCAACAGGCAAGGTTCCTGCACTTTAGGAATCTGTGAGCGGAAGAGCAGCACTCAAACGGAGGTTTAAAGTTGACATTGAGACATACACTTCCCCTGCTTCTGAGTTTAATTTCAGACGATCGTGGGGAGGTGCCAAGATGATAACACCCCGCCCCCCAATTGATGTCTCAAGCACAGTGAAATGGATCCATGTGAGAGAAGTGTAAAACCCTTTGCTTTTAGGAAAGAGGCAGTGTTGTGCAGTGGTTAGAGTGTTGGACCGAGACCTGGAAGAGCAGGGTTCAAATCTCCATTTGGACATGAAGCTCACTGGATGACCTTGGGCCAGTCAGTGCCTCTCAGCCTACCCTAGATGATTAAATGAACAGGGGAAGAATCACCTTGAATGCGACCTTGAGCTCCTTGGAGAAAAAGGTTAGGATATAAATGCAATAAGTAAATAATAAAACAAATAAATGTGGGCTGCAACAAATGCTCTCAAAACAAACCATTTTGGTTGTCAACACAAGGGCTCTTGCACTAGTGTAAGGATGAGAATAAGTGGTTGTGAAATAACCCATTTATATTTTTGATTAAAAAAATTCCTTCCAGTAGCACCTTTGAGACCAACTAAGTTTGTTATTGGTATGAGCTTTCGTGTGCATGCACACTTCTTCAGATACCTGGATAATATTTTGGATAGTTATTGTTATTTTGTCAATATTGTGTTGTGCTCTGATGTTACTTATAAGACACCTTAAAAGACTTGGAGCCCTAAAATGCAGGATACAGCTAATTGTATTAAATAAATAAGAATGAACATCACTCTCTCAGCCCAGCCTGAAATGTAAACATAAGAGGAGCCTGCTGGTCAGTGGTCAGTGGTCCACCAGTTCAGCATCCTGTTCTCATTGTGGTCAACCCAATGCGAAGATAGGAGCAATGCATATTATTGCAGGGATGTTGTAAGCCACCCTCTCATCTTCATCTCAGCCCCTGTTGGGCACCTGATGGGTGTTGTTGGGCACCCTTTCAACCTGCAATATTGGGGCAGTAAGATGGATTGGCCTTGCTCTTGAAAAATGTTTTGCCCTAAATAAGAAACCAAATAAGAAATAGCAGGAACTATAGCCTTTGCCTTCTACTCTTTGGGCGTGGGGTAGACACACTGGTGTTCAATCCCAGCTGTGTTTAAGAAAATGGATTTCTCCATTGATTTTATGGGCCGCTCTCACCTCTGTCCTTGGAGATACAGTGGTACCTCAGGTTACAAACACCTCGGGTTACATCGGACTTCCGGTTTACCGCCAGCGCTGGTTGGCGAGGAATCCTCGAGCTCTGAGGTTCCTGGCGCTGTGAGGGAGGGGGGAGCCACTAGAGCACCACGACCCCCCAAAAGAACCCCAGATTGAGCTTTCTGGGGGCGTGAGAGCTCAGCTGCACCCCAAAGTGACTCCTCTGCTCCCCAGTAAGCTCTTTTTAAGAGTCCCGAGAGAGAGCGGAGTCAGAGTCGCGGGCGCCATTTTCGAGTATACCGCTACCCTCACAGAGCAAAGCTCCGAGCTGGCAGCGGAGGAGCGGTGGATTCCCCCCCCCAAAAGGATTTGAAGACATTGGACACCGTGGGTAACAGAAAGAAATTAAAGAAAAAAAAGAAATTAAAGAAAAAAAATTCAATTGAAAAGAATTTTCCACGGGAGGAGATTTAAACAGGAAGTCGATCTCCCCATTGAGAGAACGGTGATGTAGTTAACTTGCCTGCAGCCGGAGAGTTTGACAGGAATTTAATAACTTCCAAGGATTGGACTTAAAACCTTCCCCCTGAGGCAGGGTAAAGAGGAGAAGGATTGATTACATTAAAATCCCTGTAAAATTTTAAACTTGTACTGGGGGAAGTCCCCCGGGAACTGGAGTCGGGTCCCTGGAGGGATCAGCCAGTTGCCATTATGACATCACAATAGGAAGGAATTTGTTTACCTCTTTGAGGCTGAGAACTGTTAACTTTGAAGGGAGCGCAAATATAAGGCTGTGTACAAGAAGTTTGATAATGCTCTTTTCAGAAATGGACATCAGATTTTTAAAATATGAATAAGAATTAAAAATGAGAGTTGATAACCAGATCGGATGTAAACTTTGTTTCTGAGATTTGGAAATACAAACAGCGCCACTTCCTACATTGTAATCTGTGCCGTTCCCATGGAATTTGAGATGAGCAGGATGTCAGTAGACACAACATCATCTGGCTCTTTAGACTTTGTGGACTTTCAAAAACTTTTGGAATTGATTTTGGATGTGAGAGATGAATTGCGGCAGAATAATATACAGATTTGCAAAATAAGATAGAACTTTGTGGAAAGTGAAGGTGGATTGGTTTCACTAGAGAATGAAGAGAAGATGAACAAGTGGACAATGAAAACGACTTTTCAGAAGAGGAGGAAGATCCATCAGTCCTGGACAATATACTCGAACTTTAAAAAGAGGAGGAAGAAGAATGGAATATTGTTCCCCCAGTGGGAGAGGGGGAACAAGACTTATGTTTGATTCAAGGAGTCCTCAAAGAAGAACCAACATGGAATAATGTCCTCCCAGTGAGAGAGGGAGGGCAGGATCCATGCTGGGGCCTGAGCTCAAGTGGAATAAAAATTGAGATAGGGCTGAAAAGTGGAAACATAGCTGGATGGTATTGTGCTACAGTTAGAAAATTGGGGGGGGGGGCAGCAAGGGACAAAGAAGGGAGAGTGGTAGATAGGTGGCGAAAGAGTGGGAGTGGGGTGAGGAGCAACAATGGGTTATTTTCTGATTGATTAAGATGGTCCGAAACTGGAACGTTTTATGGAGCTGGTTGAAGCATCTGGGAGACCCGGAGCCCAGGGGAAGGGGGGTAGAATTAGATAAAAGTGGTTAAAGGTTATTTTGATAGAATAAATAATATTTGAATGTATGGAAAAATTTTGGGATATAAATTGTGAGGCTAAAGGAAGAATTAGAGATGGGTGGGAAAATAAATTTAGATTTGGATTAATTAATGAATTATAGGTTGAGGATAGTTGATGTTTTTCCCCCTCTGTGTAGATTAGAATTGTGAGATAATGGAAAAATTATGTTAGAATGATTTAAGATGATAAAGGAAAATTGCTTAATTTAGATTTAAAAATGGACCCAGTGTGTGTGTGTGTGGGGGGGGGGAATCGAGGAAGTCTACAATGTCAGGTTAATGTAAGAATTGATATGTTTCCCCTCCCCTTTTTTTTCTCTTTTGTTTATGTCATATTGCCATTTTTTTCTTTGTTTCTATTTTTGTGAATTTTTGTATTTTGAAATGTTTGAAAATCAATAAATATTATTTGAAAACAACAACAACAAACACCTCGGGTTACAAGCACTTCGGGTTATAGACTCTGCTAACCCGGAAGTAGTACCTCGGGTTAAGAACTTTACCTCCAGATGAGAGCAGAAATTGCATGGTGGCACGGTGGCAGTGGGAGGCCCCATTAGCTAAAGTGGTACCTCAGGTTAAGAACAGTTTCAGGTTAAGAACGGACCTCCAGAACAAACTAAGTTCGTAACCAGGGGTACCACTGTATTTAAAAATAGCGTGAGCCAGGAAATGACCTATCCCCGCCACACCATTCTCTTGCCTCTCCATCCCAACAGGTTATTTGTTTCCTCTCAACAGTCAGTAAGCATTTTATGTCCACTGAAGATACTCAGTCCTTAATGGTCTAATTTTGTAGGTCTCCCCCTTTTAGGATTTCCCCTGGAGATATTTTTGTACTTGTGCAAACCTTGGAGTTTCCTTGAGCCTGCCAAAATCTTTCTTGTGAGTGGCTGCTGTCATTTGTCTATTTAAGCACAGACACCCTTCCTAGAGGATCAGAAATAGAATACAGAGTAGTTTCCAACTATCCATTAATGTGCAGACAATGTGTCACAGAATCCTTGGGTTAGGAGCCATTGTGGGGATGGGGTGGGTGGGTGAGAAGTCTATGCAGAAGGCCTAAGGGATACGAATGAATAACTGTGGAATAGAGTAACATTGGCACTAACGCTTGTTTATGATGGATGAGAGCACCAGTGGAGACACCAGCAAAAGAAGCAGCCCAAGGGAGTCGGTCATTCCAAATTTGATTTGGTCTCTGTTCCATGTTGTTTGGTCTTTCACTCGGCGGCTCATCATTGGATGGTCTGCAGTTCCTCACACTGTAATTGAAGGTCTGTCCCCCCCCCCCTCCCTCACATCTAGCTGCTTTCTTTTTCTTTTTCTTTTTGGATCAGATCAAATCTGCTTGGCTCAACTTCATGGAAAAAACCAACAACCCTGGGGTGATTGATAATGAAGTCAAAGCGAATGGGGAGGCGGGAAACATTTTACTAGTGTCAAGGGACCTTCAGGCGGCAGTGAGAAAAATGTCTCCCCAGGAGAGTGGCAGGAATATCCCTTCAAACATGACTGACCTCAGTCCATGGAATTTGGATGGCTTGCAAGCTTTTGGAGTGGTTTTTTTTGGGGGGAGTGGTTTATCCTAGATGCACACAGGTTGGGAACCAAGATTTATTTTAAGACTTGAGGCTACCGAGCAGCGTTTCTGAGTTCCCCCGAGGAAATTACATTTTGCTTGTCTGTTTAGAATTGTGCCATAATAGGAACTTTCATTCCTTGTTCTCTTATTTTGGGATTATTTATGTGTGCGTGTGTGCTTATTACTTGGAGCATGTGAGAATGTGGCCATCACAGATCTCACCACACAGATGGAAGTCTTGCATCAACTACAAATCCAGTTCTTTTCAGTGGAGTCAGTTAATCCACAGTACAAACGATCTAGAATAGGGAAATCCAAGTTGATTCAGGGGTTGTGTGAAAGAAAGCTGGGTCAGACCTTGCCTTCTATTTTTGTGGAAGTCTTTGCTCCCTGTGAAAGAGTTATTCTTTTTCTCTGCTGCTTTCACAGGAAGCAAAAGAAGTTTGTTCAAAATTTGTTGGTTTGGGGCAAGAGTAGTGCTTACCTTTGACATGAGTCAACAGTGTGATGCAGCAGCTAAAAAAGCCAATGCAATTCTGGGCTGCATCAATAGGAGTATAGCGTCTAGATCAAGGGAAGTAATGGTACCACTGTATTCTGCTCTGGTCAGACCTCACCTGGAGTACTGTGTCCAGTTCTGGGCACCACAGTCCAAGAAGGATACTGACAAGCTGGAATGTGTCCAGAGGAGGGCAACCAAAATGGTCAAAGGCCTGGAAACAATGCCTTATGGGGAACGGCTTAGGGAACTGGGTATGTTTAGCCTGGAGAAGAGAAGGTTAAGGGGTGATATGATAGCCATGTTCAAATATATAAAAGGATGTCATATAGAGGAGGGAGAAAGGTTGTTTTCTGCTGCTCCAGAGAAGCGGACACGGAGCAATGGATTCAAACTACAAGAAAGAAGATTCCACCTAAACAGTAAGAGCTGTTCGACAGTGGAATTTGCTGCCAAGAAGTGTGGTGGAGTCTCCTTCTTTGGAGGTCTTTAAGCAGAGGCTTGACAGCCATCTGTCAGGAATGCTTTGATGGTGTTTCCTGCTCGGCAGGGGGTTGGACTGGATGGCCCTTGTGGTTTCTTCCAACTCTATGATTCTACCTTTATTTAAGTGAACAAGGTAGCTGAGGGGGTCTTCTCTGCAGCTCATTTTTCTTTTAAAGCCCACTTTCAGCCATGGAAGGCATCCGGCCCAGCAGCGCTTCCTGAAATGACCATGGCACCACCACAGAACTTCACACGGTCATTCCAGGAAGTACTGGGAGCCTGTGTGCAAGGAGCCACCTGCCAGGTTGAGCACAGACAGGGCTTTCCTTGAACCGTTTCTTAAAACCTTTTCTCTCTGCCACTCTTTCCAAATATATAGTCTGCCAGGAAGTTTGTCGTCATGCTAGCGTGAAGCTGTCCCTAGTAGAGACGCTGTTGAAGATACTGGGCTGTGCTCAAGACCCACTTCAAAGGAGAAGAGGTTTTAGGGATTCGGCACTGAGATTTAGGGACTAGCACTGGCATGGGCACCCAGGAAAAGGACTGCATGAATGCAAAGTGTTGTTACTACGGTAATTAATTTGTACTGTTTTGTGTTACCTCTCTCCTTCTCTCCGCAGGGCATATATGAGTGTGAAGGAGCTGAAGGAGACACTTCAGCTGAACAGCACTCACTTCCTCAATGTCTACTTTGCTAGCTCTGTGCGAGAGGAGCTGGCGGGTGCTGCCACCTGGCCCTGGGACAAGGATGCCCTCAGCCACCTGGGTAAGCCTAGCTCTTGGGTGTACCTGGAGATTGGGGGGGTCGCCCTCTGTTGCTGACCTTTGCAAAGAAGGTTCCTTGCAGACTTGCAGGCAGAATCGGTGCTATCCTGTCCTATTAGGTGACTGTCACTTAGGAATGGCACCGAGGGCCTGCACCTTCTCCCTTGCTGCCTTGCTGTTGGGAGGGATGAGGTGGAGAACTTTGGGTGGGTGGTGACAGGGTGAGCCAGACAGTGGGGCTGTTGTCCATGGCTGCTGGTTCCAAGCATGGGATCTCCCAAAGCACAGTTGCCCCTACTTATCCTTCCCCCTGGGGGCAGCCCATCTTTGTTAGAAGACGTTTTGCAATTTTCTGAGTGGGTTCCAATTACTTCTCCACCTGGTCATCCTCCAGAGCTGACTGTGAAGCTTTGTGGTCCCTTGTGGTACCCATAACCGGCTGTCTTAACTTGCTTCATGCCACCAGCCCCTCCCCTTTCCCTCCTTTCTTTGCGTGTTACCACTGGCCCTGTTGCAATTGTAAACATGCTTACCTGGAAGAAAATCCAACGGAAATGTATTGGATTTATTTCTCCAGTAATGTGCAGGTTGTATATAGTTCTTGGCACAGGATTTACATTTTTTTTAAAATGCACGTAATACATTTGGTTCCACTCATAGTACTTTGCCTTTGATTCAAAAGCAGATTTGTGATGTGGGAATTTTTGCAGCAGAGATCTAGTTCAGAGACTTCGAGAGTTCCTCATTCCCTTTTAGGAACTCTCGAAGTCTCTGAACTAGATCTCTGCTGCAAAAATTCCCACATTGCTTGGGTTTCTCAGGAATCTTGTAGATCTTTTCAAGATACCTGTTCACAAAGTTAAACACTGGACAGCTGCCCCAAAATGTTCACCAAACCGTTTCCTTTAGCTGCCTGATCTGGGGTGTTGAGCAAGCTTCTCATTCTTGATTCCCACTCTTTTTCTCCAGCACACCACACTTCACCTCAGGGACAACTTTCTGAGGTTCAAAGCCCCCTGAAGATCCTTCATCTCTTTTTCTTCCTACTTAGGGCAGGAATGTTCACCTGATGGTCTGTGGGCCCTCAAAACCATTTTTCTTGCTCCTGCATGCCCTCACAATATTTATAGCAAATACAGTAACAAGTTTGACTAAACAGTCACCGATTTTTCTTTCGTCTTTTTTTAAATTCAAAAATTAAATATTGCAAAAATACTCTTTTTAGTATCACAGTGGAGTAAAGAGAAATGGAACCCATTTTTCTCCCACTTTAATTGGGGCAGACGGGAGAGGCCGTTTTTCTGGTGTTGATCACAAGCATATCCATTTTGGTCATTTCCAGAACTTTTAATTAGCTGTTCCTTAAGTAGGTGTGGCTGTTTACCATTGTTGAGCCAAAATACCCTTGACAGCTGTTATAAGATCTAAAAAACAACAACAAACCCTGGTCCTTCTGTGCATCAATAATTATCATCTGAATAATAACAAAACACGCAGTGTCTCAAGCCTCGCATTAACACTAATAATTTTGGGAAAGAACACATTAAAATCTGAGACAATTTTTTTTGTCTCTTATTGGCTTTGATAGAGCTTTCCGCCATTAATCTGAATACTCCTTCCTATAATGTGTCATCCAATCCAATGGCCATCAACACAACTTGAGGCAGTGAATGTCTTATATGACTTATTAAGCAATATATTTCTTTTAACTGAATCTGTTGCTCAACCATTTCATCGGGTGACTTCAGGTTGTGTTTTTAGGGGGGGGGAAGAAGTCTCCCATATTGACCACTTACTGCTAGATGCCACATACTTTACTGCAGAGCCTTGTCATCTGAAGAGAAACCAGTTTTGTTTGGATTGGCACAATATACTTTAGACTCCAGTGTGAATCCTGAAAATGCAAAGGTTGGCCGTCCTCTAGCACATACTACTGACCCAGATACTTGAGGGCCATAACATCAGGTCTTGTTGCAGAGCCATCAGAACTGACCTTTCAGCTTAGTTGGTTACAGCCAAAAGTTCAGGGGTGTTGACTTGTGTGGCTAAGTGCTTGCTTAAGTACCGTACTTGTAGCCTGCTGGGTTTTTTTTTATGAAGACCTTAATTCCCCATGTGGTAAATTCTCTGCTCTTGAAGGGAAGCCAAAGTTTTGGCCTTTGACAAGCTAGGATTATTAGCTTGCTGAGGTTTTGATCTCTAAGCAAAGGCCATCATGAACTCACTCCACACCTCTTAACTTTCATGTCTGGTGGGTGGCCCTGGCCTTTGTGCAGTCACTTGCTGACCCCTTAGAAGTTTTTTGTTGTTTAAATCAAAGCTGATTCATAACAAGTCCACAAGTAAAGTAAATGAACTGGCCAGCATGGTACCTGGAAGGGGGAGGTATGATTGCTATAGATGATATCCCAGTGCAGCAGAAGCTTTAAAAACTATTCCACCCCACTTTCCCAGAGACCTTGGGAGGCCAATTTGGCCCTTGCAATATGCAGAAATTTTCACACAGGAGAGGGATCACAGAGAACGGGCAACCTTTCCCCCATTAAATGAAATGTGTGTGTGTGTGTGTTCACCCAGTTTGAAAACAACCTAGCAGTCTTGGAGAAAGTGGGGATTGAGCACAAGGTTGCCAAGACACTTCTCAGCAGTAGCTGGCTCTCTCCCGCTCATATTTTCTCCAGTGGAAAGGGTTTCAAGTTTCTACTTGAAGGTGGGAATAGTAGGTTTTGAGGCCCCTTGTGCCCTCAGCAATCAGACTCACTTTGCTGTTTGCTGTTAGTGGTTGACACAGCGGGATTATGGCTGGGCTCTAACATCCCATTAACTTAGCTATTAGCAAGGTTTTCTTTCTCCACTCACTCACATTCTTCCCCTTTGCTTTCAGCAAGGGAGCCTCCTGTCTCAGACTGGGGTTTGGCTGGGAAATCAGCCTCAGTTTTCTTTTCCTGGTTTAATTTTTGCTTGTTAGCTAAGGAGGTCCCCGTTCAGTGAATGGATTTCTCCTGCATGCCGTCTTGCCATGCAAAAATGAAAGGTGGCCTGGCCATTCGATCTGTCGAAAAGTGTTTCTTTAAGCAGGGTCAAATGCTGTCAAATAAGGTTGATTTGCCAAGGGGAGAACTGTGTTAGCAAAGGCATTTATTGTGACAAAAACTTTGGGGAGGAGAGCCCACTTATGGCAAAATATTAACACATTGATTTTTCAGAATTCTAAATAGTGTGACTTAGTCATTATGAAAAAAAGCAACCCAAGTTCACCTTTTATAACTAAAAAGAGTTATTATTTATAGGCAACAGTGTTTCGATTCGTATGTATGATATTTAAAAGACGGTTCCTGGCCTGTATCCCATGGCCTTAGATATTAGAAACAAGGATGGAATAATGGAGTGACATTGTATGCATTTGCTCTTTCAGGCGGTGTGGTCCTCAATCCGGCCTATTATGGTATGCCGGGTCATACAAATACCATGATCCATGAAGTGGGACACATCCTAGGACTCTACCATGTCTTTAAGGGAGTAAATGAAAGGGAATCCTGTGATGACCTGTGCAGGGAGACGACACCATCCATGGAGACTGGAGATCTTTGTGCCGATACAGCACCTACTCCCAAAAGCAAACGCTGTCGGGATCCAGATCCGACCAATGACACCTGTGGCCAGACCCACTTCTCTGGAACTCCCTTCAACAATTATATGAGCTACACAGGTAAGGGGGGGGGACTTTTGCTTCATGAGGTTCAGAGATGGGCTTCAGATGAATGGCCTGTTAGCCTTTTCGTCTAGTGAGATGCTAAGAACCTCTGCATTCATTGTCAGAATAGTAAGTTGGAAGGTCTCATGATTTAACAGATAAGCATTAGGTAAAGAAAAGAGGGCTGTGGTTTTGAAAATCTCAGTAATCAAAAGGCAAATCAAACAAGCATCACATGCATTTTGTTTCCAGATCTCATGAATTCTAAATCTCCACACCCTTTCAAAGGTTTTTTTTAAAAAAGCTTCTCATCACCTAGGAACTACTAGTGGGAGGGATGTAGCTAGAGAAATAGAGCTTGCCCACCACCAGTCATGTGCAGCTTGTTTTGAAGTTCCAATATTTCAATGTATTTTCAGCATGGCCCAATGACCAGATCTCATAAAGGTAAAGGTAAAGGGACCCCTGACCATTAGGTCCAGTCGTGACCGGCTCTGGGGTTGTGGCGCTCATCTCACGTTATTGGCCGAGGGAGCCGGCGTACAGCTTCCAGGTCATGTGGCCAGCATGACAAAGCTGCTTCTGGCAAACCAGAGCAGCACATGGAAACGTTTACCTTCCCACTGTAGCGGTTCATATTTATCTACTTTCACTTTGATGTGCTTTCGAACTGCTAGATGTGCAAGAGCTGGGACAGCAACGGGAGCTCACCCCGTCGTGGGGATTCGAACCGCCGACCTTCTGACTGGCAAGCCCTAGGCTCTGTGGTTTAACCCACAGCGCTACCTGCGTCCCTAACTGGATCTCAGAGTTGACAGTAAAAAATAAATTTGGCTATCCTGTATCTGCTCCAGAGTAATGACATAACAACACAGTGACTAGCCAGAATTATGAATGGAGGTCAGAACTATAAGTAAAATTCTCCCGGAACCAATGTGTTTTGCCTGCACATTTAAAAGCAGAGGGGGCCTGGTAGACTAACCCCAGTGAAGACGAGACCCAGTCAAGGGTCACCTCTGTTTTGTGCCTACTTGCCAGATCTCCACTGGTTACAGAATATGGGGAACAGTCTGAGGCAGATCTTAAGGCCTGAGCCTGTTCATATGGGAAAAGGCAGTTCTTAACGTTCGGAGTGAGAGCCCGTGTGGTATAGTAGTTAAGAGCAGTAGACTCATAATCTGGGGAACTGGGTTCGCGTCTCTACTCCTCCACATGCAGCTGCTGGGTGACCTTGGGCTAGTCACACTTCTTTGAAGTCTCTCAGCCCCACTCACCTCACAGAGTGTTTGTTGTGGGGGAGGAAGGGGAAAGGAGAATGTTAGCCAGGCCCGGCTCTAGGGGTAGTCTCGGTGGCGCGGGGCGCCAGGGCGCTGGGAAGGCAGGGGGCGCTGCGCGCTGCGCCCGCCCACTAAGGTGGGGGGCACCGGAGCGATCTCCGCGCCAGGGCGCCCGACCTACTTGAGACAGCCCTGATGTTAGCGGCTTTGAGACTCCTTCGGGTAGGACTCCAAACTCTTCTTCTGAGTCATAGGCCATTTAAATGTTAGCTCCAGCACCTTGAGGGGCTCTGCAAGACTGACTATTGCTATGTTAGTCTTTTCCTGGTTCACTTTGCTAGCAGGGGCAACTGATGGGAGGGGAAGGCAATAAATGGTGGCTGGGAAGGCTATCTATACGTACCTCAAATCTATATGTAAGTAGATAAATTCATTTAAGAAGGGTCTCCTAAAATGTCCCTTACCCTAAGAACTGTATATGAGCAAAATTCGTTTAAAGGCAAGGTTTACTCACTCAAAAATATGCAGTATGAACAGTTGTGTGTAAGACAATCTTCAGCAGGCTTCCCCAAACTAAGGCCCAGGGGCTGGATGCGGCCCGCGAGGCTCTTTTATGCGCCGCTGGCACCCCCCACCGCCCACTGCTGCCTCCTGCTCTTAACGGCATGGCTGCCCACTTCCGGGTTGCCAGAGCATCGGAAATAGCTTGTGTGCATGCACAAGTGTCATTTCCGGCACGCTTCTGGGTTGGAGAAGGCCCGTGTGCATGCGCACAAGCTATTTCTGGTGTTCCGGTGACCCAGAAGTGCGCTGGAAATCATGTGTGCACATGCATATGGGTGCACGCTCCCGCGTGCTCTGGCCCACAGCGCAATTGGCGCTGGCAGCACCGGCCCTCGGCGACGTAAGTTTGGGGACCCCTGATCTACAGCATTAGAGACAGACAATCCCTGTATATGCTGTAGACATAGTCAACACTGAAATCAAGGGTGTGTTTCTGCACTTAGAGGGTGCTACTGCCTTTGTGAGAAGAGCCCATGTTTTCTTGTGAATTGCTTGCTTCCATTTGGTGACCTTTCCTCTGGCCTGCATCCTGCATCTGGTGTCCTTTTGACCTGACCCCTCTGTTGTGGTTGGCAGACACCCTGCTACAAAACCAACAGCACCAGCCCATGAAAGTCCCTTTGAATTCCCTGGGGCTTACTCCCAGGTAAGTGTGTAAAAGCATTACAGCCCGAGGCATCTACACCTTTGAAGTCACAATTCTATGCAGAAGCAAGTTCCACAGAGTGGGTATTATTTCTCAGGAAATGGGCATTCCTCTTTGGCAAGCTCTTTAAAGGAACCAAAAAAGCAAAGCAAAGAAGACGGCAGTGAGCTATGGATGCAATGAGCTAGCAATCCTCATCCAATTGTGTGGAAGGGAGGGAGGGAGAGGACAGAAAAGCGTACCGTGGAAATTAATGTAATCACACGTAATTTAGCTTTGTTATAGTTGGTAGGACTGCCAACGGGAAAAAAATATGACCCGTCTTACTTCTATGCTGCTTTGGGCAGCTTGATCTGTGGGAATAAGCAGAGAAGCATATGAGGATTGTGGGCTTAAATTTAATGGAGAAGATTAATCTGTAGGAGTGACCTGATGGAAGGTAGAGAGCAGATCCTATGTATAGCTAGTGCCAGGAACTATGGATTCTGTTTTCATAAGTGCAACGTCAAAAGTTGTATTTGAGTTTCTGCCTGGCCCTCTTAGCTCTGCTGCCCTGGCTCTGAGCTTTGGGGCTGGGTTCACTCATCTCTCATCCTGGCTGATTACAACTATTTGTTTTCAAGAGTCATGCATTCATCGCTGAGCTTTTGAGCTTCCTTCTTCGAAATGCCTGCCCTGCGTCTTTAGTGTTCCTTGATGTTGAAGGCAACATTCCTGGCTATTCATGAAGAAGAAGTATTGAGCTTACTTAGCACCTGTGATGATATTAAGCAGTTGCTGAAGGACTGCCATCTGTTGGCAAACGGATGGCATAACATGCCCTGAGAATTTGTACTTTCCTCTCTGGAGTGGACATAGATAGGAGTGAGATGGATGGTTCATTTCATTTCTGGTCCATGTCCCTTTCAGATGTGGAAACTCTACATTTGCTAGGGATGAAGGAGGGATTCAATTCAGCTAGCATTTATAGGCAAACCTACAAAATTTTCACTTTTCCAAACAGTATGAGGAGCAGCTTTCTATGTGCTTTGCATTAACAAAATCTGGAATTCTTATTTTTTGAAGTGGCCCTCTTACTCCCTCATCATTATGTGAGTCTTGAGGAAATCCAAAGGCACTTAAATTGCTTCAGGATGTGGCCTGATAGAATTCCTCATGCATCCCTATGTCAGGGAGGGGTGTTAGCAAATTGGAAAAGAATTCAGATGAATTTTAGGATTGTGTGAGAAATAATAATAATAATAATAATAATAATAATAATAATAATAATAATAATAATATATTATAATTTATTATTTATACCCCGTCCATCTGGCCAGGTTCCCCCAGCCACTCTGGGCGGCTTCCAACAAAATATTAAAATACAGAAATCCATCAAACATTAAAAGCTTCTCTAAACAGGGCTGCCTTGAGATGCCTTCTAAAGGTCTGGTACTTGTTGTTCTCTTTGACCTCTGGTGGGAGGGCATTCCACAGGGTGGGTGCCACTACCGAGAAGGCCCTCTGCCTGGTTCCCTGTAACTTGGCTTCTCGTAGCGAGGGAACCGCCAGAAGGCCCTCGGTACTGGACCTCAGTGTCTGGGCAGAACAATGGGGGAGGAGACGCTCCTTCAGGTATACTGGACCGAGGCCGTTTAGGGCTTTAAAGGTCAGCACCAACACTTTGAATTGTGCTCGGAAACGTACTGGGAGCCAATGTAGGTCTTTCAGGACCGGTGTTATGTGGTATTGGCGGCCGCTCCCAGTCACCAGTCTAGCTGCCACATTCTGGGTTAGTTGTAGTTTCCGGGTCACCTTCAAAGGTAGCCCCACGTAGAGCGCATTACAGTAGTCCAAGCGGGAGATAACCAGAGCATGCACCACTCTGGCGAGACAGTCTGCCGGCAGGTAGGGTCTCAGCCTGCGTACCAGATGGAGCTGATAAACAGCTGCCCTGGACACAGAATTAACCTGTGCCTCCATGGACAGCTGTGAGTCCAAAATGACTCCCAGGCTGCGTACCTGGTCCTTCAGGGGCACAGTTACCCCATTCAGAACCAGGGAATCCTCCACACCTGCCCGCCTCCTGTCCCCCACAAACAGTACTTCTGTCTTGTCAGGATTCAATCTCAATCTGTTAGCCGCCATCCATCCTCCAACCGCCTCTAGGCACTAACACAGGATCTTCACCGCCTTCACTGGTTCTGATTTAAAAGAGAGGTAGAGCTGGGTATCATCAGCATACTGATGAACACCCAGCCCAAACCCCCTGATGATCTCTCCCAGCAGCTGCATGTAGATGTTAAAAAGCATGGGGGAGAGGACAGAACCCTGAGGCACCCCACAAGTGAGAGCCCAGGGGTCTGAACACTCATCCCCCACCACTTTTTGAACACGGCCCAGGAGGAAGAAGCGGAACCACTGTATGACAGCTCCTAACCCCTCTAGATGGTCCAGAAAGATGTTATGGTCGATGGTGTCAAAAGCCGCTGAGAGATCCAGCAGAACTAGGAAACCACTCTCACCTTTGTCCCTAGCCCGCCGGAGATCATCAACCAGCGTGACCAAGACAGTTTCAGTCCCATGATGAGGCCTGAATCCCGACTGGAAGGGATCCAAATGGTCCGCTTCTTCCAGGCGTGCCCGGAGTTGCTCAGCAACCACTTGCTCGATCACTTGTGTTAGTTGATGCAACGAGGGAGTTGATGCAGATGAAAGGCTTCATGTGAAAACTGACTGGAGAAAAATTGTCTACTGCATCTCTTGTGGAGAGGGCAAGAGGGCAATGGGTTTAATCACAGCAAATAAATATTTGGAAAATATTCTCAATTATTATGAATGTTTTAGCAATGGATCAAGATGTTTTAGTGAGATTTTGGGACATCCTTCCTTAGTGGTTTTCAAAAGAGGGCTGGGCCTTCCTTGCCTCAGCTGTTAGCTGGGAGACTGAAGAGCCTCAGCAAAGCCCTGCTGGGCCTCTGGCTCACGAGGAGACCCTCTCCTGAGTCCATAGAGGATGTCCCCATTGGGTTCAAGGGAGGGGGGTCTCCTTGTGAGCCCTTGTTATAACCACATTGCTTATAGGATCAGGCAGGTCCTGTGTGTTCTGTAGATATGGAGTGGGTCAGGGAAAATAATATCTAGCTGTTTAATTTGCAAGAATGAAAGGCTTAAGGTAGCAGAGGAAAAATAATACCATCAAATATTATATTAGAAATTCAAGACTTAAGGACGTAACACTGTGAAATGTTTATAATTTGGCAAGACCAGGCTTCAGCTGAGAATGGAAATGGTTCAGAAGAGGGCAGCCCATCTCTTCTTAGTCACCTGCGTCTTGCTCTGTTTCTGGTATCAGAGGCTGGCAGTGTCGTGCAAACGTCAGGTACCCAAAGTCTTTAAAGGGTCCACCTTGTTCCACCAAACTTTTTAAGTAAAGGACGCCTGGGAGGATCAGAGACACATTGAATGCTATCTCACCTTACACACCACCCATTGAAGAGCATTTTCATAGTCTCCTAGACACGCCCAGCCCAAGGCATTTTGGAACCTGCCACAAACCACAAAATGGCATCTCCCCCCCCTGCCACCTCCCTGCCAGGGAAGAAGGGATGAGTAAAGATCTACATTGGGAACGAGGGAAGAAAGATCTAGGTCTGCTACCCCTGTAGAACTTGCTGCCAGAGGCAGACGTCTTAGAGTGGTCTTGTGGTTGGGCCGGCCCAGCTTCTGGGAAGAAAGGGACTAAATCTGGGTAATACCATTTCAGATGGCAAGCCGGGGCTCACATGACTGAATGCTCCTCTGTGAGGTATGGAACTCCCTGCCCATAGCACGCCATGGAGATGTGTCCTCAACTAGTCTCTCCGCCCCCCCCCCAGCATGCTAGTTTTTTTTATGTGGAAGCAATTTTTCTTTGGATGAGCTTTTCCTCTTGTATTGTTTTGATTGCAGACATGGTTTCATAGTCCTGACATGTTCCCACCTGAGGATTCTCTTTAAAGCAGTATCATACCCTTTAAAGAGGCATGGCTTCCCACAAAGGATCTTTGTAACTGTAGTTGGTTAAAGGTGACTTGTTAGGCGAACCCTATTTCCCCCAGACAGCTATGATTCTCAAGAGTTCTTAGGGAAGAGGGATTTATTATTAAACCACTCTGAGGAGAGAAATGCGGGGGGGGGGGTCTCCTAACTGTGGTAATGTTCAGGGATGCGGGAAAGGTTATATGATTTACTAGCTGGCCCGGCCACGCATTGCTGTGGTTCTTTCCTGTGATCCCCCCACTCTGTCCGGACACATGACTTATCCTGCCCCCCTCCCCCCACCCCCTGGTTCATCCCTGTGACTGCCCCCACCCTGTCCTGACCCATGAGCTATCGAGCCCCCACCCCTCTGGCACATCCCTGTGACTGCCCCCACCCTGTCCTGACCCATGATCTATCGAGCCCCCTTCGCCGCAGCACATCCATGTGACTGACCCCACTATGTCCTGACCCATGAGCTATTGAGTCCCCTTCTCCCCCCACCCCTCTGGCACATCCCTGTGACTGGCCCCACCCTGTCCTGACTCATGAGCTATCGAGCCCCCTCCTCCCCCACCCCCTGTCTGAGCACTCTGTTGTCTCCGGGAAGTGTTGGCCCCTCCCCCTGTTTCTCCATATCTTGGCCCCCACCCTTTGAGAAGGAACTGTCAGCCTTTGGGTTCTATTTCCCAGCATGCACTTTTCTCTGAGCCCTCTGTTGTCCCTGGGGAGTGTTGGCCCCTCCCCCCTGTATCTCCATACATTGGCTACTGCGCACGCATCGTGTGTGTGTGTGTGTGTGTGTGTGTGTGTATACATACATACATACATACATACATACATACATACATACATATATATGAAATAAGAACACGAGAAACAAGTTACTATTATTTTATTTTATTTAGGGGGTTGTCATTTATTTTGGTGGGTATTGTATGATTTGGGCGTTGTTGTGTGTTTTGTGGTTTGTTTGTTTGTTTGTTTGTTTTGGTTATTTGGATTTTCTAATTTTGGAGTCGGTGTTTTGAATGTAGGATGTGGTGTTGGTTTGAGGACTTAAACTGGGGAGAGAAAGTGCATGGTTGTTGTTGTTTTTAAAGACGCAGAGGCTGGCAATCAGTCATAATATAAAGCCTAGGTTAGAGGGGCACAACTGCCCTTACTTAAAATGGCCACCGTAGCCTCGCATGTGACACAACACCCACTAAATTAAAAAGCAAAAACCCCTCACCGTGCCCCCAAGTGCGTATTAGGGGAAATTAGAACCGCCGACCTTCTGGTCGGCAAGCCTTAGGCTCAGTGGTTTAGACCACAGCACCACCTGGGTCCCTTTTCAGGCAGTATGATACTGCTTTAAATGCTTTAGATGGGGCCTCAGTGTGAGGTAAGCTTCCTAAGCACCTGTGATTTGAAAGGCTGCACTGCCCCAGAATCTTCTCTGATGTACAGAGTATTCTGGGAGGAGCACAGGGGTGGAAGACCAGGTCAATGTTTGAGGCACACGAAGCCTACCTGCCCCCTTGAACCAAGGGATCTCTTGCCCAGACTCCCCCCACCCTCGCCTCCCCACCATCTAGCACTACGCTTCAGTTGCTTCACCAGCTTGCTTCTCTTTCTCCCGCAGATGACAATTGCACAGACAGTTTCACCCCAAACCAAGTGGCTCGGATGCACTGCTATCTGGATTTGGTATACCAGCAGTGGAGTCAGGGCAGGAGGCCCACCCCTATCCCCCTGCCAGCGGTGGTCATTGGGCAGAGCCAGGAAACCCTCACCATACACTGGCCACCCCCTCTTAGTGGGGTGCTTTATGAAAGGTAAGAGAGGAGTCTTTGGGGAAGGGGAGGAAGGCTGTCGTAGCTGAGTGTGTACGCAAGGGGAAAAGAACATCTCCGTGAATTAGTCTTGCAGAGTTTTCAAGGACTGCCAGTCCCCCTGCTCTTTGTTTCCAAGAGTCATATTTTTCTGTTCTTCCTTTGTTGCAGCTGTGAACACTCCCCAATACCATGCAGCTTTGCAACCTTTGCCTTTAATATTCCCCTTCCCCAACTGCTGGCATCCCTTTGTCTTCACTTGCCCCGCTCCTGGGGAGCCTGGGGAGATGCCCTCATGCCACATAGGATGCCAGCAGCAAAGTGTAGCTGCCTTTTAAAGCCACGAGGCAGAATATAAATGAAATGTAAATAAAAATTAAATACAAATAAAACCTCTCCCTTTTGGTCCTTCCCAGAATTTACACAACTGTTAGCTTGGGATATCAAAGGAATCAGTCAGAATTGACTATCCTTTCCTCCACCTATTCAGCTGCCATTGCACCACAGACTCTTGGTGTGACAGCTATTTACTTTAAATTCTCTACGTTGTTGTTCCTGTTGTTGTTTGTGTGTGTGTGTGTGTTTTACATACACTATACGTAACTAGGTACGTAAATTCCTTTGCAGATATGTTGTTTACATATTTGCTGATGTAAACAGGTGCCTTTTCCCTTTCCTTGTTTCTGCTGAAATTGGTTCTCTCTCCCCCCGTCCAGTTCAGTTGGGTGGGAATTAGAGTGTGTGTTCCTGGTGTTGAGCAGTTGGGACAGATTAGGGATTCTGCTGGTTTACCACCCGCTTTGCTGCCCAGCAGTCTTTTGGGGGGCTTCAACATCCATACCGAGGTGACCGGCTCTGGGGTGGCTCAGGACATCATGGCTGCCATGATGACCATGGGGCTGTCCCAATGCCAATGGCCCAACACACGTGGCAAGCCACACTCTGGACCTTATTTTCTCAACTGGGCAGGAAGAGGGTGATATTGGCATCAGTCCCTTATCATGATCAGATCACTTCCTGATGATGTTTAGGCTTTCAGCACCTTTTTTAAAATGTTTATTGCAGATTTTCTGATTACATATATAGGTAGCAATCATTATTCATTATACATAAATCACATACAGCGCTAAAAATAAAAAATAAAAAAGAATAAAAAAACCAACATATCTTTCTGTTATCACTCATTAATAACTTCGACTTTCCCGTCCGGAAGATGATGTTTTGTCTACTTCCATTTTGAGTCTCAAATTTCATGGAAGAGGCGAGATGGTGCTAATTCTTGTAGTCAAAGTTCTAATCTTAAGTTTTTTATCTGGACTGGTTCTGGCTCTAATTTTCACCTCAATTTCTGCTTTTTTAAATCCATACTGAAGAAGGTTCCCAGCCTTGCTGTTTTGACAGATTTAACACTACAGTTCAATAGTTCACGACAATAACAAGCTTCCTTTCTTTCCCTTTATGACGCCACAATAAGAACTCGTCCAAGCCTCCCGGAGCTTGCTCCCAGCTTACAGGAGGGTCTTTCAGACTTCAACGACTTTAGATTGCAGGATTTCCACTCTTTTAATTACCTCCCCTTGCACTGCAACAAAAGGGAGATTTCTAGGCCCGCTTCTAAAGGAAATTGTATCTTCCTGTCTGATGTTTCGGCTGCAGGCAAGCTAGCTGCGTCACAGTCACTCGGGGGGGGGGGATCGACCTCCGTACTTTTAAATCCCTTCCCCTGGCCAAATTCTTCTCAAAACCAATTAATAAATTGTACTCACAGTCCAAATATTCCAATTTAGGAGGTATCTGCTGCTCAAATTAACGTCGGCTCAGAGCTTCACACTGTTTAGGTAGCAATCGACCCGAGGCTCCGTCTCCACTCTGCCTACTCTCAGGGCTCTTAACGAGCTTCCCGGACAGCAAGGGGGACTTTATGGAACACTGCCAGGTGTCCACGTCCTCAGAAAGCCCGATCTGAGGTTTTTCTGGGGGAGCCACTGCGCTCCAATGGCACCCCCCCAAAAGAGCGCAGGGGCCCCGGAGACCGAGGTTTCCCCTGCCGATCAGTTAATGGCCGCAGACCGGAAGTCTGGCTTTCAGCACCTTCCCCCCTCCACAGAGGCAGGATGCCTATTAGGCTGGTCTGCCCTCAGAGACTGATGGAGTCAATGGGCTTCCAGGAAGCTCTGGGGGATTTCCCGCCCGATAGGACTGATGCTCCTGTCGAAACTCTGGCTGACCCTCTGGAACAACCGAATGGCTCAGAGCAGTGACACAATCACTCCTGTGCACCCTCTTTCACTTTGTGGAGCCCGTTTGACTCCTTGGCATACTCCAGAGCTTAGAACGATGAAACAAGCTGGGAGATGGCTTGAATGCAAGTGGAGGAAAGATCCATCTGAATGCAACCAAACAATGGCGAGGGCTAATCATCGAGTCTACCTAGTGGCAGTGAAAGTGGCAAAGAATGCTAAATGGTGGTTAATTAGAATTGGAAGCCAAAACATCTGACCTCATTGTGCCATTGTGAGGGTATATAAACAGTATTGCTTCGTTTACTTTCAGTTTTTTTAATTTAAAAAATGCTTTGTAGGTGGAATAAATAATCCTTTTTCTGATCCTTAATGAAGCCCAAAATCTGTAGTCTGAGGGTGAGGCAGGTTCCTCACACAGTTGGACTGTGGCTCTGCATGTGTTTTTTCCAGATTATGTGAAATACATGTGGATTTCCTATGTGAAAATACCTGTGTAGGCAAATGCTCTTGCTTGGAACAGCCTGCCATGGCAGATACATTTTGCAGATCTTCCTTTTGACCTTGCCCCCCCCCCGGTGTGTGAGGTGTTCTCTCCCATACTACCCTCACGTACTTGTTTTGATGGGGAAATGTTTATTTGAACATGTGTACCTTGGGGAAAGCTGAACTTGGCCTTCAGTGTAGGAATTCCAGAATGCAAAGAAAAGTGATAAAGATGAGCTGGTGATTCTTCTCACTTGTTTTCCAGTTGGCAACAACCTTCTCTGAGGCTTTATGTTTGAGTCAAGGGGTGTGTGTGTAGAGAAGACACGTATTAGTACAACAGAAAACCTGATCTTGTTCCTTCTGCTGTAACCGGCATGAGATATAGGCAGCCTTAGTGATAAGTGTGCTTGTGTACTTTGGGACTCTTGCCTTCTTGGTCTCTCTAGGACCGTGGGGTGTCTGTCTTTCTAAGAGGATAAGAAGAGCGCTCCTGGATCAAACCACCTAGTCCAGCATCCTGCTTTCACTGGGGCCAACCAGGTGCTTCTGGGAAGCCCACAAAGCAGGGCAGCCCTCTGCTCTTCAGAGGCAAAACCACCTCCAAGACTGGAGGGAAGCACACAGCCATCGTGGCTGGGACCCATCCTCCATGAATTTGTCCAAACCCTTTCAAAGACATCCAAGTTGGTGGTCATCGCTACATCTGGTTTCCTCAAGTCTCTGTGCTGGATCCCTATCTCCCCCTGTGCACATTTCTTGTCTTAAAGCTTTTTTATGACCTGGGCTGATCTTATTTTTCTACCCATATTTAGCATTCTGGTCCTGCTGGTTGAGAGAGATAGGGAACATTCCACCCCCTCAATTTGTATGTAGTGTCTCACAAGTTCCATTCTTCAGTACAAGGTAGTAAGTAAGTAAGTAAGTAATTTTTTATTCATACCCCGCCCTCCCAGGGCGGCTAACATCAAATATCAAATACATTAAAACACAATCAAACAATTGATTAAAATGCAGCTTAAAAATTAGAATCAGGATAAAAATAAATGGAAGCCCATGAATTACAACCATAGGGATCGGGAACCTCACGTTTTCACCAGGGCCAGCTATCCATGTTGGTCCCACATGAGCCAATAAAAGGGCCAAAGAGGTAACTTACAGGGTCCCATAGAAGGGGGTCTAACTGGACCCGGACTGAAGACTAGGCGGAACAGCTCCGTCTTGCAGGCCCTGCGGAAGGATGTCAAGTCCCGCAGGGCCCTGGTCTCCTGCGATAGAGCGTTCCACCAGGCTGGGGCCAAAGCCAAAAAGGCCTTGGCCCTGGTTGAGCCCAGTTTAACCTCCTTGAGGCCCAGGACCTCCAAGATATTATTATTTGCAGACCGTAAGGGAAAGCTGCTACTTCTCAGGCAAAGCACAAGGCATGGCAGTCACTGAACCTCCATTGAAGGCGCCATGCAGACTGTTGAGGTAAAAATATAAAAGCAATGGCACATTCTCCAATAACTGGGATATCATCTTAGCATAATTTCAGAGGTGTGTGTATAATTTATTCATTATTTCATTATTCATTCTTAATTTGTATTCCACTTACTGCCAAAATAGAATTCTTACCGAGCATTAAAATGAGTTCCGCAAACATTAAAGTATAAACATCCGTCATTAAAATACACAGTAAAACAGTCTTATTAAAAAATTAAAACAACCATATCCATCATTAAAATATCAGTTTATATACATTTTGAGAGGAATAGATATGGCAAACGTTCCATCAATGCAAACATTTCAGCTTTCCAGGTGGATCAATTTCTCTCTCTCGGTCCTCTGTATTTCAGGGGGTTCTCCCAACCTCCTGGAGCCAATGTGGGGAAAGGAGGAGGAAGCCCAGTGCCATTGGCAGAAGACTCGTTAGTTGAATCTGGTCCATACATATAAATAAAAACATTTCTGTCCTTGAAAGCCTCACAGTGCATAGCATGACACTGAGCAGGTTCTTAATATTAGTGGTGCTGCAGCCAGGCCACAAGCAGTATTATACACCATTCTACACACTCTCTCTGTGTGTGTGTGAGTCTGTGTCTGTCTGTGTGTCTGCCCTTGTGGAATCTGGCCTCACAAACCCATGTACAGCAGCTCACCAAAATGCCTGCGCGCACACAAATACGCGTGTCTGTCTGTCAATAGGAATGGTCTGTTACACCCTCCACCCTGAAAAGGAAATGTTTTTACTGCCAGGTGGAAGGACTTTCAGGGTGTAAAGCAGAGGTCTTCTGCTGTGAGTACAACAAAATGGCAACTGCACAGACCTCCCCTCGCCCACTTTATTGGAGTATGTGATATTTTTACTGGATCCAGGACCTGGATCCAGTGTGCAAGGCGAGAGGGAGGTGAAAAGGCCCTCATCTTCTGCCCCAGAAGCACCTGCCGTTCCAAAGCCTGAACAGGATCACATCTTATTCTTCCAGTGAAAGTTGGGGCCGCTGAATTTATTTTTATTTATTAAATTTCTACACCGCAATTCCATCCAAGGATCACAGGGGGGGGGGGTTGCAATAACCATTGAAGTGCCCTAATACAAGTTTGTCATGGCCTTTGGCTAGAACAATAAACTTAAGAACGAACTAGCGACAGTGTGGAGGAGCCACCAACTCTCTTCCACTGTAATGTGTTTGTTAGTTTGCAGTAGTGGACCACAGTTTGTGCACGTCTTATATAAGGCCTTGGGAAATCATGAGAGTTGCCATTGAAACTGCGTAGCTTGCTTCTCAAAGTCTAGAAGAGATTGAGCAGAGTATGTTTTTCTCTCGTCCTGCCCCTTCTCTCTCTCTCTCTCTCTCTCTCTCTCTCTCTCTCTCTCTCTCTCTCTCTCTCTCTCTCCCTCCCTCCCTCCCTCCCTCCCTCCCTCCCTCCCTCCCTCCCTCCCTCCCTCCCTGTGTGTGTCTTTTAGAGAGACAGGGAACCTCTGTGGAGATTGTGCTGAAGATGGGACATTCAGCCAATATGTACATGAGGCTTCCTCGCCTCGGATCTGTGATTCTTCTGGCTACTGGACTCCAGAAGAAGCAGTAGGTAAAGTTCCCAGCTCTTCTTCCTGTAACAGAAGGATTGTCAGATGGGAGCTAGAGATAACCTTGTCTGTTTAATTTTCCTTTTTAAAAAATAAATAAATAAATAAATAAAAGGTCTATCTTCCGTGTTTCGGAAATTCATTTAGGATAGTTTTGCAGCCCTAAATACACGCAAACATAAATATTGCCTCTTCATATAGGCAGAAGCCTATTAATGCTTGTATCGGCTTCTGTAATCATGGAGACACCCTCTAATGCCGGCACAGATATTTGGTTTTTGCCTCCTCGTTTTGGTCCAGCCCATGCCCTTGTACGTAGTCCTACCTCTAAGGTTGTAAGCTGCCCAGTTCACCCAATTCTCGCCTGCTCTGTTTTTCTTTAAGGGCCTCCAGATGTGGATCAGCCCTGTGAGCCCAGCTTGCAGGCTTGGAGCCCTGAGTTCAACCTGTTCAACGTGAGCATGACCACCCCTTGCCCTCAGCCGCTCGGTTGCATCTTGGAGCTGCACTTTCTGCACCCTGTTTACCCGGAGTCTCTAATGGTATGGGCAACCTACTTCTCCACGGACTCCCCCAAGGCTCTGTCGGACATTGAGATCCTGACAGAGCACGGGGACTCTGTACACCTGGGGCCCATGGGCACTTTTTGTGACATACCCCTCACGGTTAAGCTCAACCTTAACAAGAAGGTGTCTGGCGTAAAGATCTACACGTTTGATGAGCAGATGGAGATAGATGCTGCACTTCTGATATCCATGCCACAGAGCCCGCTTTGTTCCAACTGCAAACCTGTAAGGTACAGGGTTCTCCGGGACCCCCCATTTATGGATGGATCCCCAGCGATGGTGACGCAGCCGGGACGAAAGTTTACTGACATGTGAGTGAAGGCATTAGTGTTCAGGAATGCTCTCTTAGCTGCTGGTTCCTCAGGGACATACTAGGCCCCTTTCCCTTTTAAAAGCTTTTTCAGCTATGAGGGGAAACATGCGGGAAGTATTCTGCCCAGTTGCTAAGCTGAAGCCACTTGCTGGTTTTGGTGTCCTAGCTAGTGAATACAAAAGCAGTGGGATGATTGACAAGCAAGTGGTGTTTCGAAAATAGCTGTATGCTGGTGTTCACCCTGTTAAGAAGTGTTTCTCAAGCTTTCTTCTCTGGGCCACACTTCGATAGTAACAATTTGCTGGCGCCACACCAAATTTTACCTTGTAAAGAAATACATTGGCAAACTAAAAAAAGAACAACTCCTAGCAGTGCTTGATTTTGAAAATGTGTTTATCAGTATTCTGCAAAAAATAAAACAAAACACTACACTACACTACACTGAAATGTTTAAATGTTTCTTTGATTGCCCTTGAACTTTCCCGCCACCCTTGTCGCCCTCTCCTGCCACACTGGTTTGGTGTGCTACAGCCTTTGAGAACCACTGCTGTAAATGAAAGCGCTCCTGTCGGATAATAAGAGGGAAGTCTGGGACTCGGGTGGTGCTGTGAGTTAAACCACTGAGCCTGGGGCTTGCCGATCAAAAGGTCGGCGGTTCGAATCCCCGCGGCAGGGTGAGCTCCCGTTGCTCGGTCCCAGCTCCTGCCAACCTAGCAGTTCGAAAGCACGTCAAAGTGCAAGTAGATAAATAGGTACGGCTCCAGCGGGAAGGTAAACGGCATTTCCATGCACTGCTCTGGTTCTCCAGAAGCGGCTTTGTCATGCTGGCCACATGACCTGGAAGCTGTATGCCGGCTCCCTTGGCCAGTAAAGTGAGATCGGCGCCACAACCCCAGAGTCGGTCACGACTGGACCTAATGGGGTCAGGGGTCCCTTTACCTTTACCTGTGGAATCTGGTGCTGCGTTTGGGCATCAGCTGGAAATACGGGGGGGGGCAGTTTGAGCCTTTCGGATGTTAGCTGCCTATCCTTAGGATACACAGGAAATCCAGCTTAGGAAGAGGCAGGAACGTAATCCGTCTTAAGTTTTGACTTCTGTTTGCTTCTGCAGGGAAGTCACGGCAGGCCAGCTGTATCGCTACCAAGTGCAGGCTGTGGCTGGAGCTGCTGTAGGTGAAGCCTCCCCACCTCTGTTCCACATCCATGGCTCTCCCTATTGCGGGGATGGTAAAGTTAGCAGGTGAGGAGCACTGAGATAAATAGGTAAATGGCGGGAAGATAAATGGGAAGATAAACAGGGTTCTGTCTTGGGCCCAGTCTTATTCAACATCTTTATCAATGACTTGGATGATAGGCTTGAGGGCATCCTGAGCAAGTTTGCAGACGACACCAAATTGGGAGCGGTGGCTAATACCCCAGAGGACAGGATCACACTTCAAAATGACCTTAACAGATTAGACAGCTGGGCCAAAGCAAACAAGATGAATTTTAACAAGGAGAAATGTAAGGTACTACACTTGGGCAAAAAAAATGAAAGGCACAAATACAGGATGGGTGACACCTGGCTTGAGAGCAGTACATGTGAAAAGGACCTAGGAGTCTTGGTAGACCACAGACTTGACATGTGTCAGCAGTGTGATGCAGCAGCTTAAAAAGCCAATGCAATTCTGGACTGCATCAATAGGAGTATAGCATCTAGATCTAGGGAAGTTATAGTACCACTGTATTCTGCTCTGGTCAGACCTCACCTGGAGTACTGTGTCCAGTTCTGGGCACCACAGTTCAAGAAGGATACTGACAAGCTGGAACGTGTCCAGAAGAGGGCAACCAAAATGGTCAAAGGCCTGGAAACGATGCCTTATGAGGAACGTCTTAGGGAGCTGGGTATGTTTAGCATGGAGAAGAGAAGGTTAAGGGGTGATATGATAGCCATGTTCAAATATATGAAAGGATGTCATATGGAGGAGGGAGAAAGATTGTTTTCTGCTGCTCCAGAGAAGCGGACACGGAGCAATGGATTCAAACTTCAAGAAAGAAGATTCCACCTAAGCATTAGGAAGAACTTCCTGACAGTAAGAGCTGTTCGACAGTGGAATTTGCTACCAAGGAGTGTGGTGGAGTCTCCTTCTATGGAGGTCTTTAAGCAGAGGCTTGACAGCCATATGTCAAGAATGCTTTGATGGTGTTTCCTGCTTGGCAGGGGGTTGGACTGGATGGCCCTTGTGGTCTCTTCCAACTCTATGATTCTATGAGATCTGAAAATGCTGAGCTTTCTTTCTTTTGCTTAGCCCATTTTAACTGAGCCAGCAATTGCAGTCTCATATATCAAAGTGTTCCTGCTCTCCGATCATTCATGTGAGTGTAGGGGGTGGGGGATCTGTATTGTTAAGCATTGATACGCTGAACATCTTCTCATAATTCCACAAAGCTTTCTGCTTTCATATTCCATTTTCCTAGATACTCACAACAACTCCATTTTTTGTCTCGGATAGCCTTGCTTTTAGGGATTGCAGAGAGGAGGTGGGTGCGCGTTCAGATGCACACCTGAATGCATCTCCGAATGAAGATGCCACCAGTTGCTTTTGGGGCTGCTGCTGCCCCCTGTCACTTCTTACTTTCATCATTCTTATATGCCTAGATAGCCTGTGGAAGAGTTTGCATACCCAGAGAAATTAGATTAGATTGAACCTAAATTGTTTCTATGGAAGTGGATTCTGTGAAATGGTCTGCATCAGTGGAGAATAACTTATTTGTGGGGCTGCTTTGAAGGACATTGTGTGTGTGTGTGTGTGTGAGAGAGAGAGAGAGAGAGAGAGAGAGAGAGAGAAAGCTAAAATCCCAAGCCCCTCAAGAATAGTCTTATCTCAAGGGTCCCTTTGTAGGGATTAGCTCACTTTCCTTCCACTTTAATATCTCAAATTAATAATAGTTTTGTTCATTTATGTACTTGTACTTCTGTCTATCAGCTCCATCTGGTACGCAGGCTGAGACCCTACCTGCCCGCAGACTGTCTCACCAGAGTGGTGCATGCTCTAGTTACCTCCCGCTTGGACTACTGCAATGCGCTCTACGTGGGGCTACCTTTGAAGGTGACCCAGAAACTGCAATTAATCCAGAATGCGGCAGCTAGACTGGTGACTGGGAGCGGCCGCCGAGACCACATAACACCGGTCCTAAGAGACCTACATTGGCTCCCAGTACCTTTCTGAGCACAATTCAAAGTGTTGGTGCTGACCTTTAAAGTCCTAAACCGCCTCGGCCCATACCTGAAGGAGCATCTCCACCCCCATTGTTCAGCCCGGACACTGAGATCCAGCACCGAGGGCCTTCTGGCGGTTCCCTCACTGCGAGAAGCAAAGCTACAGGGAACCAGGCAGAGGGCCTTCTCGGTAGTGGCACCCTCCCTGTGGAACGCCCTCCCATCGGAGGTCAGGGAGATGAACAACTACCTGACATTTAGAAAACACCTAAAGGCAGCCCTGTTTAGGGAAGTTTTTAATCTGTGATTTTAATGTATTTTTGTATTTGTTGGAAGCCACCCAGAATGGTGGGGAAAACCCAGCCAGATGGGCAGGGTATGTATAAATAAATAAATAAATAATAATACTGTGGTTTATGGTTTATGGGCTGACGCCTTTCAGTCAGTCAGTCAATCAATCAATCAATCAATCAATCCACTACAATTTATATCCCATTTTTCTATTGTGAGTGTTTTCGTCCCACCAAAAGACCTGGTTTCATATTACCTTGGAGGGAGCGAGACACCAAGAGATAGGGGTCAGGAGAATGTAAAGCTCTGGAAGGAGCACAAATGGAAAGGAGAGAGATAAACAGGAATAATGAAGTGCAAGCATATAAAAGTATGCAGTAAAATTTTAAATTGAATGTGATAAGGGAATGTTAGCCAGTTCAAAGAGAGCAGATGAGAAGGAACATCTATATTAACAAGAAAGATGAGCTGTGGAGTGAAAGATAGACACCCATTTTAGAATAAAGAAAGACCAACCAGTAAGGCCTAACAAAATTAATGCCTAGATAAAAATAAGAGAAGAAACGATTTTTAACAGATTTTTTTTAATAAAAAATAAATAGATCCTAACTGTAAAACAAATAAGCAGAAGTGAAAAAGTTGCATCATCATTTTTATTTTACATTCCTTCTCAGGGCAGCAAAAATAGAATGCAAGCTGATAAGATTCCATCAGTGGCTGCACAACATGTGGGAACTCATAATGGAGAAGCTGTTGTAGAAAGCGTTAAAGTATATGAAGCTCTTGGTCCATTGCTAAAATGCTTTACAAATGCAAAGTATTATTATTTTCTTAGAAGTCTTGCAGAGGAATGTGACGATGGAGATCTAATAGAAGGAGATGGTTGTTCTCGAACCTGCAAAAAAGAAAAGGGATTCCACTGTGTTGGTGAGTTTAGAACAGCCAATCTGTTCTTTGGGTGTGTGTTGTTTTTTTTTAATGACTCTTCATTTTGTTCAATTTCTTTTTGTGGGGCAGGGGGAGGGAGAGGACTAAAAATTTAAACACAGAATCACATTGTCGTATCCTTGCCTTCTTTGTCTGCACTCTTCCGAATCCAGTATTTGAGGTTTGACAGAACCTGTAAATTTAATGCTGCAGGTGAAGAAGCTTGGGAACTGTGGGGCTTCATTTGTCCCAGGGATTACCTCAAGGCCCCGGTAGCTATTTATACCTCTGAATCGGTATGACTGAGGCTGGATCTCTTTCAATAGGACTGCAGAACTGGAGGAGAAATTGAGATTTGCCAATCTTTTTTAAAAATAGTATTTTAAGGGTGCAAGAATGTCTAAGGAATCCATGCTTAGAGAGCAGCATGGGGCACAGTGTCCTAGAGAGTGGCAGCCAATTTGCTGTGCAAATGTTAGTTTATTGTTTTACAGACTCTTGCAGATGCTAGAGGACATGACATTTTTTTGTGCTGGGAAACCTGGGAAAGACGTTGATTCCTAAACAGATGGTGGAAATAGCCGGGGATTTGGCATCGGAGATATCTGAGGATGCTCCAGTAACTGGTGACATAATACTTAGTGACAGTCACCAGCATAATTGCACATGGTGACTGTGTTTGACCGTGTAAAAACAAGTAAGAGAGGGTGGACGGACTCAGTTGAGGGGGTCAAAGCATTACTCAAACATAATGGCAGGCCAGAAGTATGAGTTCAGTCATACCTCGGTTTAAGTATGCTTCGGTTTGAGTACTTTCAGTTTAAGTACTCTGCAGACCCATCTGGAACGGATCAATTCACTTTCCATTACTTTCAATGGGAAAGTTCGCTTCAGTTTATGAACAGACTTCCGGAACCAATTACACCCATACTTCGGGTTAAGTACGCTTCAGGTTGAGTACTCTGCGGACCCGTCTGGAACGGATTAATCCACTTTCCATTACTTTCAATGGGAAAGCTTGCTTCAGGTTAAGTACGCTTCAGGTTAAGTACAGACTTCCGGAACCAATTGTGTACTTAAACCGAGGTACCACTGTAATTAATTAAATTTCTATATCTCCCATCATATGGAGATCACAGGGCAGCTTGCACTATAAAAATGCAAAAAAAACCCCATACCAATACATAACAATATTGTGCCAGTATTATTATGGAAGGCTCTTTGTAAGACTCCATGAAGACAGTACCCTGGGTGTGGGTGTCAGTGCATTTATGAATTGAGTACCATGCATAAATGAACACAAAGAGAAAAGTAAAAGAATCTCAAGAAAATTCATTTGTTTAAAGAATAGCAGAAAGCTACATGTAATGAACGGAAGATATTGGAGGTGGGAAATACAAATGTAATGATGGTCTGTAAATAGATATTACTATGAATTTAACAAGAAAAGTTTGAAACTTAACAGAGGCATTTAAGAAAAAAAAGCATAGGAACATATGTTAGGAATTAGAATTAAGGGGGGATAGATGAAATGTGGCACTAAAATGATTAACAGTTTATTCACTTCTTTTTTTGAGAATTTATAAATGTCCAGTGATCCATATCTGACTACTATAAACAAATACTTGCAGGACCTTTCCATTCTAGCTTCATCTGAAAACGACAGGATGTTTCTGAACCGATTCATAATTGGTAAGGAAATGTGGTCCGTAATTGACAGACTGAACAAGTGGAATGCTCTAGAGATGGACAGATTCACAGCGGACTTTTCTAAAGTCCATTGTGACCCACATCTAAAATTATTGTTTAACAACGTTCTTGATGTGGGAGGCATACCAGGCTCTTGGAGACAAGCTAGACAAGGATCCAACAGATCTTGGCTGGAATCAGCTGATTTCCCAGGTAAACCAAGATGTAAAGGGACTTAAAGGACAAATCATGGGAAAATACAGAAATGTTCCTCTGCTTTGATGCTTGAAAGGCATTTGATAGTCTTGAATGGCCTTTCTTTTTCCTTTTTTTTTTTGCTGAAAGTACTTAGTAAACTGCAGTTCAGGCAATGGTTTCTGACTTTGATCAGTTATACTCCAGATTAAGAGCAAGCACCAGAGTTAATGCAATGGACTTGCCCTTGCTTGGACTGGCAAGGGGGATGAAGCAGAGATTAACTATGCCAAAGCCCACATGATACGTTTTAATGCAACATGAGACCAAAGAGCATTACAAAAACTAACCTGTGATTGCCATATGCATGCTTTAAGTGCTTAGGTAACCTACTCCATAGCTGCCAAGTCTCCCGTATTCCCCGGGAAACCCCCGTTTTTCCAGCTGTCCCCAGCCGAAAAAACAGATTTTTTTTGTTTTTCCCCAGTTTATTCTGGCACGGCGGCCATTTTGGAACTGGGCGGAGCATGCTCAGAAGTGACTTTTGATGCTGCACTGCCCAGTTCCAAAATGGCTGCAGCGCGACTTCTGGTGCGGTGGCCATTTTGGAACTGGGCACAGCAGCATCAAAAGTCACTTCTCAGCATGCTCCGCCCAGTTCCAAAATGGCAGCAGCGCTACTTCCGGCATGCTACTTCCGGTCCGATCCCTTATTTTTCAGAGAGGAACTTGGCAGGTATGACCTACTCTCAAGAGAAATTTTGCTAGTTCAGGAAGCATAATTATATAAACCCCTTGCTAAATTAAAGAGGGATACAGTGGTACCTCTACTTACGAATAACTCTACTTACGAATGTTTCTACTTACGAACGGAGCTCCGTCTGCCATCTTGGATGCGGTTTAGGCTTCCCCGATAATAAATCCAAATTGCAAGAATTATTAGTTGATAATTATAATAAACCATTGGCGAAGTTATATAAATTTCTATTAGAATGGGAACTCAAAGATGAACAGACAAAGTGTACAGTGATAAAGTGGGCCCAAGACATCGGCAGGCCAGTATTAATGGTTCAATGCGGAAAGTTATGGAAAACAAATATGAGGTTCATAGCATGTACGGGAATAAGAGAAAATATTTTTAAAATGGTATATAGATGGCATCTGATGCCAGAACAAATGGCAAAAATTTATAAGACCAACTCGGATAAGTGTTGGAGATGTCAAGACAAAATTGGGAATTTTTACCATTGTTGATAGAAATGTGGCTGAATTTTGGAACAAAATTTATGGAAAAAAAATGAAAAAAATGTTGAAGATCACTTTTGAGAAAAAACCAGAAGCTTTGTTGCTAAGTATGACCCCAGAAAATATCCCGAAGTATAGAGAGAATATTTTTTATATGCATGTGTGGCAGCAAGGAACACTGTTAGCACAGAAGTGGAAAGGGCAACAGCTCCCGACAATCCAGGAATGGCAAGTTAAATTGGTAGAATTTATGAATTTGGCAGAATTAACGGCGGCAATCAGAAATATACCGAAGCAAAAAGTAAAGGCTGAGTGGAGATTTGTGAAAGAATTTTTTGAAAAAGAGAATATTAAAACAGACTTAGTGATATGTTTAGATTAAGTTATACAAGAGGTGATATAAATGTACAGTATATAGAGATTTGTGTGAGATAATAATGTTAAAAGAGGAATAGCAAGTTAAAGAGGCTAAAAAAATGGAAGCGATATATAAATGATTGGAAGTGAATTTTTTAAATGAATTTCTTTTATGTATGTTTTTTCCCTTTTCTATTTTATTCTTTTTCTGTTTTTTCTTCTCTTTTTTCTGATTCTTTTTCTGTCTTTTCTTCTCTTTTTTCTGATTCTTTTTTTTTTTGTCGCTTTTTTGGTTCATTTCCCCCATGATATGTAAGTTGTGCAATTTTATTGGCTTTTTTAAATAAAAAAAATGAATAAAAATTATTTTAAACACGAGAAATATCGTGAAAAGACTGACAGTTCTCCTAAAGGAGAGATGTAGAAAGTGGATTTCCTCAAGAATCAGTATCCATTTTAAACTGGTTGACAGGTGTTCTCCCTGATCCCAATTTTTTTTGTTAAGATCTGCTGGGAGCATTTTCCTACTGTACAATCCTTAGCAGAGGCCCTTTCAGAGAGCCCTCTTGGTGGTGGCACCCCAATTTGGAATTCTTTTCCCAATTATGATGTGGTTGGCTTTTATTATTCTTTATTTCAGCAGCCAGCTGAAGACCAGGCTGTTTGTCCAGGCTTTTTGTGGAATTTAATGCCAGTATTGGTGTTTTGGTCGACTGGTTTACGTACCTGCCTTGTTTTTAGTACTTTCATGTCTTCCCAGGCTCTTCCCCTTTGTGAAGAATTTAGACCCCTTCAGGGACAGGACTCTGGCCTGGATCTTTGCACTCCATTATCTCTCTATCATTTCCTGCTGAGCACAGTGTGGGCATTGTTGGGCAGTTTTTATTTCATTCATTCATTCATTCATTCATTCATTCATTCATTCATTTGTATACCGCCCTAATAGATCTCAGGGTGATTCATTACATAAAAATACTGTTTTGGCATGCTAGTCTATTGGGAACAATGATATTGGTTTCTCACTGTGGCCTGAATTAGGGCCTGCAGTCTCTGGGGTTTCTACCTCAGTTGTTGGGAGCCTGGAATTCCAGTAGCCCCCAGTTTTTTGTTTTGTTTTGGTTCAGTTTCAGGGCCCAGAGCTCATGCTTCTGCAGGTGGTGCTGCTGTCTGTGGGTGGTCCCCACCTCCCTGTCAAAATCTAAGTCATTGCAGGTACTTCAGGTTCTGACAAAGATTGTAGCTCAGAAGCCAATTGATTAAGGTGTTGCAAACCTTTTCCCTTAAAGCAGGCATTGCATTTTATATATCAGGCCAAGGGAGCCAGCATTTGTCCACAGACAACATTCTGGGTCATCTGACCAGCACCCCCATAGTCACCTTTGACTGGACTTAACCATCCAGGGGCCCTTTACCTTTATATGTCAGGAAATATTGGAGGAAGGGGGGTGCCATTTCTTCCTTCCTTCCTTCCTTCCTTCCTTCCTTCCTTCCTTCCTTCCTTCCTTCCTTCCTTCTTTTTAAAAAGAAGCAATTTTCAAAATATTGGAACCATTGGAACATTTGCTGAGCATTTGGCATGGGTCTATAAAACATTTTGGGTAAAAGCCACATTCCATTAAAATCAGTGGCAACCTTCCCATTGACCAGTGTATGAAGTAGTAGAGAGCTTGTTGGAATTGGACCAGGGTCTCCTTGGCTTCAGATGCTGTACAGATGCCATGAACTCTGTTGGTGGCCTTGAGAAGGTAATTTCTCTCAGCCTCTGTTCAGGTCCTACCTCGTACGGTTGCAATGGGCAGACTTTGAAATCACTTTAGGCACTGGAAAGTCAGGGATTCAGGACTGCTTAGCACATACCGTGTTTCCCCTTTTTTAATACGTAGTCAGAAAGTAAGCCATGGCAGGGTTTTTAACCATTTGAGAGCTATTAGACATACCCCGAAAATAAGCCATACTTCCGCACCAGCTAGCAGGACCCAGCATGCCGGCCGCGACAGGAGGAGGAAGCCTGCCGGGTCAGGTCAGTGCCCGGAAGCGGCGGTGGCTGCTGCAGTGCCGATAAAGCGTGCAGACGTTGCCACACGGAGCACCAGCCAGCAGGACCCAGCTCCTGCAATGCCGGCCGCGGCAGCAGGAGGAAGCCTGCGGGGTCGGGTCGGTGCCCGGAAGCAGTGGCGGCTGCAGCGCTGACAAAGCGTGAAGCAGCGCCGCACGGAGCACCCAGGGCACGAGCGGCAGGAGGAAAGAGAGAGAGGCTCGTTGCTTGTGCACTTTAAGAGAAGCAGCCAGAACTGATCTCCACATTCCGAGCCTCCCTTTTGCGCATGCAGGCATGTTAAAGCCCCGATCAGTTCACTCCCCACTTCTTCCTCGCCATCCCTCCCTTTCACACGTTGCCTTGACCCCGCAGCCCCACTCCCTGGCCATCTTCCCCTAAGTGCAGCGCTGCTTCGTGCTTTGTCAGCGCTGCAGCCGCACTCTCTCTCTGTGTGTGCGCGTCTCTTTCTTTCTCTCCCTGTGCGTCCGTCTCTCTTTCTGTGTGTGTATGTGTGTGCGCGCGCGTCTCTTTCTCTCTCTCCCCCGTGCGTCTCTCTCTCTCTCGGTGTGTGTGTGTGTGTGTGCGCGCGCACATCTGTGTGTGTTTGCGCGCGCGTCTCTTCCCCCCCCCCCGACAGAAAAAAGGTTCCGCTTCGGCTCGTCATTCAGCCGCCCCGCCTCCTCACTGAGGGCCGAAGCCGCTGCCCTCCCCCTCCTCCCCTTTCATCCCTCCCTTCCCCCAGTTGGTCCGTCAGTCAGGGTTGCGCGCGCGCGCCAGGGGCATGGGCCCAAGCCTCGTCCCCCTCGCGCTTCCCTCACAAGCGTCTCGGAGTGGGACGGGTCACGGCCTCCCTCCTCATTCCCCAGCCGGCGTGAGAGAGCCCGGGGAGCAGCCTCTATACCTCCACGCGCACACACACCCGGCCGCCTCCGAAGCCATGGAAGCAGGAGGAAAAGCACCAGAAGCTGCTGAGGGAGATGAGCAGCTTCCCGCCCAACCGCAAGTGCTTCGACTGTGACCAACGCGGTCCTACCTACACCGACATGACGGTGGGCAGCTTCGTGTGTACCTCCTGCTCCGGCATCCTACAAAGTTTAAATCCACCTCACAAAGTCCCCCCCCCCCGTGTGCACATCTGTCTCCGAGGCAGGTGACCATCCAGCCTCTGCTTAAAAGCCTCAAAGGAAGGAGAGCCCTTGACTCAGGATGGGTAGGAGGGGAAAGGGAAAAAATAGAAGAGGCAGAAAATGGAAAAGACCATAACAGAGTGGGAGAGCACCCTGTGCTCTGTATGCAGAAGGATCCCAGGTTTAACCCCCAGGTACCCCCAAGTTTGAAATCCTGGAGAGCTGCTGCCAGCCTGGTTGACAGTAAAACCTGGAGAGCTCAGTTGGCTAGAGTGTGGTGTTTAAATGTGCGCGGAAGAGAGCGCCGAGTGTCCTGAGCCAGTGGGACCCAGTTGTACCAGCACTTAAAAAAAAAAAGACACCCCCTGAAAATAAGCCACCGTGTGTTTTTTTGAGGGAAAAAAGTTATAAGACGGTGTCTTAAAAAAGGGGAAACACGGTATATAATAGCGTCTGAGAAACAGCAGGCTGACTTTCTTTTCTCCAGACAGCATGTTTACAGAATATCCACTTCTAGTTTTGGTTTTCTGTTTTTATATGAAAACAATTTTTGTGTTATAGAAAAATGTACAGAACTACCATACTTGAAAGTCTGATACCCCAACAAAGCTTCCTTCTTTTTAAAAATGCCCACCCTATTCCTAAGCCTAGTCTGCAACTGCCCATAAGTATGTAGAAATGCATTATAAAGGAATAACAAAGTTATGGAAGGAGAGGAAAGAACGAAAAAATGTGCTAGGGACAGCAATCACAAATTGCATAGCCTGAGGCGGAGGTCTAGTCATATGGGCTACCTGAGTTTTGGTCTCAAACCTCTCTTCCTGTATGGGAGGTAACAAGGGTGCAAAATCGGTCCCTGTAATTGACAAGCAGTATCAAGCTTCCGGATTGGCCAGGCTTGGTATAAACACTCAGAACCTTTTCCTTGTCTTGTTGCATATCAGAAAACCAGTATCTTCTGCCCTAGACTCAGTGGTTTAACCCACAGGGACCCAGGTGGCGCTGTGGGTTAAACCACTGAGCCTAGGGCTTGCTGATCAGAAGGTCAGCGGTTCGAATCCCTGTGACGGAGTGAGCTCGGTGCCTGCTCCTGCCAACCTAGCAGTTCGATAGCACATCAAAATGCAAGTAGATAAATAGGAACCGCTACAGCGGGAAGGTAAACGGCATTTCCGTGCGCTGCTCAGGTTCGCCAGAAGTGGCTTTGTCATGCTGGCCACATGACCTGGAAGCTATACGCCGGCTCCCTCGGCCAATAATGCGAGATGAGCGCGCAACCGCAGAGTCGGTCATGACTGGACCTAATGGTCGTGGTCCCTTATCAAGCTTCTGGATTGGCCAGGCTTGGTATAAACACTCAGAACCTTGCCCTTGTCTTGTTCCATATCAGAAAACCAGTATCTTCTGCCTCATTGACTAGAGGCCTTCATCAGTGTACGGATCTAGCTGGCCATGGTGCTTAGAGTTGTGGATGACAGTTGTGGATGACAACTCCCATCAGCTTGTCCAACTGTCAGGGATGATGGAAGCTGAAGTCAACATCAGCCCGAGTGCCTCAAATTGGCCACCCAGGCCTTAGTAATAGAGGAACACTGGAGGGGGTGTGACACGAGCATTCATAGAATCATTCAGAGTAAAGAAAGTAATACTAAAAATGGCAGCAGGGCGGGGGGAGGTAAATGGAAAAGGGATCAATCAAATATCCAGCATATACTAAGCCTAATGTAACATCTCTTAATTATCATGCTCTGAATTATCTTTTAAAGCGTGAATTGGTTTTATAAACCAGGAGATACTAATTTCTGTTATAGGGAGAAGTGAAAGAAAGCAAATGCATATATGTTAGTGAATTGTTCTTACGTTGAATCCAAAAGTATTGTGAGTGTTTTTATAACACAAAATAAATTTACCAATGCACCATCTTAGCTGTTCTGTTAAATTTGCAGGAGAGCCAAGCCTGTGCTATATATCTGATGGCGATGGCATTTGTGAGCCGTTTGAGAAAAGCAGCAGCATTGTGGATTGTGGTCTGTACACCCCCAAAGAGTACGTGGATCAGTGGGCATCAGAGGCTTATGCCTCCCACCAGGACCAGAAGGCATGCCCAGTTTCCCTGGTGACTGGAGAACCTCTTGTGAGGGTGAGGGGAATTTTTCATTTCATATTCAAGCCCTTATGTTATTCCTGGAAGAAGAACATGTCCCAAACCTCTGTGATCTTCCCAAGCCTGCCAGGTATTGATTCTACTCTGAACTGGGATGAACTGAACTTTACTGGCAACATCAGTGGATAAGTTCCAACCCCTCGTGCACTGAGGTCTATGGGGAGGCCTACCTTCAGCCATTCCTGAACCTCTACCTCTGTGTCTGTTTCCTGGCAATCATGAAGATCTTCCTCTTTTCTCTCTTGGAAGTGAGGGCAAGGCTTATAGAGCCAGTGGCAGAGCACACCATTTGCAGGCATCCCAAGTCAAAGGATCTCAGAACGGTCAAAATGCTGGCAATGAACTTTGCCCTGGGCAACCTGTGTCTTGCCATTATTGCTTCAGAGACCAGGTGGAGACTTGCATGCTTGAAAAACAACAACATTCCTGCTACCCAGAAAACTATGTTAGGCAGCCAGGTTCCACTCTTATTTTCTTCCTGATAGGCTTATGTCCTCTGTGAAGGTTTTCGTATGGTGGAACATTCAATCATGTGAGCCCCCCCCCTTTAGCAATCCAAAGTGGTATAGCCCAGGTGTGGGTTTACCACCTCAGTGAGGGCTGAGCCACAGAAAGCTATCACCAGGCTGATAGCACTGGGCTAAAGGAACTGAAGTTTGATTAAATAAAATATGGCTTCGTATGCTCAAGTGGCTTCCCAGGAAGGTCTCTGGACCCCAGTTAGTTGCAGTCATGGCTATCAGAAAATGAAAACATTCAAAGGGAATTCTTGGAAGCTGGACTAAGCAGGATTTCTCCTAATTGTCTCTTAATTGTCCCTTAAAAATGTTATTCTGTATGTTGTAACTTTCACTGCTGAAGATTCCACCACATGATGGCTTAGCTCACAGGTTCTGTGTTGGTGGTCCACGATGCATTGTTCCAAGGGACCATGTGGTGACAGTTACTACCTAAAATGGTGGTAAGATAACTGAAACTACTGGAGAATTTTATGCCCTCACCCCTTTTCACTGCTGACACACTCGGTGGTACAATTAAGGTACTGCTTTGTGCTGAGCTTCACTTGTGTGTTTCTGATTTCCTTGCCTATAATGTGGCTGAAATTTCTTTTCCTTTCCCAACCCCCCCTCTCCCGGCTCTGAAAACCCCTTCTTTCCAGGTGTGCAAGCCTCATCCCCAGGACACACTGGAGCATCACCCCCATGTGGCTTGGTTCCCTTGTACCAATCATGGTGACCTTCAGGATGCAGACAGGGAGAAAATGCTATTGGATGATAGAGTTTGGCTAAAAGTAAGTGCTTTGGGCACTCAAGAGTTTCAAGGGTACATTGAGAGGATGCGGTAGATAATATGTACAGTTTTCCAAAAGTAGGGATTTGCCTGAACCCTCACAAGGTTTTATTCTAGCGATCTGCACATTTTGCCAGTCTCACAGAAACTCAAAAATCCTACAGATGTTTAGTCTGAGCAGGACCTTCCAGATTTACTTTAGATTTTCCTTTCAGCAGCAGTTCCCAGAAGTGAATCTTGGTGTTTAGACTTAGCGCCTTTAGATCCCAATTTTCACACAACTGGTATCAGGCCCTGTGGTGTTTGAAGCAAGAACCTCTCTCATGTGGCTGTGGCTTGCCATGTGGCTGAGGAAGCTTGAAATTTCCAGATAGGCCTAGGGGATTTTCCTAGTTCTGACTGATGGCCCATGCAGTAAACAAAGTTACCTCTAGGCACTCTTTCCCACAGTTATGTTGTCTGTGGCATGATGAACAGAACAGGGACAGTGGCTGGAACACAAGTGGGGAAAGACCCAGGATGAGTCTGTCAAATGCATAGTCGAGTCTGCTTTGGGGCTTAGTCTTGTATTGACAATGGCAGTAAAGAAAACTTACTTCACCACTGCAGTTGTGTCTGCACCAATACCATGCTGTGGGAGCTCCAGGGATAAAACCACTCAAATCTGCTCCAACTTGGATGTAACTGTGGATAAAGTACAGGGTGTACTAGACTTGTTCTTTTTTCTCATATGAGTTTCAGTTGTTGCAGCGTGGTGTTGACATCCTGAAGGCTTTGACACACACCTATCTTTGCTAAATAGCATCTAGCATCTTCTCAGTAGCCTACTGACTGGTACCGTCTCTGCATGAACACAATCATGTCACAGTTATCCATGCTCTAGTAACATTCAGGTTATGAAATCCATTCAGAAACTTCAGCTGATTTAGAACATGGTAACCAGGTCATTCACTGGGCTTCACTATGGTGAACATACTGTACCAGTCACAAAAGATCTTCTCGCTTCTAGTTCATGGTCAGGCACGATTTTTTTGACCTATAAGAGTCTGAGATCAGGATCTTGGGAGGGCCAGCTTTTCCTGTAAAAACTTGCCCACCTGCTAAGAAAACCAGTGAAGGATCTTTTCAGTGATGATTCCCCTACTGTAGAATGCCCTGCCTAGACATGTTCTTCTGGTGCCTTCATGACTGACTTCACCAGGCACTGCTGTTTTCACTTGGTTTCAGCTTTTATGGTTTTCTTTATTTCTTGGGAAGCCACCTTGGGGCCCTTTTTACATTTAGGCAGAAGGCACTGTGTGGGAAGGCAGTCTCCCCTCTCCCCTGGGCCACATGCAAGTGAGGCCAGCTCTCTAAAAATTTTTTTGGAGATGGCAAGGTGCTGTTACCAGACACCCCAGTCTCTGCTGAGCAACAGGAAGATTCCAAGGGTCTTGGCACCTAAGCAGCGTTTGTGTTCCTTTGGAATGAGGCGTGGCAGAGACTGTAGTGTCTTTAAGAAATGTGGTTTATTTGCACGTATTTACACCTGAGTTTTATGGACTTCACAGTGCAGTACCCAAATATATGACCACTGGAAGAACATTTGGTACAGTTAGGTAAGCTGTCTTTCTAGTCAGCTGTCATATTTAATGGCCATTAATAAATCCACCCTTCTCTAAATGTGTCCAAACCATTAAAACAGTGATATCTGTTTATTTAATACATTTGTGGACTGCTTTTCATGACAAGTCTTCCTAAAGCAATTTGCAACCACAGCATACAATAAAATATACTTTTAAAAAACCCTTACAAAGCAGCAAAACTATATCATAATGGTACTAAAAGCAAAAAAGCCAGCATTATGATTATGCCACCAAAATATTAAAAAATATTCAAATGAGGCCCAAGTAGTCAAAGTTGCTGACCGGCAACACATCTTGCATCTTTGCTTGTTTCTCTTTCCTTGTGTCATGACCTGCCCACCCACACCCCAAACTCTCCTGCTTGTCTCAGCAGTGAAGGTGATGGAGCAGCTTCCCGGCATTCGCTCCTTGGGGGCAGTAACAAAGGAGAATGCTCTCTTTCTGCAGCACTTTTGGGAGATTTGTGTTCCACTCTTCACCAGAGATTAAAGCACGTTCTAGTTTTATTACATTTCATGGTTGTTTCCCTTCATCCATGGATGTTTATATTAAAAACTCTCACTTTTGGCACTGCTTGCATACTTTATTATTTTCCATCCATAAATTTATGGCCAAGCAATAAAAATGTCTGTTTCTCCCCCTTGCCTCACCTCCCTTTATTTTATGTTAAAACACTTTATATCACCCTTCCGTCATATTAGATTTCAGGGCGTCACAACATAAAACAAATGCAAACTGAAACAAGAAAACAGCAGATGAAACTCTTCAAATGGACTAAAACTTGTTCTGTTAACAGCAGGACCCTGCAGATATTTAACAGGAAGCAGGTTCCGTTGATCTCAGCAGGGCTTACTAATGGTACTTGGTCTGTGTTGAAGCTAGTAGAACATTCATTGGACATGTGGATAGGACTGTGCTGTGAATCAGTAAAATGTATTGAAATGCCTAGGTAAATCTAAAAGAAAATTGCCTTGGGCTGTGATGCTGAATTTTGAGAAGCGGGGGGAAGTAGATCTGGTAGAGAAGACAGAGGCGGGCTGCATTGTGACAACAGGCAGCCTCTCCCAACCTTGGGTTCCCAGATGTTATTGGACTACCACTCCCATCATCTCTGACTGCTTCCCTTGTTGGCTGTGAATGATGGGTGTGGTAGTCCAACAACATCTGGGAACCCAAGGTTGGGAAAGGCTGATTTACAGGATCAGGAATGTGCTTGCATTCTCCATCTCCCTCTGACATAAACAGCATAATAGTTAATTATTTCCTAATTTGACAAAACTATGGTTTGCTATTGCATTTGAGGAAGATTAGAGTGCCGTGAACCTACTCATTTGAGCAACCTCTTTTTACGGGATCTTGGCAGGTTCCGACTAGGGTTCATGGGCATCCCGTTGCTTGCCTAGAAAGAGCTGGACCTTCGCAAGGGTTCCTACTGAACCCACACGAATGCTAGAGCTTGGATAGATATAGTTGAGGTTCCAGAGCCCCCTAAATTATTCAGAATGGATAGTCATTGTGGCCTCGTAGGGAGGAAGTGTTTTGCAGATTTGTACCATTTTTCACTGTTGGGACAGTAAGCTGAAACAAGTGGAGGCAGTAAGTGCCCTGAGGATGGAAGGGGTGAATCAGGCAGGACTTGGCAAGGCTCATGGAACTGAACTTCTCAAAGTTTCTGTGTCTCTTTTTCTGCCCTCTGTCTTGCAATAAGTCAACAGATCATTTCTTGTTCTACCACTGGACTATTCTGCAGTGAAGACAGAATCGTTACCATTGTGTAGCGAAGTATCAAGTAACTGTTACCAGTTCTGTTGATTATGTTTATGCTTACAATCTAATAAAGCACTCGGATAAATTTACTAAGAGAATAGCTAAGTTCCACTAACTGGTGTGAATGCCCTAGTTACCTTGTTTACTGAGAACTGGCAGAATTTCTGGATTGTGGAATTTGTTGTTGAACTAAGCAACAACAACAACAACAACAACAACAACAACGTAGGTGCATTTCTTTTAAAAAATGACCAAGAGATGGCAAGAAGAGCACAGGTGCTCGACTACCTGCATGAGATAAAATAGGGATTCAGTTACTCCCCACTCCCCCCCCAAAGGGGTGATACTTTGGACACTAGGCCCATTTCCTTTACCTCTTTTGTTCAGAGATGAGGGTCTTGATAACCTTGAAGGGTTCACTGATACTACTGCAGAGTTGAAATGGGAAAGATGGATTTTGGCAAAGAGCTTTGTGAGCATCAGAAGAAGGCACTACAGTTTGTTGATGTTTTAGGGGATACTTAGAATGATCTGTGACCAGCTGGGTTTATCCATTTACCAATACAGGAAGTGTTGCCCTGTAATAAGTTTTAGTTGCCTAAAACGATATACTATCACTTACATTAAAATCTAATTGGACTTTCTTGAGGAAGAGAGGGGGTTGCCATGTAGTAGCAGAGTATGTGCAAAGTTCTCCATAGAAGAGTTCCAGCCCTGTAAGGGATCTTTCAGAAGGCAATCCAGAGAGCAAATGAGCCAAGTGGAATGAAGAAGAACTTCAGGGTTGCTGGCCAGTGTCAACTGGGGTGAGGAATACAGTAGGGGGAGGGTTTCTGCTTGTCTGCCTATCTATGTAATGTGCCTGTTTCTTTTTCACACTCCATAATGCACTCCTCCTTTGCCATATCCTGGAGCCCAGGTGTGTTTCAACAGACCCAGCATAGCTACCTCACTCTTTGTTTTCCTGGTGTCCGATGGCACTTCCATGGATGACCAGCCTAAGTCTACTGTGACAGTCCAGCTGGGTGACATCAGTGGGCACAGCCACTTCCTTGGTGAGTGTGCAATCAGTGAGTTTCGTTTTCATCCAGGTTCTTGTGTGTCATTAGGTTATAACATTTATTTGCCTTTTTTACCATTTGCTTCTTGTAAAGAGCAAGGTTACTTTAGTGGACTTCAGACAGACAGGAGTGTTGTTCCTCCCCCTCCCCCCTAGGAGCTGTAGGTGGTTTGGCAGCAGAATCATTGCTTATGATGTATACGTTAATACTGTTTTTGCCTCTGTTAAATAGTTTTTAAAGTTTTTTTAATAAGACCTGCAAAACCTGTTTGACCAGAGACCACAATGGAGCTGGGAAGAAAGAAATATGTGTGTACAATTCAGTGGAAAGCAAAAACCACGAGTCAGATGTGTCTGTTGCTGTGCTGGCTCCTTTCAGACCACCTGTGGTGGCTTGAATGTCTGGCTGCTTCCCACCGAGACCCCTTGCACATAAACAACTAGCTTGCCCGGGAAAAGTCTTGCCTAGAAATTTTTTCTTGATAGCTTTGTAGAGTTACGGAGTTTTTAAAAAAATGTGTGTAGGAAGGGGAGCATTGAAACATTGGAGCCCTACCTGTAGTCTGAAACAGCTTAGCCCAGCACTGTGCCCCTGCCTGTCTAAATTGCTTTCTAGAGCAGAAGGGTTTTCACAAATGTGCTATGTTACTTGCTACTCTGTTGACAGGGCATTGCATTCCTTCAGAACAGTGTTTTTTAGACGTCCTACTTGCATGGAACTTGTTCCACAGTTGCGTGTTGGCTGAGGAAGCTGTGAAGCTCTGCCGCCCAAGCCCTGTTTCACTGCAGAAGATCCTGGTGTGCTTTCTAAAAACACACACACTAGTTTCTTGCGGGGCGCTGGTGTGGCCTTTGGGCCTTACTGTTGCCCATGTGTGACACAAAACATACTGAACTCCCTTGCAGCTATACAGGGGTGTACCCAGGATGAAAACTGGGGGGGGGGGTACGCCTTGTCACCGCGGCAAGAACGAGCCTGGGGCAAAGGCAAGGCAAGCTGAGGCAAGGCAAGGGGCAGTTTAGCCATTAACGCTTTAATAGCCCTAGGTAAACTCTGAGCTCTCAGCTTCCGTTCTCCATATGCATTAGCGGGATAATAAAACCAATCAGCCTCATCAAAGCGGCATCTAAGGAACTACGGTAACAGCATTTGTGCTCACAGACACTGGAAAATGGCAAGAGCTTTCTGTATTGACTTCCTAATACCACAATTTTTTTTGCTTCGGGGGGGGGCAGCTGCCCCCCGCCCCATGCTGGATACGCCCATGCAGCTATATGTTGTGGAGAAAGATAGGCACTGTTGCGGGTGTGCTGGATTTCTTTAGGGACCTCTCTGCATGCTGCTTCCCTCCTCGTGTGCTTTTATCACTGTTCCCTTCACCATTGAATGAAGGGAAGGGGAAGGGGTAAGTGTTTGGCCACTGTGAGGCAGTGGAAGTTGGCCAAGGAGAATGGCAGGGTGTGTGTGGCATCGCTCTGAGCCCTTGGCTTGGCTTTGAGAGGTGTTTTCCAGGTTTCACTTTTTTTTCCTGGGAAATACGGACAAATCTCAATCCAGTCGGAGGAGAGACTCGAGAGGGCTTATCTTCTCTAATTTAGAGGGACTTCACAGGGACCCAAAGTTACTTTGTTCCTTAATCACCTTTTAGCAACGTACGAGCTGTCGTGCCAGCAGAATCCACTGGTCATCAACTTAAGTGACAACGTTCCCTTCCGCCAAATCACATCCGCCCTGCTCAACTTCTCCTCCCTCTCTGTGGGCATCTCTGCGGTGGCGCTGCGGACACATTCGCCACCAGACCCTCCCAACCCGAGCAACTGCCTCCCAGAGCACGAGGGGCATGGCCGCCAGAGACTCAGGTAACTCCTCAGGATTTGGTATTGTCACTTCAAACCCCTGTGAAGAGACAGTTGCTGAAGGCTGTAATCCTGACGCTCCTTGCCCTTGGATTGGCAAGAAGCAAGCCCCTCTTAATTCAAAAAAGACTTTCTTCCAAGTAGACATGGTTGGGATTGCACTGTTAAGTCTGCTATTTTCTTCCCTTACTGAGAAAGTGGAGAGTAACTGTCAGAAGCTGCTCTGTCCTGTGGGCGAATCCAGGGTAAGTGTGTAAGAGGGGGCTGGGGGATTAAGTCAGAGGTTTGACAGAAGAGGTGAGGGAGAAGTACTAGCTTCATGTTCCAGAAGGCATAAGAGACAACAGCAGAGTGTTTTTTAAGAGAGCAGGAAACTTTGGGGCAACTTGAGTTGATAAAGGTGTGAGGGGAACCACCAGGAGCATATTAGAATACAATAGCAGAAAAGCATGGTGCAATCAGGCCATCGAGAGCTTTAGAGTTTGTGCTGGATACAGAAGACAACAGGAGAACTGCACCATGTAAATGATGAGGGAGGGAAGGGCTCGGGTGGCACTTCCACAGGTGCCCCACCTGCCCTACCCCCTCTGCCAACGGCAGAGAAGCTGCTCTGCTGTCGGTGCTATTTTTGGGCAAAGATTGCATCCATTTGCGTGGGCAGGCGGAGTCCCCCTGAACCCCAGGCGACCCCTGAGCGGACTAATGACTCAAGACAATGTGTTATGGGGTTAAAATTGGCCACAACTTTATTAAGATTCAGATGTAGGAAGACCTTGGCTCAGGCATTGGCCATTTTCCTTCCCCAGTCTCCAGCTATGGATCTGGGGGACTTCAGGGTTATCCACAATGTATGGGGGGCATAGCTGCCAAGTTATCCCTTATTTTAAGGGATTTTCTATTATGCTGAATAGGCTTCCTCGCGAGAAAAGGGAAAACTTGGCAGCTATGATGGGGGGTTGGGCTGGCTCTGGCGAACATACGTTCAAGCAGAGAGAGCCCGCCCCCATTCGCCGCTGCTGGAGGTGGGAGAGCAATGACAACCTCTCAGTGTATGGCCAATGCCTCCCCCCAAGACCCCTTTAATGGGGGGAACCCTGATCTTGACGCCGCAAAGGGTCACCACCTCTCTCACACAACCCTTTAGGAAGATAGCCAAAACCTGCCAATGCAGGAAAATTCCTTTCCGGCCCTTCAACAGTGGCCCTGACGTAGCAGCGCCCACGCATCTGTGGTCCAGGGGGTTGCGCGCGACCACGCAAAAATTGCCCCCCGTTTAATGTGGGGAGTGGTCATTGGGGCAAGGTCACATGGATTGTGGTTCAGTTGCAGGCTCCTCTGCAACTGGGGCAAAGGGAATTTCTTTTCACTGCATGCTGTCTTGGTCAGTGCTTACTCCCCTTTCCCATTCATGGCTTCTTCGTACCACACAACCCTTTGCGTAAAGCTTGTTGCAGAGGAAGTCACTCTGGAACAGGGGATTAGAAGCCCATGCTCCCCAAGCAGAAGTGGGAACAGATGCTTGGAATGAAAAATAAATAGCCTTTGTGTCTCCCCTTCCCCGATACATGGGAAATTCCATGAAGTCCAACTAGGTGCAGTTTCACTCGGAGAACAGCGGGCGCTCATGGAGGGCTGGAGCTTACACTTTAAAAATTGTATAATAGAATTCACTTAACTTGCAAAACAGAATTTGGAGACTCTTTGGTCATTATGCGTTTCAGGTGCCTAAGATACTGTAAGCAAACCAAAAATGTTAACAACAGAATCTACAGAGCCACTTTGGGAGTGTCCAGTGGGAGTTTAAAAGCTTTTTTTTTAAAAAAAAAAGTGGAGCTGTGGAGACCAGCACTTACTTGAAAGAAAACCTCTTTATCACTGCCACAACATGTATATGTCCCATATAAAAGAACCCCAGTGTTTATGGGTATTCAAAATTCTAGACACATATGATGACACAGGTATGGCTAAAGAGAGTGTGTAGTACATGTGTGGAATGCTCTCCTCAAGGAGGTTTGGCTGGCACCCTCATGATACACCTTTAGGCAAAAACGTTCCTCTTTAACCAGGCCTTTGACTGATTGACATCCTATGCCCTTTTAAAATGAATTGTGGAAGAGGGGATTCTTGGGTTGTCTTTGTTTTTGTTTATATTCTGTATTTTCTGTTTTTTATATTGTGATTTTATGTTGTGAGATCTACAGTAGATAAAGGTACTGTTACTGTTTATTTCTGGGCTTCACCAAGAACTCCAATTTCTACAGCTATGACTTACTGGCACACCTTCAAACCCCACTCCCTTGGACTTGAAATTAAACCAAGTAGGCAAAGGCACAGGGCTTTGCAGGCTCAGCCGATTAGCAGTGCCCTCAAGCCCTGCTTTTGGCAGGGAGCCACATCTTTCTCCTGCCCCACACCTGCAGTGGATGTCAGTGTAGTGTAGTGCTATGGCCGTTGGTCTGTCAGCACAAGCTTTACAGGTTGCCAGATGCAATTCTTCCCTCTCCTGCTGGTGGATACAAGCTGGGCATCCAAGCCATGGAACCAACAGGGACTCCCCTGAATACATCAGGGATTGGTCAGTGAGAGAAGGGATTCGTTAAAAGCCTTGTAAATTAATACAAGACCTTGAACCTGGCCCAGTAGCATATGAGCAGCCAGTGCATGTGTAACGGGGAGGGCTTACAGAGAACAGCCCCCCCCCTCATCCAAAGCAGCTCATCTCCCAGCAGTCATGAGAGCGAAGGGTCTGAGGGAGTGAGTCAGGAAACGGAAAGAGAGTGCCAGGGCTCTGGCAACATCTCTCCATCGGCAGGGAGAGAGGGAGGGGGAAAGAGAGGACGACAGGAATCAGTCAGACCAGAGACCCCCCCCCCCAACGCTGGAATTGAGGAGGAGGAGGAAAGGGAGGCGCTTATCATTTCCGAGGCTTTTATGTTGGTCCAGAACACGGAGGGGGGCAGTGCAGGAATCTGACTCGAGCGAGTAGACATGAAACCAGCAGTTCGTTACACTGTAAATAATGTGCACTAATAAAAGCTTCTGAAAGACAAGCATGTGGAAGGTCGTTACTCAAGAGTAGTCACAACAACGCTGACAGCATGCTTTTGAGCACTGGAGTTCTGTGCTGGTAATGGTCTGTCCCCCATCCACTGTCCAGCTGCAGCCTTTTGCACCAGCTGCAGCCTCCAGACTAGGCCCAAGCGTAGCCTCACGAAGAGCACATTGCAGTAACGGAGTCTTGAGGAAGTGTGGGTGGGAGGGGGAGATCTGTATTGCATTTGATCCTTGTTGAAGTCCCCAGAAGCTCAACGATTTGACAAACACATGTGCTTGTAAAATATATATTAAAAAGAAGCAAATGGAAATCTAAGCTAGTGAAAGAATTTTTAGCAGCTGCCCTAAAACCATTTCTCACTTCATAAACATGTCTGCGTGTAGGGAGAAAAGAAATATTTTGTCTTGCGGTCCCTTTTCTTGCCATTTTCACTTGTCCTTGCCTCTCCCCCTGCCCCCAAAAGGAAACCCTTTCAAAACAGTCTGTTCCTTTTCAGTGTTGGACTACTAGTCTTGGCAATGCTCTTTCTACACATATGGTTTGGATCCAGGGGGGGGGGCTCCATCATGGCTGTCCATTGCTAAGCTGATGGTGGGCAGGTCCACTGGCTGCTTCCCCCCTTCAGAACCTCATCTTTTTCTGTTTTCCGGGTGGGGGTAGGGGTGCTCTCCATTATCCCTCATGACAGCAAGCCAAGATCAATTATTTTTTAGATTATGCAACCATCATAACTAGTATATTAGAAGCTGTATTCCTTCCTGTGTGACAGAGAAGAAAGAATATTGCTTCTAAGATAGTGTTCTTTACTTTTATTATAATTTGTATTAAAATAACTTTTTTTTAAAAAAACAACAACAACACCTGTTCTTTCAGTTATCAGATTTACAGCAGGCACACCACAGTTTAGAACTACTTCCTCTCATCTTTGTGGTGGCCATTTTGGTAATTGTTAACATACCTGCCAAGTTGCTGTCAGAGAAATTAGGGACCGGGCCGGAAATAGCAGACCGGAAGTAGTGCTGCTGCCATTTTGGAACTGGGCAGAGCATGCTCAGAAGTGACTTTTGATGCTGCTTTGCCCAGTTCCAAAATGGCCACCGTGCCAGAAGTCACACTGTAGCCATTTTGGAACTGGGCAGAGCAGCATCAAAAGTTGCTTCTGAGCATGCTCCGCCCAGTTCCAAAATGGCCGCCGCGCCAGAATAAACCGGGAAAAAACAAAAAAATCCATTTTTTCAGCTAGGAACAGCTGGAAAACAGGGATTTCCTGGGGAAAACGGGAGACTTGGCAGCTATGATTGTTAATTGAGTCATCAGTCAAAATTAGTCTGCACAATCAACTGTTTGCAAATGTACATCAAACCGCAGTTACAATTCTGGCCAGTTGCAAACCATGGTTTGTCTCCAAACTGTAGTTAAGCTTCCAAAATAACAATTCAATTGAGCCGTGACATAATCCATACTTTTACATTTCATTATGTGTTTTGTCCCCAGCATGATCATGTTCCTCTCGTATAGCCCTTTCTGCAGGGAATACTGACTGAACACTGACTGTGAGTGGTATAGAATATATTGTATATGTTCAATATCACTTAGAGCAGGGGTTGCCAATCTGGTCATTACTGCCCACTAGTGGGCGTTTCAGGATTCTAGGTGGGCGGTAGCGGATTCTATGGCACAAGCTGACTCCTCCTTCCATCGAGCACTGGTGGGCGGTAAGGAAATTTTACCATTAAGAAAGATGCATTAGTGGGTGGTAGGTATAAAAAGGTTGACTACCCCTGATTTAGAGAAAGGGCTTCACACCACCAGCTTGTAAATTTATGTAGCAAAATACAATTTCATGATTTGAAAGAACAGAATCATCCTTCCACCTGACCTCCTGGTATTTAGAAGCTGGCATCTCTGGCTTAAATCAGTAAGTGGTTTAACGTAAAGTAATACAGGCTTGATTCATCAAAATTTAAGCCCTTTCCTATAACAACTTGGGACCAGGTTACCTGTATAGACTTGCTCGCTCATTGAGATCAGGCCCTCTTAGTTGTGCAGCATGAGCCCAGCGTATGGAATGAAATGCCCCTTGACATAAGGCAGTCCCTCACCAACCTTGACTGGTTCTAAGTGCATATTAAAACATATTGCTGGTTTTTAATATCAAGCTTGTAGTGTTTGTTTTAGCTACTGTGGATATTATATATATTGTAATGTCCTGTGTCGCATATAATTTGTATACAACTTGTACTAAACATTAGGAAGAGATGTGGAGTTTGAGGGAGTTGGGAGAGACATACATTATTGGCACTTGAGCAGCAGTTCATTAAATTCTGAAATAAAGTTAGTGTTTTCTGAGGTGCTCAGTTCAGCTGGCACTTAGCACATGCTCCAGAACTCAGCGTGGTGTAGTGGTTAAGAGCGGTAGACTCGTAATCTGGGGAACCGGGTTCGCGTCTCCGCTCCTCCACATGCAGCTGCTGGGTGACCTTGGGCTAGTCACACTTCTTTGAAGTCTCTCAGCCTCACCACCTCACAGAGTGTTTGTTGTGGGGGAGGAAGGGAAAGGAGAATGTTAGCCGCTTTGAGACTCCTTCGGGTAGTGATAAAGCGGGATATCAAATCCAAACTCCTCCTCTTCTTCTCATTGACTCTTAGCTCTGCTCTACAGGTGGCTGTGCAATGAGTGTGGGCTCTTTGCAAGCAGAAAGAAAAAATGTATTTTGGTGCAGGCTGACTGCTGTCAGTGAAAGGGGAGGCCATAAATTTAGTTGTATACTGCTGCCTAATCTGGGACCTAAGGCATTTGCCAAGTGCTGACACAAGTACACAACTCTATCTTGTCATTAATTAGACTTGATGATGTGGAACTTCCTTCTGCTTGGCTGGGCAAACCTACACATCTGCCAGTAACTTAATCAATAGCCTTTTGCATTCCATCAGGATAATGTCCTGCTCTCCACCTGGGGCACCTCTCATCTATTATGCAAATATGGTATGGACTTAAAATACTCTGTGGTGTGATTATGAAATGCAGCAGAACTATGATGATGATCAGAGCCCTCCGAACTTGAAGCATGGGAAGTCCCAAAAAATTATAATTTGGCAGAATATTTGGATTATTTGATATGTATAATCTGGAATACTTTATGTGATTGGATTGGATTGTTAAAGTGGAAAATTTAATAAAAATGATTTATATATTTAAAAAATACTCTGTGGTGATGGTTCTGTGGCATATTCACCTACGTTTCCTAAGATGTCCCTCTCTAACTTGTGGTAAGAAACTTCTGTGAGCATCCTGGACATCTGCTTCAGCCCTGTGGAATCAGCCTTATCCCATTATCACTTCCTACCAGTGGCAGGCAGAGCCTAGATCACCTTTTGTCTCAAGTAACCCCTCCCTGTGTGTTACAGAATCTTCTGCTGTTTCTCACCAAAAGACTGAACAACATAGGTAGTTAAGGATCCCAGGTCTATTCATTCTGCCACTCAGGCTGCTCCAAGGGGAGAAAAGCCTCGTGTTCTCACTTCTCCTCCTTCTTTGATGCCACACTGAGGGGGTTCTGGAAATTCAGATTAGAAATACAGTTTACAGTAGGGTGTATGGGTGACACTCTCCGTTCCCTTGTGTCAAGCTCGTTTTTTCACAGTGCTAAGAGAAGAATGCACCCCCACCTTGCAATGCAGGAAGCTGCATTTTGATTCTCCTTCCTTTCTCTCCACAGCTGCACCCAACACACCTGTGGAGAGGGTGGCAGCTGTGTGCAACCATTTATCCATCATGCTGCTGCTGTCAACTGCAGTCCCAGCAGCCAGGGGCACATGGAGTGTGCTGTTACCTGTGAAAAGGGCTTTGTCCTCCATGCCAGCCGTGGGCAGCTATTGCGCCCAGGACAGGTGAGTACATGGGGTTGTGATCTTATTGCAGGCATGCTTCAGCGAGAGGGGAGATGGGGCTTCCAGACAGGCCTTGCCACTGCAATCCCACCAGTTATTTATCTTCCCCAGTGCAGTAGATACATTGTACAGTACTAAGGGGTTTTGTGGCTGTGATGAAGGAAACAAAAATGTGTGGACTTTATGATTGTAAAGGTAGGCTTGAAGACCTGTATGAAGCTTATCATCGTAGCTTCAGTACTTTTCCGAATGGTCTCCAGTTATGATAGCTGCCTTTGAGTGACCTCTGTTCTCCCTCACTTTCCCATTCTTTTTCTCCAGTTACCACATTGCTCCCTGCCAAAAATATTTAAATGTTTGGCAAAGAAAAAAAAAAGTGAGACTGAAATACTGGGGTGGAAAGAAAACAACTTCCTGCAAATGATAACTATTTGCAGAATTTACTTTGAATGCAGAAACTTCAGTTTCCTTTGTGCCAGACTATGGTTCCTTTGCCACATAATCTAGTCATGTTTTAGGCCAAATTGATCTCTGATGTAACACTGAGTCAGCTAGTGGGCTTTCTGAGGAGTTTAATAGACCCATTATAGTACAGTAGCTAAGAAACCTTGCTGTGAGCTAGGTAGGAAGTGTCTGGTCTATATTTCGCTTCTCTCATGAACTTGCCAGATGGAGGTGGGTAGCTGTGTTGGTCTGGCGTAGTCGAAACAAAATAATTCCTTCCAGTAGCACCTTAGAGACCAACTAAGTTTGTCATAGGTGTGAGCTTTCGTGTGTATGCACACTTCTTCAGATACACTGAAACAGAAGTCACCAGACCCTCATATATAGTGAGAGGGTGGGGAGGGGTATTACTCAGAAGGGTGGTGGGAATGGGTGATTGACTGATAAGTGTGAAAACCCGTTGATGACTGTCAACGACTGTTAACAGTCAAAAGGCTATCTTTTAGCATAGCCTTTTGACCAAAATAGTTGCTATTCAGGCTGTTAAAGGCTTTTGAATTAGTCCCTGCTACTGAAAGGGCAGTCCGGATATCACTGGGAAAGGAAGCCAGTCTGAAAAGAATTAAAAGGGATACTTGATCAAAATTTATGAAGGCCTGTCAGTGGCTTGGAAAGATAGATGCATGTGTTGGGTGCTTCTAACTGGGTGGCTTGGTCTCTCTCCCATCCTCACTAATGGTTAATCATAGATGTGTTAATCCAGATGTGGGCAGATGCAGTTTGGATTGGGCCCTGGGTCCTCTCTTGCACACACTGCGTTCTCGAGTGAAACAAAGTATCCCTTTTGCTTTAATTTTACACACACACAGACCAGCAAAATAAACCTGCCTCGTTTAACATTTCCATGTTTGGCACTCAAGCAGGAAACATATTGGCAGAAAAGACTGTCTGAGTCGCCCTGCTCTTATGCCTTGCTGTGGAGGAGGAGCTGCTAGCATCACAAGTGAGGCAAGTTAGGGAGGGCATAAGTACACAATGTGATTGGCACTCTTGACATACGTCTCACTCCCCCCCTCCAATTAAATGCCTGGTGCAGGGAGACTCCTGACCGTTACCAGAATTGCAGCAAGTGGGGAGAAGATTTGGCTTTCAGTTATGATTCATTTTAACAAGAAAATGTTTCCAATGTGAACCTCCTGAATGTGATAATATGCTGAAAGTGTACAGGCAACGCTTTCTGATGTCTTGGGAGTCAGAGGGGAGGCACAACCAAAATTGACATGGATTACGCAAAATAGCAAAATTGCAGTTGTATGAAATGAGGGAATTATCCTAGTTTAACTCATTTTGTAAAACACACACAGACACACTAAACCACATCATTAGCTGACAACCACTTTTTCGCTTCCCATCATTTTAGTTTGCAAGCCTGAGGTCAGGGCATAATTCTCACTTCCGCCTGCCACCAGCACTGCGTTGGAGTTTTGACTGATCTGAGTCAGTTTGGGGAAACAATTCTCATAATCTGCCAATTGTCAGTAAACCAAGACTAGGCACCTGCCAGCCCAGAGGCACGGGGCAGTCTCCTGGCGGTTTCTATCTGGACTCTGGCTTGATTCCTGAGCCAAGGACAGCTCTTAGATTGCTGTATCAATCTTGCAACAATCATGCACACGAAAGCTCATACCAAAATATAAACTTAGTTGGTCTTCAAGGTGCTACTGAAGGAATTTTTTTATTTTGCAACAATCAGTAGAACTTCGCAGCAACCTTTCCCCTCTTTCCCCCTTCAGAAAGAAATTCTCTTGACCTGTAACTATGGGCGTTGGGACAGGTCTGTGACTTGCGACCCCATCGACTGCCAGTTTCCAGACCAATCACATGTCCTGTATGCTGAGTTCTCTTGCCCTAAAGGGACCACCTACATGAAGCGATGCTTCTTCTCCTGCATCAAGCCAGCAAAGCTGCAAGGTATGCTGACGACCATTCTCCCTTAGGCAGCTCTGGGTGATGCATTGGAGCTTCAGAAAGTAATGCTCTTGTCTTTGCAAATAATTCTGTCTAATTTTCTGAGTGGGTGCTTCTTCTCCCTCCTTCCCCTTTCCTTCTCTCTCTCTCTCTCTCTCTCTCTCCACCCCCCTCTCCCTCTCTCTCTTACTTGGAGTCAGGAATGAGTCAGTGGCTGACCTGCCTGGACGATGGCCTCTGGTCACTCCCGGAAGCTTACTGCAAACTGGAATGTGACACTCCACGCCCGGTTCCCAATGCTAAGCTGCTGGTGCCCCGATGCTTGCAAGGGAATCACGATGTGGGCTCTGTCTGCCGCTACAAGTGTAAGCCTGGATACCACGTGGCAGAAACCACAGAGGAGAAGCCCAGGAAGTGAGTAAAAGAAATACCAGCATATTAGCTCTCTCTGCTATTTTCCCTGTTGCCTCTTCCACCTTAGCATTTGCACTTCAGTCTTACTAGAGCGCCTGCTGAAATTGATGTTGCCATAGGAATATTTGCACTTGGCCAGTGGGTTTGATGGTGGTCAGTCTCGCTCCTGCTGGGAGATCTGGCGTTTCCTCCAAGCATACTGGTGTGTTGGGAAAGTCAGCTTTTGTGGCTAAAAGGTCAATCAACGTTGGTGTCCAAGAACAGGTGCAGAAGGCAAGGTGGAGGAGTGGAAGCTGGAGAAACTAAGGTAAGACTGACCTTCTCTAGAGAGTGAGGTGGAAGATAATATAAGCCATGGCTTAGCCTGGAGAAGGTTTAGAATGGCTGGTAATTGAAATCACCATGAGGCTGTTTGACTTGCAAGGGATTGGAGTTACAGGTGAAACTCGTAAAATTAGAACATTGTCGAAAAGTGCATTTATTTCAGTAATGCAACTTTTTATTTTTTATTTTTCTTTTAATTTTTACAAATGCTTTCTTTTGGAAATTCCACAGTAATAAAACAAATAGTTACAATAATACAAAAATAAACAAAAATAAACATCACTATTACATTTCATTAATTACATTCCATGTATAATTGACCCGCCTAACGACAAATAATTACAATTACAACGAATAAAGGCTTGACATATCTCACTTTGCATGTCATGCATCTATCTCATATATTGGTTTCACCTTTTAAGTTGCATTACTGAAATAAATGCACTTTTCGACGATATTCTAATTTTCCGCGTTTCACCTGTAAAAGGTGATAGAATCCAAAAAGGTGTCCTTTAGAGTGAGAGTTGATGAGAGTTCTGAGTAGAACTTAGCCAACCAAGTTCTACTCAGAGTAGACGCATTCAAATTAATGGGTGGTAGCCAGCGAGCCACTGTGGTGTAGTGGCTAGAGCATTGGACTAGGATCTGGGAGGGAGCCCTGAAACTTGCTGGATGTTCTTGGTCCAGTCTAACTTAGCTCATAGCGATGTTGTGATGGGGAGGAAGAGACCCGTGTACGCCACCTTGAGCTCCTTGGAGGAAAGATGGGATATAAATACAAGAAATAAATAAACTTCAGCAGTTTTACTCTTGAGTATGGCTAACACTGACACAACCCAGGGTCACCTCTGGTCTTCCAGAAAAGGTAAGAAAGTGAGATATACATATATATGAGTTGACTATTAGAAGTGTGGTGGAGTCTCCTTCTTTGGAGGTCTTTAAGCGGAGGCTTGACAGCCATATGTCAAGAATGCTTTGATGGTGTTTCCTGCTTGGCAGGGGGTTGGACTGGATGGCCCTTGTGGTCTCTTCCAACTCTATGATTCTATGTCTCTGTGAACCTTAGAGACCAACTAAGTTTGTCATTGGTGAGAGCGTTCAGCTTTCTCTAAGGTGCTACTGGAAGGAATTTTTTAATTTTTTATTTTGTTTTGACTACGTCAGACCAACACAGCTGCCTAGCTGTAACTATGTCTCTGTGAGTTTATTCTCACTTGCTGTCATTTGTTATCTCTTCTGTGTTCATACCTCTGAGGACAAATAAAAGCTTCTTGGATGCTAAATCCCGTTCTGAGGAGTAAGGAGGAGGTAGCGGAGAAGAAGAGAGAGAAGTGAGAATGAACAGAGAGAGAGGACTTGTTCTCCCTGTATATTTATTGTCCAGGAGAGATGGTCTGGCTAGACACCTAAACATTAGAAAGAACTTCCTGACAGTAAGAGCTGTTCGGCAGTGGAATTTGCTACCAAGGAGTGTGGTGGAGTCTCCTTCTTTGGAGGTCTTTAAGTAGAGGCTTGACAGCCATCTGTCAGGAATGCTTTGATGGTGTTTCCTGCTTGGCAGGGGGCTGGACTGGATGACCCTTGTGGTCTCTTCCAACTCTATGATTCTATGATGTGTGTGTGTGTGTATTTGAATTGCTCTTTTTGGACTTGTGGTATTTTGCAGCTTTAAGGTTGCAGAGGACTTTTAATTAACAAGACTTACTTCCAGTAAAATGTTATGGCATAATCTCCAGGGGAGGTCTAGAGAACGGGCCTTTCCTGCAGTGGCTCCCCATTTGTGGAATGCCCTCCTCAGAGAGGCTCCCCTGGTACCTTCATTGCATATCTTTAGGTGACAGGCAAAAATGTTTCTCTTCAACTAGGCACCTGGCTGATTAACCTGATTAACATTCCATGGCTTCCCTTTTAAATGTGTTTGTGTGTGTGGGGGGGGGTATTGGTTTGGTTTAATTTTTGTTTTATTGTGTATTTTGTATTTTCCTGTTGTGAACCGCCCTGGGCTCTCCAGATGAAGGGCGGTATACAAATTAAACAGACAAACAAGTGATATTGCAACACCATAGTACAGAGCCTCTGTTTGAATTCCTCTGCTTGCGTGTAGCAGTGTAAAGCGTTCTAGAGTGAAGTAACCAGGAAGCTGAGCAGAATGTTAGGGTGGCTCCAGGCACCCCTAATTTTAGGTGGTGGGCTCACTGTGGATCAGCATTGCCCCCTTTGCAGGCAGGTGTGCTGCCTTCACTTAGTGGCAGTGCTCAGGGAAAACCTGTTCTTCATTATTGCAGCTAAAGAAGCTGTGCATAGTGGTGAACCCCTGGCGCTTATGACACTCATGAAGCCACGTTCTCCCCTCTGGAGCACTTTTTGAAAAAACCTGATTACAGAATTACAACAGTAAGTTGCCAGAGAAGATGTTTAAGCACATAACTTGCCCAGTGCTTGGAAAGGATAATAAAACAGGCAGATATCTCAAATGAAGTTTGACAGGGAAGGCCTGTAGAGGAAATCAGTGTCGGATTCAGAGATGCACATGTGTCTCATTTGAGGAGCAAAGGTAGGGGAAGCCACACTGGCAGGGCAATGGCAGTAAAAACAAAATCAGAATGCGTTTGTCTGCACCTTTAAATTCCTCCTCCACCTTGACTGATAGTCCAGCCCGGTGTTTTTTATGGTTTCTGAGTGTTCACCAGATATTCCCCATCTAAAGTGAGAAATTACCTTTACAAACAAACAAACAAACAAAATCTATCTGGGACACGGGTGGCGCTGTGGGTTAAACCACAGAGCCTAGGGCTTGCCGATCAGAAGGTCGGCGGTTCGAATCCCTGTGACGGGGTGAGCTCCCTTTGTTCAGTCCCAGCTCCTGCCAACCTAGCAGTTCGAAAGCACATCAAAGTGCAACTAGATAAATAGGTACCGCTCCAGCGGGGAGGTAAATGGCATTTCTGTGTGCTGCTCTGGTTCGCCAGAAGCGACTTAGTCATGCTGGCCACATGACCCGGAAGCTGTACGCTGGCTTCCTTGGCCAGTAAAGCAAGATGAGCGCCACAACCCCAGAGTCGTCCGCAACTGGACTTAACGGTCAGGGGTCCCTTTACCTTCACCTTTATCATCTATATCTATCTATCTATCTATCTATCTATCTATCTATCTATCTATCTATCTATCTATCTATCTATCATCTACCTACCTACCTACCTACCTACCTACCTACCTACCTACCTACCATATCTATCTATCTATCTATCTATCTATCTATCTATCTATCTATCTATCTATCTATCTATCTATCTATCTATCTATCTGCTTTTCTCTTTCTGTGAATGTGACTTCTCCACGTTCTCCCTGAATGCTGTGTATTCGAGCGCGTATTCAGAATGCCATTGCATTCAGAGTAAGGGAATCAGTAATGGAAAGCCTATCCACAATTCATTTTTCAAACAATAATTGCAGCTCATGCTGGATGGTTGGGATGTATGAAAATGCTGTAGCAGACATAATAATAATAATAATAATAATAATAATAATAATAATAATAATAGCAATTTTATTATTTGTACCCCACACAAATGACTGGGTGGAGCTGATCAGTCCACAGCCCAATGAGAGTTATCTGGGAAGTCGTAAGCCTGCGATGTCTCCCCTGGACAGTATGCAACTCAATTTCAGGCTTTTCATCTCCAGCTTGTAACCATTTTCAGTGATGCTCATATCTGAGCTTTCTCTTTCTCTCTCTTAGTGTTCTAGTATTAATATTCTGAAAGCATCACGGCATTAGTGCTGAATTTCCTCGGGTTTGTTTAAGTTATTTTCTTTTTATTGTTGTGAATGCAATTACACACAAAAAATTGTTTTTAACTGTGTACACAATTTTCTGGTTTCTAAAGTTGTGATTAGGTGTTCTGCAACCTCCTAATGATCATGACAATTACTAATTACATAAAGGTAGAGTGTAATGAGGCTGTATCTGTGCATTGCAGCAAGACTGCCCCCCCCCCTTTTTGCTGACAGTCTCAGAATCTTTGATTTCTGCCTGACAGGTAGAAATTCTGAAGGTCAGTATTTCCCACTGGTGCATCTTCATGGTCACTGAGCCTCTGTCTCTATCAAACCCCTAGCAGTCAGGACGGGAAGCTGAATAATATATATGATGTGCCTATACAAATTAGACCCTTGCTGTATATAGTCCGTTTGCCCTCCTCGGGTGGGCGGTTACTGGGCCTCCCCTATTGCAGGCCAGATCATCCTCCTACCACCGAATTAGCTAATGGCGGCAGGAATTTAGGGGGCATTCCCCTGGGCATGGTGCCAACTGACCAGGGCAAGGATAAATGCCTGGCCTGCAGAGCCTTTTGGCCTCTCACTTGCCGCCCCAGTTCTCCCACCCAGCCTCCTACAAATTAGGTTTTTTGCGGATGGTATGACCTTGGGACTCAGGTGGCGCTGTGGTCTAAACCACAGAGCCTAGGGCTTGCCAATCAAAAGGCTGGCGGTTCGAATCCCTGTGACGGGGTGAGCTCCCATTGCTCCTGCCAACCTAGCAGTTCGAAAGCACATCAAATTGCAAGTAGATAAATAGGTACTGCTCCAGCAGGAAGGCCGTGCGCTGCTCTGGTTCGCCAGAAGCGGCTTAGTCATGCTGGCCACATGACCCGGAAGCTGTACGCCAGCTCCCTCGGCCAATAACGTGAGATGAGTGCCGCAACCCCAGAGTCGGTCACGACTGGACCTAATTTTCAAGGATCTCTTTACCTTTACCTTTTATGACCTTGTTATGGACAATGTTGGATTTAGGGGCCAGGCAAATTGGCACCAGCCATTGGGGTTTTTGCCTACCTCACGGCAATAGTCACAACTTTGTAAGGTGGATAGCCTCTGCCTGCCACTCCATGGGTAAGGGTATCATGTTAAAAGGGTCTTGGAGGAGTTGGGGGCTAGGGCTATGCCATTCCACCAATGGGGACCGCTAGGGGGACGCCCCGATTTGATGTAGGTCATAGTTCAGCCCCCCCCCCTGCTGGCTTCACCCTTTAGAAACACTCCCAGCAGGCGGCTGGGAGTGACATGTGCAGTTGCTTACCTTAGTGCCTATGGCCAAACCTTCACATCTGTAGCTCACTAGCATGTCAACCTGGATAGCTCAGTTGGTTAGAGTGTGGGGCTGATAATGCCAAGGTTGCAGGTTTGATCCCTGCATGGGACAGTGGACTATTCCTGCATTGGAGGGGGTTGGACTAGATGGTCCTCAGGGTCCCTTCCAACTCCACAATTCTATCATTGTTTTCAGTTTTCTAAATAATCAAGTTTTTAAAATATGCTGTGTGTTGTCTAGTTATTTGCACCTTAGGGAACAGGGTGGTCCCAGGGCCTCGCCATGCAAAGCCAAAACAGACAGGTCCTCTTATCCTCCAGTGCTATGAAAATCCAGTCCTTCCCTCTCTTCCCCCTTTTTTTCCAATCCAAATGAAAAATCTGCATTGGTAAGAAAACAGTTAAAATAGTACATAAGTGAATTTATGCTAACCGTCATCATTTTTAAATGTCAAAACTGTAGCTCTACAGCTTCTATTTTTAATGTAGAACTCTACCCTCTCAACAACATTTATTTCCCCCCCCTAACAATATTGTTTCTGGATAGAAAAAAATGCTCACAATTACAAAATAGTGTGTGCATGAGTAAAATTTGCATTACTTGCTATCTTGACAAGGTTGCAGAATTTGGCTTTCATTGTGGCATAGATTTGAATTTCTGTTCGCAGTAAGCCTGCTTCATTCTCCGCTTTTATGTCTGCAACTCTAGACTTACTTTATAAGCTCTATTAAACTCAATTGACTCTATTTCTTAGTAGACATTGGTTGCACTGGAAGGATGTTTCCAGATGGTGACCTTATACTGTATAGCAAAGGAACACTTCAGATGTGATTTTTCTGTATGCACATTAATGTGTAGAATATACCTGGGTCCCAAGTTGTTTAGAGAGATTTAATAAGTCAATAGTATTTGGAATTAGATTCAGAAGTAGGCAGCCAGCCAGTGGAGCTCTTTTGACACTAACAAGATACGATCTGATTTTGCTACACCTGTCAAAATGCTGGCAGCTGCATTCTTAACCAACTAAAGCTTTTGGACTGTCTTCAGACAGAGCGTCACATATAACATACCGTAGTAATCCAATCAGGAAGTTGCCAGGGCATGGAGAACTGGCTAGACTGACCTCTGTCCAGGAGAGGCTGCGTCTCAGGAGCCGGATGAGCCAGGAAGATGGTATTCTGTGCTACAGGGGCCCCTGATGGGCTCACAACATAAAATCGCTATAAAAACACACAAAAAATATGGAAGAAAAATAGGAAGAAAAACAAAGCGATAATCCCCCTCCCCCCTGCCCATCTTGATTCCTACCCAGGTGTACCAAATAATTTTTAAAAATTGTTTTCAGGATCACATCCTATTCAGTGTTCATTCATCTTTCCGAGTCAGAGGCACGTGAATCTGGAAGTAGGTTAACAAATTGTCACCTGAGGATCCTTTATAACAGCCAATGTTTGCCATCGGTGAACTTATTCTAGTGAACAAAATGCCACCCCAGAGCAGTGGGTGGTCATGCTGAATAAGTATAATAATAATAATAATAATAATAATAATAATAATAATAATAATAAAATAAATAATTATTATTTATACCCCGCCCATCTGGCTGGGTTTCCCCAGCCACTCTGGGCGGCTTCCAAGATAATATTAAAATACAATAGTATATTAAACATTAAAAGCTTCCCTAAACAGGGCTGCCTTCAGAAGTGCTGAATAATAACAAGAACATGAGCAAGCTACAGGCCCCCGATGCCTTCGTACCAAAGGCTGATCTTATCCTCCCCCTCTCCTTTCCTTTCTTGGTATATCCCTCTCCCCCCCAGTAGGTCCCACATTATCCAAACATTGCAGTTGATTTGAAGTTAGATCATAAAAAGCATAGAGAGGTGGATGTGGGGAAGGGAAATGGAAATAATCAGCAGGGTGGGACCTGGAAATTCTTCAGAAAGGCCACTGTGGGTGAATGAGGATAGAACTAGGATGATCAAGAGTGTAGCTTGGCTGCAGGCCACCTAACATTAACTGGAAATGTATGCAGCCCTGTTCATATTTTTGCACCAAAATAATTCCACTGCCTGTGCCAACTAAACCCAAATTCTTTGCCCTGTAAACTCAACAGGCTGCACTCCAGCTAAATTATGAAAATCATCTTCGTGTATGTTTGTGCTTGCAGAGTAAGCCTGCTCAGTTTGCATGATTTATTTTGAACACATGAAAGGGTTGATGGATCCTACGCCACCCAGAAAACCTTTAAAAAGGAGCAAGGCTGTAAGGGAAGATTCAGCCACTGCTCCTCTTGCCCCATCCTGTTGCAGCAGGCGAGCCTTCACTATACTCCACAGTATGAGAAACCTAAATGTAAAATGTTTGAAACTGAGCAGAGTTTGGACCCACTTGCTCCCACAAATGCAACAGTATAAAACTTTTTGTATTCTGCTTCCTAGCCAAAACGAGAGAAAACTTCAGGGAGGAAGAGATAGTAAGCAAAGCTTGTGGACAGAGGTCTCACCCTGCTGAAGAATTGAACCATTTAACAAACCCAAGGACATCTTCATGGTTCTGCTCACCTGTTAGCTGTCCTGGGATATGCCGAAGGGTAATGCCAAAATCTAAAATGAAGCAAAAACTATGGTTTGCTAGTTAAGATTAAGACATCTTTTAAGACAAGTTTTTTGTTTTGTTTTTTACGTGGAGCAGTTTACTTCTGAAACATACACACACAATTATACCACTGATAATCATAATTTGGTCATTAGCAGACACTGAAAAAGTCTAGCAGTTGTATACTCTTCATTGAAAGTACCAAAATAGAGGTTAAAAAATATACTCTGTTGTTGTTGTTGTTTAGTCGTGTCCGACTCTTCGTGACCCCATGGACCAGGGCACGCCAGGTACTCCTGTCTTGCACTGCCTCCCGCAGTTTGGTCAAACTCATGTTCGTAGCTTCGAGAACACTGTCCAACCATCTCGTCCTCTGTCGCCCCCTTCTCCTAGTGCCCTCCATCTTTCCCAACATCAGGGTCTTTTCCAAGGATTCTTCTCTTCTCATGAGGTGGCCAAAGTATTGGAGCCTCAGCTTCACAATCTGTCCTTCCAGTGAGCACTCAGGGCTGATTTCCTTCAGAATGGATAGGTTTGATCTTCTTGCAGTCCATGGGACTCTCAAGAGTCTCCTCCAGCACCACAATTCAAAAGCATCACTTCTTTGGCGATCAGCCTTCTTTATGGTCCAGCTCTCACTTCCATACCTCACTACTGGGAAAACCATAGCTTTAACTATACGGACCTTTGTCGGCAAGGTGATGTCTCTGCTTTTTAAGATGCTGTCTAGGTTTGTCATTGCTGTTCTCCCAAGAAGCAGTTGTCTTTTAATTTTGTGACTGCTGTCACCATCTGCAGTGATCAAGGAGCCCAAGAAAGTAAAATCTCTCAATGCCTCCGTTTCTTCCTCTTCTATTTGCCAGGAGGTGATGGGACCAGTGGCCATGATCTTAGTTGTTTTTTTGATGTTGAGCTTCAGACCATATTTTGCGCCTCTCCTCTTTCACCCTCATTAAAAGGTTGAAAACTAATCTGCATTAACTTGACTTAACTCGCCCTGTGTTGCAGCCCTGACATAAATCAGCTGCTCTTGTTCCCCCTAGGAGGTGAGCTTCTATCGATGACTACAAGGGAGGGGGATTTACCCCAGGACTATTGCATGGAGGGAAGGTTTTTTTTTTTTTAAAAAAAAAAAACCTCACAGCACAACCCCAATCCTGATCCACAGATGCTGAAATTTATTCATGCATTCAGGGCTGGCCCACCCAGGAAGCAAAGTGAGGTGACTGCTTCAGATGGCAGGATTCACAGGGGATTCACCCCTTATTCCTGATGTAGATCTTTATTCGCCCCTTCTTTCCTGGTGTGTAATGAGGGTACCATTTTGTGCTTTGCCTCAGGTGCCAAAATGTATTGAGCCACCTCTGCATGCATTTCATACATTATCTAGTTTGGCCCATAGTCTACCATGAAGGAAGGGAATATTACTGTAGACTAGAGGTGCTTTTATCTCTTGTAGTGAAAGGCGAGAGGTGTGTGTTTTGATGTTTTTTGCTGTTCACTGAGAAAACGTGAGAGACAAGGATACTAACTGTCAGGGTTGTAGTGACTACTCTTGAGTAACGACCTTCCACATGCTTGTCTTTCAGATGTTTTTATTGGTGCACATTATTTACAGTGTAACGAACTGCTGATTCCATGTCTTACCTGCTCGAGTCAGATTCCTGCACTGCCCCCCTCCGCGTTCTGGACCAACTTAAAAGCCTCGGAACTGAGAAGCGCCTCCCTTTCCTCCTCCTCCTCAATTCTGGTGTCTGGGGGACGGGTCTTCTGTCTGACCGATTCCTGTCCTCTCTTTCCACCTCCCTCTCTTCCTGCTTATGAAGCAGGGGCTCTTGGATGTTGCCAGAACCCTGGCCCTCCCTCTCCGTTCCCTGACTCCCTCCATCAGACCCTTCGCTCTCATGACTGCTGGGAGACGGGCTGCTTCGGATAAAGGGGGGGGTCTCTATAAGCCCTCCCCCTTACACTAACCCTTAAGGCTACAATTTTGTTTCCATCCAGTTTACCAGTAAATACCTCTCCTCTTTCCTGCTCTGCTGTTTAGAATCCTTGAATCTCCTGCCATTGGCAGATAATGTGAAGCTTTTGGACTAATTTATTGCCATCTTCCTTGGCACCTAAACCTGGCTACTGCTAATACACACTTGGGGGAGGTCCAGTCCCCCCGCTGTATGGATTGTGATGTTTTCAAGATTGATGTTGAGGCCTTCACATCAAACACAGCTCTTGCAGTGCCTCATATGTCTTCCCGAAGCTTTCAAATTTTGCCCTTTAAATGTTGGGATTTTTTTTAAAAAAACCTTTATTTATTTTTATTTTTTTTGCTTTGGCTCCACTGCTAATCCTAAATAAATGTCAGTTTTGTAGGATCAGAAGAAGTGGTCGTGGCTCTGTTACAAAGGAGGGTTAAGAGCAAGTTTTTAAAGTCTCTCTCTTCCCCCCACCCCTTGCTTCATCCTTTCCCAGTACCTCTCAGTAAACTGGCTGCTTAGCTGGCTATGTGAACAGGTACTTAACTCCCCTCCCTTCTCCCCATACACAAGCACTCTGTTTCAGGGTTAGGTAAGGACAAGTGTATTTTGCAGGCACCTGAAGATTGAACTCATAAGGCTACAAGTGTGATTGAACTGGAGAGTCCCTGCTTCAAACCTCCCTATATGATTGCTTGTGTACCCCACCCCACTCCAGATTTTCCCAGCTCTGGGGCTCCATAACTTCAGAATACTTGAGAGTCAGAGCCTGGCTTACATGTAGATACTTTCCATATGATGAGCATCACATGCAGGCAGGATCTCTGCCTCTTCCTCCTCTGCAGCCTCCGAGAGGTGCTTTGCTGTGAGCCTTTGTCGATGGGCAAAGTGCCTTCCTGGAAGGCGATCATGAAAAGGTCGTCCCAGAGCAGAGGTGCTTTGCTGCGCCCCTTTGATGATTGCCAAAGCGATCCCAGAAGACAGGGTGCCAGCCTTAAATGAGACATTCTGTGATCCATTTAAAACGGGGCAGGGGCAGGGTATGTAGGAATGCTTGAAGAATCCGATCCTTGCAAAGCCTAATGCAAACTACCTGATCTGGCCGCTCAGACTAATGTGCAGACCAGAATTCAGCTATCCTTTGGATTTCACCTTTCTCTGAATGTTGTGATGCCGTTCTTGGCACAGATAAGTATCACAACGCATTTATAATGTCTATTTTCAGAGAAAGTATGTTCCAAAATAGATACTTAATTGCAGTATTCTCTCTCTCTCTCTCTCTCTCTCTCTCTCTCTCTCTCTCTCTCTCTCTCTCTCTCTCTCTCTGTGTGTGTGTAATGGCAGATTAAAGCAGAAATGGGACAAAGAGCGAACACATTAGAAAGTTACACATCCTGGAAATAGGCCAATGGGTGCATCTTTACTTACTTTTTATTTTTCTAATGATGTTTGTAACATTCAGCTAGGATCTCAGATATAATGGAGTTATTTTAATTTATATTGAAATATTTCTAAGCTGCTTTTCTGGACCAAGACAGCAAGCCAAATGCAAGCATAAGGATGCATTAATGTAAGGCTGCAAACATTTTAAACCCAAAATGAATCCAACGGTACATTAAGATCAGCCAATGCAGAAACACATTTCTAGTTTCTTAGGGAGCTAGGTTTCCGTTGACTGTTTCCATTCATATGGAAGCAGGTCTGCGAAGGAACAACAGTGCCAACCAGTGGCTATATCAGATTCCCATGGTGTGTGTGTGTGTGGGGGGAATGTTTAGAAGTCTGTAAGTGAACATTTTGAACTTCTCTAACTCTACTTTCTGAGTCTGACGAGTCTGCAATAGTTGCAACTGGGTAGCTTAGGTGGCAGCTGGTTTCACTCCAGGACTCCCAGAGCCCCTGGTTCAAGAAAACAAGCCACAGTTGAGTTTCCTGACTCAGAATGATCCCCCCCTTGACATGGGCATAGCCGGGGGGGGGAGCTGCCCCCCTAAATCAAGTAATCTCAGATAACTCGGTTTGCCCCCCCCAACATAAAGCCTGCCCCCACTAATTTAAATCCTGGCTATGCTCATGCCCCTTGATGTGCTTGATGGGGTGGGGGGTAGAGAATAAGAACACAATCTAAGAAATAATTTGAATATGTTCTTATTAGTTTCTAAGTTTGTGAGGGCTTGGGAAGGATGCTATCTGGTAAATGTACCAATGGTCCAACTTAGATCCAGTAATTGGGGCCAGTGCTTTTTTTCTGGGGGTACTCAAGAGTACACATTCCCCCCCAGATGTCAGAAGTGTGGCATTTACCGTAACAACTTCATGGTGAGTACTGGCTTCTTTTTTTCTTAAAAAAGCAGTGGGGGCGGGAGTCTCGTCCCACAGAAAGGAACCAAATCTTGGAGAGAGTACCTTTGAATTTTCACTGCTTGCAGCACATATTCTCATTGTTCGTGTTCTCCCAGTCTCTTACGCCAAAAGAGTTTGGTGAAATTTTATAGTGCTTCAGTCAGAATTTGCAAAAAGCCAAGTCTCATACATATGACCAACAGTGTTGTAAGACACATCCCTATGTGTTGCAGTTGCTGTTGTGGCTGCCTGTTGAATAGTGCCTGCGACTACGAGAATCATACCTGGAAAAAATTATTTAAAAACTGTAAAACTTGAAAGGATCTTTGCACATCTACGGGTGGACTGAAGTAGCCTTTTCCCCTCTGCAAAGTGGAAAAATGTGTATGATTTCATTTGATTGCCTAGAACAGAAGCCGTTTGGCTTTCTGGTCTAGTCAATTTACACCTCATTTGAAATGTCTGGGGCTAGAGCAGACTTCTGAATCTGTGACCTCTATCATCCATGTATGGCATCCCACAAGAGATGCAAGGAATCTCCTGACTCATAGACAGTGTTAGACTTGGTGGCACATAAGTTACTCAGCCTAGACTAGGTGGAATAGCTGCCTTGTTAAGAATTAATAGGAAAACAGGAAGGCTTTTTTTGCTCTGGAGAAGCTTCTCCCACTTCTTCCTATCCCGTTACATTTGTAGTTATAAAGCTACCAATGATGGAGAAATGCTAATTTTATGGTACTGGAGAGTGGCTCTCATTGCTCTTAAAAATGATCAACTGTGCATAATTGGCTCAGTGAGTGGATACTTTTATTATCAGGTTTTCTCTAATGGGTTGTCGCTGATCATCAGTGATGATGGCCGACATAACCAACTGGTCAGAAAGTTTTTGAGTAACTTTTAGTCATTGACAAAAATAAAACCAACAGATTTTTCTTCTTGAAAAGTGTTCGAACTTAAGCAGCATTATTTTAGTAGTGCTTGATGCTCTTGGGGTATTTTCTGGCAGAAATTTCACTTTTCTTTACCAGAAATATTTGACAAGCTGGACAGAATTCAGAGATGAGCCACAGAAATGAAAAAAGGCCTGGAGAGACTGACTTGATTAAGGCTCTGTTGTAAGACTCAAAGCTGTAGAGTTTTAGGTTGATGGAGGGAAAGGGACGCAGTAACTGGCTGCATGATTTCAAATGGTTTGAAGAGAAATACAAGAGGGGGCCTTGTAGGGAAGGATGCAAAGAGGAGTGGTTTCTTTGTGGGAATGTAATATCCCCAGGAAGCATGAGTCTCAAGCAGGCAAGGAGTCATCTCCACTGGAATGTCATGGGGACATAAACGTTGCACCCCACACTAAGGAATTCTGCACCTGTGCAAATTCAAATTCTGAACAACAAGAGCTGAATTCTGTGACTGGTATAAATTATGCAAGACAAGCAGATTTGCCAAGATGTCTTGAATTGATATATATCTACTTTTTATTAATTCTGAGGTTTTTTTGGTCTTGGAAATTTGATTTATGGGGATTTCTGTGTAAACCGACCTAATCTGTACTTCTCAGATTAAAGTGCAGATCAGAACGTAAATATCTTTTGGATTGTGTACCTCTGAATCTTGTAATACACTGCTCAAAAAACATGCCAGAATGCATTTAAATGTGCATTTTAGGATGAAATATGTTGAGTTAAATAAATATGAGAAATAGGTTAGAACAAAATACATACTTTTTTGAATGGATTTTTAAAACATCACAGATGGTAGAAACAATATAGAATGGACTTAATGAATGAACACATGTAGAATTGGCATGAAGTGGAAATAAACTGATCCATTCATCCCGAGCCTTGGGAAGGGGTGATGAGCTATGCACCTTGTACCTGTAAATGTTCAGCAGCACTTTTTCAGCCTGCTCTGATATATATCACTTACTGCAGACAAATTATCCAGATTCTCCAAAATCCAAAGAAGCAAGTTAAAGGAAAACAATTCAGTTAGAAACTGTATATCCAAAAGGCACATATGTCCTCAAATGTTATCATATTCTGAGTAAAATATGTGATGCGTATCATCTTCCCTTCAGTGGTTTTCATAACTGAATACAGTTAACAAACAAGACCGTGCCAGCCTCCCTCAGCGGCAGCAAGGGAATATTGATTTCCTAATTTAGGGTTTAAAAAAACCAGGGATCGCCTTATACATGGAAAAATACTGTAGTTCCTAAGAATGTGAGTTGAGATATGGGAATCCCAGGGCTTTTTCAGACTGTTGCTATTTTCAGATGGCATTGAATTGCATGCCACATAATCTTAAGTGGCACTTTGGACCTGAAGCAAGTATTGTTGATTCGATTTGGAACCGTGAACATAGTGTAATCGAGTTCAATGTGTCTGCAGACTGACAACTGGGAAAATAAATAAATAAATAAATAAATATAAATAACAAAGCTGCATTTGACTTCAAAAGAAGAAAGTTCTGTAAAATGAGGGTATTGTTAAAAGGAAAGTTGAAAGGCAAAGTCAAGAGGGTCAAATCTCTCCAAAATGCTTGGTAGTTGTTTAAAAGAAGCTCAGCTAGAATGCAGACCAAGGAAGGTACCACCAAGGCCAAGAGGGTGCCTGTGTGAGCAAGCAATCAAGTAAGTGATTTAAGCCAAGAAGGCTTCCTTTAGAGAATGGAAATCTTGTCCAAGTGAGAACCGAAAACTTTGGCACAAGGAATGCAGGCTAAATTTGAGGAACACGTAGCTAAAAACATAAATACCAGCAATAAAAAGACATAGTGACATAGTATCTCTGTAGCAAGAGATTGGCAAGGGAGGTGGTTGTGCCTTTGGATGAAAAGGGAGTCAAAGGATACTTAAGGAGATCACAGAACAAGTTATTTGCACCTGTCTTCACAGGGGAAGATACAGGGCAAATTCGTGTTCCTGAAGAAGCTTCCGCGGGAAGGGAGTCTGAGGAAACGAGCATACAACTTCTCCTAAAGAATAGTGGGAACCGTAGTTCATTAAGGCTGCTGGGAATTGTAGCTCTGAGGAAGAAACTACAGCTCCTAGGATTCTTTGGGGGAAAGTCATGTGCTTTAAATGTGTGTCGTTGCTTTGCCCCCTCTGCTCTGTTGACTCCTCCTTTTGTTCCCATTTGCTTAGAAGCAAAACCACTTCCGCATTTCACGGAGGTGGTGTTGTGGGCGTGGCCCGTCTCGACCCTCGCGAGGGGGCTGCAGTTCAGCCCTCTCGCGAGAGTTGGTTCCCGCCTCCGTCATGCCCGGCCGACCAGTAGTGTCAGGAGGCGGGGCCTTCCGCTACCTTTAAATCGGGCTGGAGGCGGGAACACTGCCTCTCTTACCTCTGAGAACCCAGGTGTTCGGATCACCCACCCACCCGCCCTCTTGGATAGGCAGTTAGGCAGGTAGGCCGACGCTGCTATGGAATTAGTCGGTCGCCTCGGTTGGCCGTGGGGCCGGGTAGGATTTTTTCCACTTGGATTAGCCAATCTGGTTTTTTCGCCTACCTCATAGCATTTCGTCACAACTTGGTTTGGCGGTTAGGCATTGGAAAATTTGCATAGATAAAGAATGGGGGGGCAGATTGCGTCATCCTCTGCCCGGAATTGGAGATTTAATCCCGTTAAAGGGGTTCCGGGGGCGGTTGCTTTGTCCTGGGCCTACGGAGGTCAGGGCCCTAGAGCACCCCCCAACGGTGGCCACAGGAGGTGTCTCAGTAGATACATATCACTGGGCTCCTTCCTGGTGGTTAATTTCTCCCGGACTGTAACACACGGGTTACAGTCGGATATAGTCGGTTAGGTTCCAATGCCTAAGCCAATACCGCTCAACATCCTTAACCAATAAAGTTGTGGCCTTTTCACCCACTTAAACTTATTTCACTGTGTCGTGTCCTTTATTTCCGGGGAGGGAGGGACATTGCCACACAACACGTGCTTCTTCCTTTTCAAACATATTCTGGCTTTATTCTCCCTTAGCTCACACTTCATGTTTCCTGTTCTGTAGTCAAACAACTATAAATATAATGGCAGATTCAGTCCCCCCCCCCAAAAAAGTAAAGTACTTTGCAATCAGTTTTTAAGCAGCTAGCCAGTTGATCACCACTCTCTTTTGCAAAGGTTAAAACAAACAAAGACACCCCCCCTCCAAATAGTGCTACAATATGCAATGACATAACCAGCCTTTCCCTGTGTTTTTAATTCCCCTCCTAGAAAGTTCCTGAATATTCAGTGTCTAGAAAGTGGTTTCTGGGAAGAAGGAAGCTGTGTTCCAGTGCTGTGTAAGCCACCCCCACCCGTCTTTGAGGGGATATACAACTGCACAAATGGCTTTGAGCTTGACAGCCAATGTGTTCTCAACTGCAGCCCACAGAATAAGAAGGTAAGGATTGTTCAGTATATTGGCTGATTTACTAAATAACCCAGAGCACCAAAGATTTCTTGACAGTTCAACATTTTGGCTGCCTCCTTTTGCCTAGCTTGATGCTATTTCTTGAGCAGGGGTCGGCAACCTAAGGCCCATGGGCCACAAGTGGCCCACAGGGATCATTTAACCCAGGGGTCCCCAAACCTACTCGGCTTTGGGCCAGTGCCTGCAGCGCCAATCGCGTGGAAGGCGGGGGGGGGCTGCGCCCATGCGCGTACACACACACTATTTCCAGCACACTTCCGGGTTGGAGGAGCACCGGAAATAGCTAGTGTGCATGCGCACGGGCCTCCTCCAACCCGGAGGTGCGCCAGAAATGACGCGCATGCGTGCAAGCTATTTCCGCCGCTCCTCCGACCCGGAGGTGGGCAGCCGCGCTGCACTGCTAAGAGTGGGTGGTGGCAGCAGGCAGTGAGGGCCGTTGCGGGCCAGATAAAAGAGGCCTTTGGGCTTCAGTCTGGGGACCCCTGGTTTAACCGGTCCATGAGCCACCCCTGAACCAAGCCGCCTGCTTGGCGAGTCCCCGTGCACTGGACTAAATCAGCACAGCACGGCGCGGGGACTCGCTTCTGCGGTGCCGGAAACCGCGCCTGCGCAGACGCCAGAAATCGCGGGCATGCGTGCTCTGGCCCACGGAAGGATCTCCGCTGGAGTGAACTGGCCCAGGCGAGGTAAACCTTGCCAACCCCTGCTCTTGAGTTTGGTTTTATTTTGTTCTAGATATAGAAACGGAGAGAAGGCGCAGTTCAGCCTGTGGAAACGGGAGCAGGGAGGTATTTAGTTCCTGCTTCCCCTGGAATGGATTTCTTGCACTGCATGTACAAATTCAGTTCAGTGAACTGCTTATTAATTAACCTAGAATACTTCTGTCCCTAGTTTTATGCTCATAATCACTGATAAGGATTCTGGATAAGATCGAGGTGTGTGTTTATTTCTTTGTTTGCTTGAAATATTGGTAGGCAGTTCAGCATAACTAAACATCATAGTGGTGAACAACAATACAAAAAAAACATATGAACGGATAAAAAGCAGTTATCTATCTATCTATATACATGCTTGAAAGTTAATAAAGGATTTTAAGAAGAAAAAGGGACCCAGGTGGCGCTGTGGGTAAAACCACTGAGCCTAGGGCTTGCTGATCAGAAGGTCAGCGGTTCGAATCCCTGTGACGGGGTGAGCTCCCGTTGCTTGGTCCCAGCTCCTGCCAACCTAGCAGTTCGAAAGCACGTCAAAGTGGAAGTAGATAAATAGGAACCGCTACAGCGGGAAGGTAAACGGTGTTTCCATGTGCTGCTCTGGTTTGCCAGAAGCAGCTTTGTCATGCTGGCCACATGACCTGGAAGCTGTACGCTGGCTCCCTCGGCCAATAATGCGAGATGAGCACGCAACTCCAGAGTCGGTCACAACTGGACCTAATGGTCAGGGGTCCCTTTACCTTTACCTTTAAGAAGAAAAAAGAAAAGTCTGTTATGTTGGAGCTTGGCTAAGTCCACTGGGCAGTGTTTGTTCCACAAGGAAGGTCCCTGAGATGCTACAGAAAGGACTTACGATGCACGTGCTACCACAAAAAGGGATGGCTGCAGTGAAAGGGGAGATATATAAGGGGGTCAGGTGATCTTCCTCTGGTCCCAAGATGTTTAGGGCTCTTACATTAACAGTAAGACCTTAAGCCAGTGCATTGGCAGCCTGTGCAGTTTTCTCAGCGCTGGTGCTAACGGTCGGTGTCGTCAGACAGCAACCATGACCGCTTCATTCTGCACTAACCACAACTTCCAGACCAAATGTGAGGCCGTCCTCATACAGAGGTCATTTCAGTAATTCGGCTGTAGGGTTACCATTCCATGAGCTATCCCTGCCCAGGCTATCCCTGTACAGAAATGGTTGCATCTGGCACGCTGAGCTACTTGTTCCTTCGTAGATTGCATCCTCCTGGAACGGCTCTGCAAGATAGGAAATGGGGTAGCTATCAGGGTCATCCTCCAGGGTGACAAAAGCCAATTAAGTCCCAAAGCCAAGTTGGAATCCAGGCTGAAATGAATCTAAATAATCAGTATCTTCTGAAATTGTGTTGCAGTCTTGTGGATTCTAGTGACTAGATGAGTATTTCTTTCAAAACATCTGATCCAGGTTGTCCGCCCCGCCCCCCAGGAGTGGTCCTATACCCCTTTAAGGGCATCAAGCACCACACCCCTGTGTAAAGCTGCACTCACCCTTTCCTGAACCCTCATCAGACCACTTCAACCGAAACTGATCCCATAGAATAGAACTATATATAGCATTGGGCACCTTTTGCTCAAGACAGCACCGCAAAGTCTTGTGATGAAGAAAGAAAAATGTTTATCATCAAAGTTGCAAAAGAGTCACAGTGGGTGACTGAGGGGTCCAGAGCTGCATTAGCTGAGGGAAGGTGTTAACTTGGCCAACCCAGTCAGATGGGCAGCATATAAATAATAAAACTACTGTTGTTGTTGTTAACAACCCACAGACTTAAGAAGGTCTGCTGGGTGGCTACTCTAAAGTGTAGCGGAGACAATGAAATAGACCTACTTTTCCGCTTACACCACCACACTATCTGACGCATGTTCCATGAGCTTTGCAGTAAATTTCCACCACTTGCACTCCAGCTTTCCTTCCGTCTGTGTCAACATCTGATGCTCCTGGGAATCCCCAGGAGCAAAATGGACTGCATAGTGTCAGAGAAGGCCCTTGGGAACAATAATGTCAACGGCCACCCTCCTTTCACCATTCCCCTCAGAGGCCAGAGCCTTGGCTTGACTGCCAGCTCCATCCACTAGAAAATCCCTCCAAACATTCAGAAATCTCTTGGATTCCATGCATCTAGAGGCAGCCTAAGTGAATGGGGGACCCATCTTTGCAGAGGTGGGAATAGACATGAAAACTAACCAGGAAACGGTCTGATTATGACAACAGGGTCAAACACTCAAATCTTCAAACCCCTCCCCTCGTCATCTGGGGCAAAGACCAGATCAAAGGTATGTCCTGCTCTTTGTGTCCGACTGATGACCCCTGGAGTCAGCATCACGGTTGCCTTTGAGGTCATGAAGCCCCAAGTAGTTTGTAGTTAGAAGCTGGTTTTGTAGCAGTTTTGTAGCAGGTAGGTGGGCCTTTAAAACTAGCACAGACTAGTTTTGACATCAAAAGTCTCTCACCACACCATTCCAGTAAAGTATCACCAGTGAAAATACTGGCAACCCCCATATTTGTGCCAGTTTAGTGAAAGCCATACTTGATGGTGTTTGCTTTTAGTGAATCTGTCCACAAGAGCACACTAGAATTTCATGATGAGTTCTGCATCCTTTGTACTTCAGGTCCCAATCCTTTGCACTAAAGATGGCTTGTGGACAGAGGAATTTAAATTGTGTGAAGATCTGCAGGGGGAATGTTCACCACCTGAAGAGCTTAACTCAGTGGAGTACAAGTGTGAGGAAGGCTATGGAATTGGTAAGAACTTCTCCCCTTATCTCCTGCAACCCCCTTTTCCAGGTTCTTGGAAGAAAGCTTCCCCCTTCCCTCCAAAAAGTGAAGTCTCTCACTTTCTCCCAAGAATTAAAAAAGAGTTCATGAGTCAGCAGTGATCTAAATGATGGTACAGTTCAGATTTAGGGACGCGGGTGGCACTGTGGTCTAAACCACAGAGCCTAGGGCTTGCCGATCAGGTGGTCGGCAGTTTGAATCCCTGCGACGAGGTGAGCTCCCATTGTTCGGTCCCAGCTCCTGCCCACCTAGCAGTTTGAAAGCACATCAAAGTGCAAGTAGATAAATAGGTACAGCTCCAGCAGGAAGGTAAACGGTGTTTCTGTGCATTGCTCTGGTTCACCAGAAGCAGCTTAGTCATGCTGGCCACATGACCCGGAAGCTGTCTGTGGACAAATGCTGGCTCCCTTGGCCAGTAAAGTGAGATGAGCGCCGCAACCCCAGAGTCATCTGCGACTGGACCTAACGGTCAGGGGTACCTTTACCTTTACAGTTCAGATTAATTGCTGCTATAATGGTCTATGGATTAACTCAACAATGTTATTTTAATTTTGATTGATTTATCTGATTATTGGAGGATTGGAGAAACCCTAAAATTATCTGGAGATGGGGGGAGGAAAGTGCCTTTTCATTGGGACCCAGGTGGCGCTGTGGGTTAAACCACAGAGTCTAGGGCTTGCTGATCAGAAGGTCGGCGGTTCGAATCCCTGCAACGGGATGAGCTCCCGTTGTTCAGTCCCGGTTCCTGCCCACCTAGCAGTTCGAAAGCACATCAAAGTGCAAGTAGATAAATAGGGACCGCTCCGGCGGGAAGGTAAACGGCGTTTATGTGTGCTCTCTGGTTCGCCAGAAGCAGCTTTGTCATGCTGGCCACATGACCCAGAAGCTGTCTGCGGACAAACGCCGGCTCCCTCGGCCTATAGAGCGAGATGAGTGCCGCAACCCCAGAGTCGGACATGACTGGACCTGATGGTCAGGGGCCCCTTTACCTTTTAAGCGCCTTTTCAATGAGGAGGACATCATGTGGATGCTGCAAAAATAAATGCATAAAATATTTATGGAAGCAGCTGGATAAGCCCAGAGAGAAGCAGGGCATGGAAGCCAGTAATTTTTATTTCATCTGAGCTGGAGAAGAATTTTGGACCTCCCAGCCTTCATTCAAAAGCTACTGAACAGCCTAGAAGTTTGGACTGTGTATCTTAAATGCGGAACAGTCCAAACTTTAGAATTATTCATATATGACTTCCTGTTCCTTTGGATCACAGGTATCACGAATGCAAGGTTGGTGTTGTAGCCTCTTAGAGTCTCAAAGTGGGAGCAACATGAAGAGCTTAGGCAGAGCTTCACAATGCTCAAGGAATCTCAGTGGCTTCAGGTGCAAAAGGTTACCTGCTCTTTTACCCTCTAGGTGCTGTGTGCACACCTTCCTGTCTAATTCTCCCGAAAGATCCGGTAACACTGCCTGAAAATGTCACTGCAGATACCATGGACCACAGATTGAAGCCTACCAGAGTCCAGGTAAAGCGGCCCAGGTGATGTGGAAGGCAGTATATAAATTATCAAAAGTAAAGTCAACTAAACCTGTGCTAGAACACCAGCTGTTCCCACCATATGTGCTCTTACTTGTTGCTATGCAAGAAGCTTCCCTGGTGATCTGAGTAGTTGCTATGCAGAACCAAAATGGGGGAGATTTTTGTTGAAAAGTTCTGCCAGGCTCTAATTCTCTACCCCCCCCCACCGACCTTTGATGATTTTTCAGAAATCATTGTGAAATTCAGTTCATACATTGAATGATCCTTGGTTGGCTACACTTGCGGTCATCCATATGTTTGGTCAGAAAGCCATTCGCTTTACTTGAATGAGCTTCATTTGCTCATAGCAGGCATCCCCAAACTTCGGCCCTCCAGATGTTTTGGACTACAATTCCCATCATCCCTGACCACTGGGCCTCTTAGCTAGGGATCATGGGAGTTGTAGGCCAAAACATCTGGAGGGCCGCAGTTTGGGGATGCCTGGCTCATAGTAATGTCAGCACGGAGCTAAACATCATCGACTCCATACCATTTTGATGTCATCGCTTCTAGTACATGGTCCTTGAATAGCCAAGATCAGTCAAATAAGTTAAAAGAGCACAGATAAATGACCACTAAAGCAGCAAGAAAGAGTGTCAACACTGGGGTATTATTGGCTGCAAACAATCACAAAAAATAAGGGATTAATGACTTCTCATTCTGTCCTCCAAGAAGCACCGTTTTGAAGGAGGGAATTGAATGAATGTAAAGAGTATTCCACAGTTGTTTCACTTGAATGAAGCTTAACAGGTGGTACAGATGTTGAAACTCTCTGACCTCCTCCAAAGCTCACATGGTTTCTGGGAAGAGGAAATACGTGTGTACATAAAAGATGCACATATGAGTACTCTAGCAGGAAGAGGTAAATGAAATGTGGCAAGAGCTTTAGTCTGGAAACAACTGCAGATTCCCTCTTTTCTCTTCAGCTGTGGTTCCATTCCAAGCTGTCTTGATCCAAGCTGGTTTTGGTCTGAATATTTGGCTAGGATTTCCAATTTCTTGCTAATGGCTGACTTAGGAAATTGTGCCCTGGTTCCCCTTCATGGAATGGCTAAAATGCCTCAAATATGATAACTTCTTTGTTTTCCCTTAATTGGCTTTTTCAAGAATGATATTTCTGAAAATAAAACTGAAGCATACTGAAAGCACGGTGGAAGGGAAAAATAAAAGCAGAGAGTACTATCAAGAGCCAGAGTTTCAAACCAAGATTACCCTGTTCCTCCGAAGAATTTTCAGGAAGTGTGGGAATTCTCAGGGTTTCATTCATTTGGACACTGCTGTGTGTTAGGTTGAATCAGACATATGGGATGTGTTGCAGCGGGGGACAGTGTTGTTTTGTGGTCCTGCTCTGCAGTGCCTGCCATATTTTCTCAATTCCTTGAACGCTTTGTACATTTCTGATTCACTTCTCTTCCTCCTGGACTTGACTGTCTGCAAAGCTTTGTCCCAAGCGCAAGATTGCATGTGAAATCTGTAGCACTCCACAGGTGGAATCTTTAAATGTAAACATTACAGGTCGTTGGTCATTCTGGCAATACTTAATCTTTAATACTTAAAGCAGGGATGAAGAAGCTGCAGCCGTCTAGACTGTAGCTCCCATTTTCCTGACCATCAGCCAAGGAGCTGTAAATTCAACAATATCTGAAAGGCCAAAAGTTCTTCATTCCTGACATACAGTGATACTGTAGAGAGGCACACCTTACTTCCTGCACTACATAAAACTTTCTGCTTTTCCCTTTCTTCAGAGTATTGTGTGCACTGGAAGACTGGAGTGGCATCCAGATCCGAAAGCCATTCATTGTATTTCTTCATGCGAGGTAAGGGTGTGTGTGTGTTTATGCAGAATGGATGTTTGATTCTAGTGTCTTTGCATCGTATCTTGTGACACACAGGGCTGACAAAATTGAAGATCCCATTTTCTGCAATGCAGAGGTTTGAGTGTTTATGTTTTTGCAAAGTAGAGACCACCAGCAAAAATTCATCTAGTCAAACCCCCTGCAATGTATGCTTTAGCTGAAAGCATCCTTGACGGATGGCCATCCAATCTCTGCTTAAAAACCAAGATAGGAGCATCCATCACCTCCTGAGAGCGTCCATTCCACTGTCAAACAGCTCTTACTGTCAGGAAGGTCTTTCTGATGTTGAGTCGGAATCTCCTTTCTTGTAACCTGAATCCATTGGATTGAGTCCTACCTTCCAGAGCTGGAGAAAACAAGCTTCCTTATTCTTCCATGTGACAACCCATTAGATATTTGAAGATGGCTATCATATCTCTGACAGTAAGAGCTATTTGACAGTGGAACGGTCTCCCTTGGGAGGTGGTGGCCTCTCCTTTCTTGGAGGTTTTAAACAGAGGTTGGATGGTCATCTGTCATGAATGCTTTAGCTGAGATCCCTGCTTTGCAGGGGGTTAGACTAGATAACCTTTGGGGTCCCTCCCAACTCTAAAATTCTCTGATCTCCTCCTAGTCTCCTCTTCCCCAGGCTAAACATGCCCAACTCCACAAACCATTCCTCATAAGGCTTGGTTTCCAGACCGTTGATCACCACAATTTAAGAAGCATTTTGACAAGTTGGAAGGTGTGCAGAAGAGAGCAACCAGGATGATCAAGGGTCTGGAAACTAAGCCTTACAGGAGCACTTGAAGGAGCTGGAAAAGAAGAGACTGAGAGGAGATAGGATAACCATCTTTGAATATCTCAAGGGCTGTCCCATGGAAGAGGGAACATGCTTGTTTTCTCCTGCTCTGGAATGTAGGACTTGAACCAATGGCTCTAAGTTTCAAGAAAGGAGATTCCAACTAAACATTCAGAAAAACTTTCTGACAGTAAGACCTTTCAATAGTGGAATGGTCTCTTTTGGGAATCTCCTTCCTTGGAGGTGATTTAGCAGAGGTTGAATGGCCATCTGTCATGGATGCTTTAGTTGAGATTCCTGCATTGCAGGGGGTTGAACTAAATGACCCCTTGGGGTCGCTTCCAACTCTACAGTTCTATGATTCTATGATTCTGTGAGTGGTAGAATAACTCTTCTGCTAAAAGGTAGGATTTAGGTTTGATGAGGCTCTAAGCTCTAAGCTACTGAAGGCAATGAGGCCCTTTAGATGTCCAGCTGTCCTTTGTCAACAACAAATTGTCGCTGTTTTTTGTGTTGAATATATGCTATGTAGTAATTTATAGACCTAATAGGTGTCTAAAGCCATTTGCACATAACAAAGTATGTATTTTATCAAAGTAATTGTTGAACTGAAATACAATTAAGAAGACGTATATTAATAGTGAAATTTTTTGGGCCCCAAGAGAGTGGGGCCCTAAGCTATAGCTTGTTTAGCTTATACGTAAATCCGGCACTGGTCATCACACTGACAGTGGCAAACATGACCCTGGGGGAATTGGGTTGCTGCCCTTCTGCTGCAAAGCAGATCTTCAGTGCAGAAGCAGTGGAAGGGAATTCCTTAATCTTCTCTCCACTGGCCACTTTCCACAGTGCAACCACACCCACCCCTGCACTTCTTAGACACAACCAAGCATGAAACTGCTTTGGGGAGAGGGGTTGCAGAGGACGAGTTACAAACCTGCCACTTGGTGCTCTTTTCCTGCAAATCACCCGCCAGCGGAGGATCAGGAACATGCTCACAGAGCCAGAGTGCTTACTGTTGTCTGAGGGATCATCTGGGCTTGCACTTGCCCTGCTGATTCCCCCCAGGAAAACATATCTCTACTGCTGAATCGGAGCAAACGTCAACTGGGTCTTATGCAGATTGATGGGGATTCCCAGGGGAAGTAATCAGGGCGAACAGAAAACCTATCCAGTAAGTGGACAAGCCCACAGGACTGGCTCTTGGTGTAGCCCCAGTGGCGCAGGCGCCAGGGCACTGGGCCAGCAGTGGGGGGGCGCTGCACGGCAAAGCTGTGCTGCGAGGGCGGAGGCGCTGGAGCGATCTCCACGCCTCAGCGCCCGACCTGCTTGAGACGGCCCTGCAAGCCCACTTAGGTTTGCTTAGGTTGAGAGCCCCCTCCTCTTTCTTACTCCTTGCTGCAGCGCTTCTTCTGCCTCCCCCTGTCAATCCCAAGTATTTACATGAGCTGCTTTGCTTTTGTGCAGCCTTTGTGTCTTCTGACAAATATCAAGTAGGCAGAAGAAACAGGTAGACATTTTTTAAAGTTTTGGTCTGAATGGGAGCCAAGGAGTGGTTGCCTCCTGCTGAAATAAGCCCCTCAGCTGAAGGGAGCAGTCAGAAGTGCTGTAGCCCCTCCACCATCCAGCATAGTTTTTCCTCCCTTTTTTAAGTCCTGCAATATAAACTTGGCAGAAACCAGATGCGAAATGGGCCAAGGAGGCCCCTGTGGCTTTGAGGCTTGTTTTCCATAACCCATTCTATCCTGTTGCATATTTAAGCAAGTGTTGGCTTGGGCAAAGGTTTAAAAAGGCCAACTGCTGTGGGTAGCAACCCAGCCTGGTGTTGTCAAGATGAAACCATTACCCAAAAGGTGAAAAACACCAGAGACAACAACCCATGTAAGGGATTACTCAAGTGAGGTACAAAAATGGATCAATCGATGTTCCTAACGTCCCAACTACAAAGGTTGGTTGGTTAGCTGGCTTTAAACAAACAACGGCATTGCAGAGTCACAAAATACCCAAATGAAATTCCCTGGTTAATCTGATATGCTGCCATATATAATGGCTATATCTGGAAGTCCGCAACATTCCTGGTCATTGGACCTGTTTCCACAAATCCTTCATCAGAGGCCAAATTACAGCTTGTTTTGTTATCCAGATAGAAAGCTTTGGTGTTTCCTTACACGCACGAACACACACGTCAAAAAACAAAACCACTTGACTGGAGGCAGATGGGGTTTATTTTAGGGAGTCAGCAGTACCAGCCATTGCATTCACAATAGCCTTGGCAAAAGGAAACTGGCCCAAACTTCCCCATTCTGCTTTCCTCTCTTGTTTGCACTCCGATTCATTTAATATTACAAAGACCAAGACGGATTCTCTTTCTTTCTTTCTTTTTCTTTCTTTCTTTCTTTCTTTCTTTCTTTCTTTCTTTCTTTCTTTCTTTCTTTCTTTCTTTCTTTCTTTCTTTCCACCCACCATTTGCTGGGTCCCAGGCAATCATTTGAGGGCAGGAGGATGTTAATCTATATGCCACCTCTAAATGCTTGACCTCTGCATTTAATGCACCCACCCACCTCCCTGGTTAATGCAGATTTTTTTCTTTCCAGAAAAAAAAATCCACTTAGTCCTGTAAAGATGTGAAAATTCTAAAGGTGTAGCTGTTTCATTTGTTTGTGATGCAGCATGTGACATTTCTTTGGTGGGGAGTGGGGATGAGCTATTGCCATGCCTCCTCAGTTCCCGTTTGACTCAGCTGGGGATGCCTGAGTCATTAGCAGTTTAGTTCTGCTGGCCACATGACCTGGAAAAGCTGTCTGCGGACAAACGCCGGCTCCCTTGGCCCGAAAGCAGAGATGAGCGCCACAGCCCAAAGTCAAATTCCACTGGACTTAACCGTCCAAGGGTCCTTTACTGCCTAAGCCATTTCATTTCCAGGAAATATGGGGAGGGCGTTGCATTTGTTTTCGTGAAAAGAGGGGTGCCTATTTTACTATGCATAGGGTTTAACCTTAATACTAGTGTGGGGCTTGCTCACCATCAGAAAGCCGGGGCAGTTGAGTCTCAAAGAAAGCTTTTATGAATTTATCTTCCATTGGCATTGAACACCATTGCAACTTAGTGAGTGATTTATGCTTTAGGTGCAAGGCGTCTGATGCTGGGATTCTACACATGTCTCAGAATAAAAGCAAAAATTGGATTGACGTAGTGAAAAAATGTTGAAATAATAGCAGGACATATAGTACCAATGGATCTTTTAACATTTTGTTTGGAATAATAAAGGATCAAATATTATTAGACGACAGGTCATTAGTTCAGCAGTTCCTGATAGTTAGCTACACTTTATTGTATTGGGGGGGGGGGGGTCAGAACAGCTTGGAAGAAAGGATAGGTGAGATGTTGTGAAGATGTAAAATGGACAAATATTGTGAGAATTAGTGGGGGGAAACAACCTGATGATCTTTTTTGTTGAAAAATGGTGCAACAAGGTACAAGAGTTAGTGAAGCTGCGGTTAGTAAAGTTGCAGTCTTACGAGCAAGCTAGCAATAAACCAATTCTAATGGGTTTTTTATGTATAGCTTTAACTTTGTTTTCCTTTTCCTTTATATTTTGGACGATGTTCTGGTGTATTCGTTAACGAGCTAATAAAAAATTGTGCGTGCACACACAAAAAACAACCCAAGTGCAGATGCAGCAAGTGTGATGCACAACAAATGCACAACAAGTGTCCTATCAGATACTTCCTGTGGCTGGACAGTTGCAAAAATCACACCCAGCTTGTTACTTTGTGCATGCTCAGTGAGCTGTGACAGCAGGGCCGGCTCGTCTTAGACCCCCGGTGGCGCAGGGCACCAAGGTGCCGGCCCGCCAGGAGGGCGCCGCGAGCTGCGCCCGCCCGCTGACCAGCCGGTCCGCTGCGCAGCTGTGCCCGGCGCCCACCTGACCACCGCGCTGGGAAACGGGGTGGGAGGGCGCCGGAGAGATCGCGCTGTGCCTGCCCGCCCGCCACGCAGCAGCGCCGCGCCCACCCGCCCACTGCACTGGGAAACGGGGCAGAAGGGCGCCGGAGAGATCCGGCGCCCTTTGCGACAGGGGCGCTTAAGACGGCGCTGTGTGACAGGTAGCGTGTGGTGAGGAGCATGAACACAATAGGTACTTGGCATGCACTGCCCACTGGTGGATGGGATACTAAGGATGTGAACATTTGAAAAGGTGTGGGCTGGGCTGTGATACTGCATATTCTGACATAAGCAGAATGAGAAGAAAAAGAAATCTGCAGAAGGAATCCATGAGAAAGCACCCCTTCCTTCCTTCCTTCCTTCCTTCCTTCCTTCCTTCCTTCCTTCCTTCCTTCCTTCCTTCCTTCCTTCCTTGATGGCATTTGTGTTTGAATGTTGGTGATTCAGTTTCAAATTCCTGAGCTACTGGAACTCGCCCGTCCCACAGAGGCCTTGTAAATGTAACCGACATGGGGACGCATTGTTATAAATGATGGCTGGTCCCCACTGCGGCTACCTAATAATAATAATTTCAGAAGAGAACTGAGCTAGAATAGCAGCCTATTGCCTAAGACTCAAAACATCGCTGGTTTTTATTTATTTATTTTATTATTAATCACATTTATATACCACCTTTATCTCACAAGGATCTCAAGGTGGCAGACATGGTTCTCCTCTTCCCCATGTCATTGCCACAACAAGCCTGTGAAGAAGGTTAGGCTTAAGTCTCTAAGAGATGGTGACTGGCCCAAGGTCACCCAGGGAGCTTCATGGCTGAGTGGGGATTCGAACCCTGCTCTCCCAGGTCCTGGTCCAACACTCTGACCATTACGCCATGCTGGCTTTAGTCAGAATCACATCTCTACCACGAAGGTGGAGCCCTTCCCTCTACTTCTCCACTTGCAATAAAATTACTTTACTTTAGTACTGCGTTGACCGGAAAGCGCATTTTAATTACAAATGCTCCCACTTGGTTCTCTGTTCTCTGTTAATGAGAATCAGAAAGCCATACAAATACTTCAAGAGAGGCTCATGGGTGATTTAAGTCTAATTGTGTGAAAACCCTATTAGGAAAAGACTGGCGCTTTTTCGAAAAGCTTTGCCAGTGCTGCTCTCTGCTGGCTCTAGGTTGTTCAGCTGGTTAAGTGTTGCAGCTTCATCTATGCTACTTTCAAAATAAATAACCAGGAAAGTGTTATAAATTGGTGTTTTTTAATAACTGTTTTCATTGCAGATTAATTCGGGGAGGGGGGAGTGTTTAAAAAAATGCTCTAAGCTTCTTTGAAGTAAAAATGGCATAAAAGATTATGGATAGTTTTGTGAGTTTGCCTGGCTTATGGCAGAGGCTGTTTCATAGCTGCCAAGTCTCCTGTATTCTCCAGGAAATCCCCGTTTTTCCAGCTGTTCTTAGCTGAAAAAACGGATATTTTTTTTGTTTCCCCCCGGTTTATTCTGACGCGGCGGCCATTTTGGAACTGGGCGGAGCATGCTCACAAGCGTCTTTTGATGCTGCTCTGCCCAGTTCCAAAATGGCTGCAGTGCGACTTCTGGCGCGGCGGCCATTTTGGAACTGGGCAAAGCAGCATCAAAAGTCACTTCTGAGCATGCTCCGCCCAGTTCCAAAATGGCGGCAGCGCTACTTCCGGTCTGCTACTTCTGGCCCGGTCCCTTATTTCTCGGACAGCAACTTGGCAGGTATGGGCTGTTTCCTTGCATGAAAGTGGCTTCTACTTTTGACATTTTTGAGCAAAAGGCACATCGAGAGGGAGGAAAGCTTTCTCTTAAAAGCAGCATAGGGCTGAAATCTTGTGTCTTAGCATCACAGATGAAGTTAAATTATTGGCAACTCGGCTGGCAATTTGTTCACCAATGAGAGCTGCATCAAAAAATATGAGCCATGCGTGGCAGCATTTCTGTTGCTGAATTGGCTGTTGTTGACTTAATGTAGTTGTTGACAGTGTCATGCCTGGATTAGAAGCCAGCTAGGAAGGTCCTGGACCCAGAGTAGTAGTTGTCCTACTTCCAATTTAAAAATAGTGCACGCGAATAGAATTGTGGGTGGTACTTGCGAACGCGTGGAAGGAAACTGTTCTCCCTTTCTCATAATGCCAGAACTCAGGGTTATCCCAATGAACTAGATTGGCGGTAAGTTCAAGGAAAGCAAGATGCCTTTTCACATTGCACATTATTAACTATTGCTTGGAGGGGAAACTGCTTGGTTAGTAGCTGTTGACAGGCAGATCTTCGATGAAATGGTTTAATTGTGGGGTTATCAGCCATGTTAGTGAAGTGGAGCTTCCATGTCCAGAGGCAAAATACCTCTGAATATCTTAGAAAGGCATATGGGGGGGGGAGAGCTGTTGCCTTCATGCCACACTGGTGAGTCTACCAGAGTCATTAAGTGGGCCTTTGGTCTGACCCAGTATAGGGATTCTGTCAGGGCCCTTATCTCGCTGCTTTAGTGCTCAATCAGAGCAAACAGCAATTCATGTTTCCTGCAGATTGCTGTCTGTTCCGATTTAGAGCTAAAGAGCAGATTTTCCCTGGGGAAGGAATGGGGCAAGCGGAAAATCACTTGGAGCATGCTTCCAAGTGTGAACAAGCCCTTACATTCTCATATTGGCATTTGAATTTTGACAAATTGTTCCTGAAGAAAACTTGAACCCAGTGGGTACTGCCAGAGATTGCCCAAGACATTTTGGTTTCCAAAGCATAAATTCCATCGCCATCTTACAGAATTAGCATTAACACCAGGAAGCTCCCTTGCACAAACCCTGGTGAAGTAGACCCATTCATTTCAATGTGGTTTGAGAACATCACCTACAGTACTGGTAAATGACGCCGCTTGAACCACCTCTAGCCTCTCTTCCAGTTTGCCAGCCTTAATGACAGGCGCCTCACGGTGAGGCCATGCCTGGATAATGCTTCCTGCTCTTGAGGCCCTTGGTGTTTCTCAAACTGTGTGGTATTGGGAAGACATCTACTGATGGGGCTATTTTGAAACATCGTCCCACTGCATAACACGAACTGAACAGGTTTCTTGCAGATTGTTACTGTAAGCCTGGTGTTAATCTTGATACACAGTTTCATAGAGGTGCTTCCACCATCTCCAGTTGTCTCCCAAGTTGTGTGCCCAGTGCAGCAGCCTTGGTGCAACACCCAGTAATCTTCTCTTCTCATTTTCTTCTGTGTTGTCCCTGAGTTTACTTTTCTTCTGTGCATCTCAACACAGAAAGAGTGAAAAAAGATTGTGTGTGTGTGTGTGTGTGTGTGTGTGTGTGTGTGTGTGTGTCTGTGTCTGTGTGTCAGAGTAAGAAAGAGAATGGTGTACACACAGAGGCCTAGTGCAGTGATGTAAGGCTGGAAGCCCATAGCCACAAACTTGCCTCAGCTGTTTTGCCAAGACCAAGACCGCATAACACCGGTCTTGAAAGATCTACATTGGCTCCCAGTACGTTTCCGAGCACAATTCAAAGTGTTGGTGCTGACCTTTAAAGCCCTAAATGGCCTCGGTCCAGTATACCTGAAGGAGCGTCTCCACCTCCATCATTCTGCTGAGGTCCAGCACTTCTGGCGGTTCCCTCGTTGCGAGAAGCCAAGTTGCAGGGAACTAGGCAGAGGGCCTTCTCGGTGGTGGCGCCTGCCCTGTGGAACGCCCTCCCAACCGATGTCAAAGAGGAAAACGACTACCAGACTTTTAGAAGACATCTGAAGGCAGCCCTGTTCAGGGAGGCTTTTAATGTTTAATAGATTACTGTGTTTTATTTTTCTGTTGGAAGCCGCCCAGAGTGGCTGGGGAAACCCAGCCAGATGGTTGGGGTATAAATAATAAATTATTATTATTATTATTATTATTATTATTATTATTATTATTATTTATGCCATAGGCCCCAGGCACCTGCACACTTCCAATGTGTGTCGGCTGGTGAGCTGAAGCTGCATCTATATGGGCTGCTCCATGTGGATTTGGTCATGAAAAGTTGCATGATTTCTTGTTTTCCTCCCCCCCCCCGCCCTCCTGCCATTCATAGGCCACTTGTATTTCTTTTTGTAGTGTGAACTCAAATATGGCAATCCAGTTACTGGGTTTGCATTATCACATCTCAGCATGAAGCAGAAGCGAGATCTTGTTGCTCAAGCTATCTGCAGTTTTTGCCACATCAGTTTGGTGCTGCCAATGCATTGTTTGAATGTACCACCATGTTTGCTTCTTTCTGAGGGCCTGTCTCATCTATAAAGTGCCAGGAGTTGAAATCTAAATGTTCCCAATCTGTGCTTATCAGAACTTCTTTCCAGGGTATTTGAGCCAGATACATTTCCTTCTGCTGGTGCTCAGTCATTCGCACTTGACAAACTGTGCTAGGCCTGGCTCCAAAACAAAAAAACGTAACTTCTTAGTGACTTGCAATAATGAGACTTCAGAATATTTTGCAGACCACTTGAACTGTTTCTCCCTTTTTCATACTACAGGCTGGAAACAATTATAGCCATTCAGATAAGTCCACAAAAGTTGGTAGCCCACAAAAAAAGTCCACGAATACCACGTGGCATGCCAATAGCATGAAAAACAGGAATCCAATTCCTGTACAGTTTCCAAGAGCTTCATTATCTGCTTCAACCTACAGATGAGCAGGTGACCATGGCATGAAGGAGGTCTAGAAGGATACACGCAGGAGGCATAGCGGGGATGCATTGTTTGGTAAAGACAATTCAGGACTTCCTCTGATTGATGTGGGATTGGGCATGAAAGCTGGGATTCGCTTCTGCAGGGAGCTTGGAGGTCCTCTTTTTCTCTCCAGTTCTGAATTGGAACTCTGCAAGCACTTGGTGGAAGAAGGAGGCCCTGTTTTTAAGCAAGACACGGGAGGTAAAGGGTGAGAGAAGAAACTGGTCCTTATTCTAGAACAATTTGTTCCATCTGTCCGCTCTGAGCAACAGGTTCTCACATATGGTAGCAAGATGTGTGGCTGTTGGTTATGAGGTCCTCTGGCGAGGGTTGGGATTAGTGGCTTCAGAAGATGGTGCATGTATAGAAGGGAGAGGAGAAAATAGAAAAAAAAATTGCTCTCTGAATTCATACCTATCCAGCTAAAACTCTCCCTAGATCTTCTAGCAGTGAACTAATGAAAGAGCTTCTACCAAATCTTATGTGAGCTGAAGGCCATCTCCTGCAATGGATCATTCCCCTACCCTCCACCAGCACACCCCTGCTGTACATGAAAAGCACAACAACCCTCTCCAGAGAGTTGTAGTCTGGACCTACTGAATATTGTGGGCTGTTTTCCTATGGGGCTGCAATTGGAGGGGGAGGAACCACGCAAGAATGAAGGCATCTTGCATTGCAAACTGACTGGAAGCCATTCTCTCTCAGGGGGCTTCAACCCAAATTGCCAGCCTCTCTCATATTTTACCAACCACCCCCACCCCAAATAATTTTTAACATGACTTGTCATATTTCTCCAGAGCTGTCTTATGAGTCCATGTTTGTTCCAGCTTGGATATATTTTTGGTGGCTTGAGGTGGTTGGGAGGGGAGCAATTAGTGGTCATATGTATATACTATGAGGACAAACCATCTTCGCCTCAACCCGGCACCTCCTCTCCACAGATGTTAATCTGGAAGTCATTTTGGACTAGCATCCGGGGCAACAGGCAATTGTTTGCAATAATTATATGGAAACTTGATAAAAAGTGCATTTTTGGTTTTGCCAATGAGTCATGATACGGATAGAGGAAAAATCCTTGCCACGTTGAACTCTGCAAGAAAAAAAAAGGGGGGGGGGAAATATGGAGATGGCCCCCAAATTATCCCTCTCTAGTTTTATGCTGTTTTCTTCTTTCCCTGCTATGCTTTTGGGAGTTGGTAGTCAAGTGATGCTGTTGCTACCAAGACATGAATGACCTTGCATCCTGAAGCTGTGCTATTGGGCACAAGGGCCCCACATATCAACCCTGCTCATTTTTTTAAAAAGCAAGTTGTGTAGAAACTGTTCATGATGCCAAGGCATTGCAAGTAGGGAGGCCATGATATCCAGACAGGTTCTGTTCCCAATCCAGGCCTTGGAATATCACCAGTGCTGACAATTATCCCAAGCACTCTGTGTACCTGATTCTGTCATTTTCAATAAGCAGGAGACAAGCATTGTCAGGAATTCTTGCAAGGGCTATCTGGAAAGGGAAAATAGTGCCTGGATGCCAGATATTATGTACGGTAGCAGAAAAGACAGTCACGGCAACATACGTAAATAGAAACCAAATGTAACAGAAACAAATATACCATGAAATTCCCTGAAACGAGAGGTAATCGGATAAAGTAAAAATATTTAAGGAGCTAAGGATATCAGAAAACTAATAATAACGGATGATATAGAAATAATTAACAAAAATAACCAAAGCCTAAAAAACCAAGATCATGGCCACTGGTCCCATCACCTCCTGGCAAATAGAAGGGGAAGAAATGGAGGCAGTGAGAGATTTTACTTTCTTGGGCTCCTTGATCACTGCAGATGGTGACAGCAGTCACAAAATTAAAAGACGCCTGCTTCTTGGGAGAAAAGCAATGACAAACCTAGACAACATCTTAAAAAGCAGAGACATCACCTTGCCTACAAAGGTCCGTATAGTTAAAGCTATGGTTTTCCCAGTAGTGATGTATGGAAGTGAGAGCTGGACCATAAAGAAGGCTGATCGCCGAAGAATTGATGCTTTTGAATTATGGTGCTGGAGGAGACTCTTGAGAGTCCCATGGACTGCAAGAAGATCAAACCTATCCATTCTGAAGGAAATCAGCCCTGAGTGCTCCCTGGAAGGACAGATCCTGAAGCTGAGGCTCCAATACTTTGGCCACCTCATGAGAAGAGGAGACTCCCTGGAAAAGACCCTGATGTTGGGAAAGATTGAGGGCCCTAGGAGAAGGGGACGACAGAGGACGAGATGGTTGGACAGTGTTCTCGAAGCTACGAACATGAGTTTGACCAAACTGCGGGAGGCAGTGGAAGAGTCGGACACGACTAAACGACTAAACAAACAAACAAATCAAAGCCTTGACGGGATGCCGGCAACAACCTCGTTTCACTGCGATTAACAGTTTCCTCAGAAGGAAATTGAAAGGACTGTATTTTCAATAAACATCATTCAAAAATAAAGAGTAAGGAAACACTAATTTTGCATATTCAAGGCCTAAGACGCAGGCAAAAAAGGGGGATTCAAATTAAGCTATATAGCTTTCTAAAAACTCAAAGCCTGGGCTTTGTCAACACCATTCAAAGATAAAGGGTAAGAAAACTCAGATTTTTGCATTCTCAAGGCCTGAAATGCAGGCAAACAAGGGGTTCTAATTAAGCTATATAGTTTTCTCTGCCAAACATTAGATCATGGAGCTCTCGCAGCCCAGACTTTGAGTTTTTCAGATATTTTGTACAAGCTTGTTGAATCCTTCTAGAATGTTTATTTCAGTGACCATCTAATCGTGCATCCCTAGAAAGAAATGGGAGGAGCTAGACAGTACCTGCATTTGGCTCTTCCTCCTAATATACATTGAATGTATGTACAGATATACGATGCTCTACAGATATCCAAGATCATAGGGCAGATCCGAAGGGACAGACATACTCCTAATTATAAGGTTTATTAACATTTCTTTGTTTGTTTGATGGTATTTACCTGTATCAAGTACACACATTGCACACTTTTAACATATGGACTCCATTAGGACAAGACATTAGGACAAGCATGGCCTCCTGCTTATATGGCTGTTAAAAAAGATCCAGCAAACTCACATCAGTGGTAGTCAGGACGGCTTAACTGCAAACCTTTATGACTGTTACTAGAGGCCATTTACCTGGAGGGCAAGTGGCAGAGGCAGCTGGCTGACTTAATCTTGCTCTACATGCAAGCTGTCTGATCAACAAAAGGCAACATGTGGGCTAATAATGTATTGGCAGTATTTATGTAACCAGAAAGCCTTTCCACAGTTGATATCTATACAAAAGTTTGTTGGAGAATGAACTGGAGCTGGGAGGTGCTATAAGCACAGCAGCAACAAACAGCAACTTTTGAGTGAGAGCTGATCCACGATCACTTTATGTACCTTTGGGGACTATTAACTTGCTGATGAAGAAATATCGTTGAAACGGTTCATTATCCTGGAAGAACTGTTCTGTTTGCTGTTTGTTGCTGTTGTGCTTACAGCACCACCCGGCTCCAGTTTATTCTCAAACAAACTTTTATATAGATATCAACTGTGTGGAAAGGCTTTCTGCCTCAACTTCAATGTTTCTTTGTGGTTACACACCATTCTAAGCATTCCTGTTGATGGAATATTCATTTGACTTCTATTAGTCAGTGGCCTCTTGCACGTGTTATATGGCTTTTGTTTATAAATTAAGAAACAATTGATAGTGTTTCATAAATATTACCAATACATTATTAGCAAACGTGTTGCCTTCTGTTGATCAGATTGTTTCATGTTGTAACATGGGATTTTCTTTGTCTCATACTTCTACATGGAAGCTGGCCGGGGCATCTGATCAGCTGCTGTTGGAGGCAGAATGCTGCCCAGCTGGTGTAATGATGAGGCTGCAGCCCTGTGTTCACTTTCCTGGTAGCAAGCCTCATCAAAAGTGCTTACTTCTGAGTAGGCAAGTATAGGATTGCCGTGTGAGAGTGTGTGCTGGGAGATTGATGGTTTAAATCTCGTCTCTGCTATGAGCGCATGAGGAAACAAAAATGCTTGTTTACAAAGCTATTGTACTACCAACCTTACTATGTGCTTGTGAAACATGGACCACTTATAAACACCATCTCCAACTCCTCAAAAGATTCCATCAATGGTGTCTCCGAAAATTTTTACACATCACCTGGGAAGACAGGCAACCTAATATCAGTGTACTGGAAGAAGCAAAGATCACCAGTGTTGAAGCAATGATTCTTCAACATCAACTTCGTTGGACTGGTCATTTTGTGTGGATACCTGATGATCGTCTTCCAAAGCAACTACTCTATTCCGAACTTAAAAATGGGAAGCGTAATGCTGGTGGTCAACAAAAGAGGTTTAAAGACTGTCTCGAGGCAAATCTTTAAAAATGTAGTATAAACACTGACAACTGGGAAACACTGGCCTGCAAGCGCTCCAGGTGGAGAACAGCCTTTACCAAAGGTGTCATGGGCTTTGAAGAAACTTGATCTCAGGACGCAAGGGAGAAACGTGCTAAGAGGAGGCACGCTTGGCAAATCCACACCGTGATCAACTCCCGCCTGGAAACCAATGTCCCCACTGTTTAAGGACGTGTGGATCCAGAATTGACCTCCACAGTCACTTACGGACTCATTGTTAAAACAGTGTTTATAGAAGACAATCTTACTCGGCTACGAGTGATCGCCAAAGAAGCAGCAGCAGCTTTGGACAAACCATGATCACTTAGTGTTAGATCCCTTCACCCTCAGTGCTTGCAGCACAGGGATAATAGTCACCTTACAGGGCTTTAGTGAGGATTACTTCAGTAATGTGTGTAAAATGTAGGTTGTTACCTGTCTGTCTATCTGTGTGTCACTCTGGCTTTCCTTTTAACCAAAAAGCTGTAAACTTATATGAGAACCACTCTTTTTTTTTATCATTGGCATAAAGCTATTACCTTAAACCTGAACCATCAGTCTAAAGCAATCACCTAATACTCTTTGACAAAAGTGCTAAGAGGTCTCTGGTAAAGGATAATGGGGGCTAGTCTGTGGTTAAAGAAAAATATAACAAACAAAAAGTCTGTGCCAAGCGAAACTGAATTCTACAACATGCAGAACTTTGAAAATTCAGCCTATTTTACAATGTAGCTTATTCTGCTTAGTTGCCCATGCATTACAAACATAGATTTGCAGCCGTAACTGCCAACAAGCTTAAAAAGCAGTAACGCCGAGACTCTTAGGAAACTGAATTTTGTGTTCAGTTTCCTGTTGTGTTTGCATAAAATCCTGGCATGTGTGCAGTAACTTTGATTCCCAGGATTATTTGGGACCATAAAGGTTGCAAATGCCATTGTACAACATTTTAAGGAATTGTCAGGTGGACCTTAGAGCTTCTTTAATCTTTCTATTGAAATAACCTTCCTTGTGTCAACTCTCGTCAGCCAGCATGGTCCAGTGGTGAGGGATGGTGGGAGTTGGTCCAAAACGTTTGGGAGACATCCAGTTGAGGAAGTCTGTCTTAGAATACTGTTCAGCCCATTCACTTAAGTTACAAGAAACTTTGTGACTGGGAGGTGTGAGAGGTAATTTGTAGTCAAATTAATACAATATGTTCATATATTATTATATCTAGTTATTCTCATTGTCAGTGGTACTGTATCTTCATTGTTTTTGACCCCAGAGCAGTCTCCTCTTCTGTTTTCCTGCTCACTTAGTGCCTTTCTCTTTTTCTAGCCTTTTGAAGCTGATGGCTGGTGCGACACTGCCAACAACCGGGCCTACTGCCAGTATGATGGAGGGGACTGTTGCTCCTCCACTGTCTCCTCCAGGAAGGTACGTGGGATGTTGGTTAATCAACCCACAACTCATCACGTTTACAGTTCAGGGCTGGGTCCATTAGTTTAGGAGGGTGCTTAACCCTTCCCCTGCCAGCCTGTATTCCCCCAACCACCTCCCTAAGCTGCTGTTACCCCCGCAAGCAAGGATTGCGAGGTAAGCACCAGCCCAGACCATTGGTGAGGGTAAAAGTAGCCACGTGAGTAAAGGCAGTCAGTGTGGGGAGAGTTTTAGGGGGAAATTGACTGGTAGAGACAGGGTAAGCACTCCACATTCTCATTCTAATGCAACCATGCAATGAAGAAGGGGCTCCAAGTTGCATGCCGTTGCCGCCTTACATGCAGGGCTGTTGGGACTGGCGAGGTGGAAGTAGGAAGCAGTTAGATCCAGCAGCAGGGGGAAGCAGAGCCAATGGCAAGGAGAGCCAACCCATTCTGGTTTTGTGCCCATCCTGCTCTCTACAAAGGCAACATGGAGACCAAGGAGGAGGAAGCTGACAGGCAGACTGGTTGCAACTTAAACAGCAGGCAGATGTTGGTGGGGCAGCACCACATTTGCCCCAGTGAGAACATAAGAAAAGCTTGCTGGATGAGGCCAATTTAAAATAGCAAGTTGTGCTTTAAAATGTGTCGTTTGGGAGCAAGTATGTTAGAAATGCATAGATGTGAATTTCCATGTGGTTAAAAAAAAGAGTAAACAGGTGCAAAAATGAGACGGACCAGACATCTACCAAATTACCCATCCCTGGCATTTGTGAGTTGGGCTTTTAAAGCCTTGACCTGCCTATTTCTTGACTACCCAAGCACCTTGAGCATAGCCAGTGTGGAGCATGCGTGTGCAGCCCAGACCCATTTCTCTGTGTTCAGAGTCTGTGGCAGATGTGCAGGCATCACAGGACAGACAGGTCAGTTTGGAAATTGCTCCAGGAAAGTAGAAATCTCTGGTATAGGAGGAAATAGCTGGTATAGGAGGATGAAAGCCCTATATTTGGTGTCAAACGGTTGATCCATTGAAAGGTTGTCATCTTGCTTTCTTAGCTTCTTAAGAGGCTGCTGTTGCTGTTAGATCAGGCATAGGCAAACTCGGCCCTCCAGATGTTTTGGGACTACAACTTCCATCATCCCTAGCGAACAGGGCCAGTGGTCAGGGATGATAGGAGTTGTAGTCCCAAAACATCTGGAGGGCCGAGTTTGCCTATGCCTGTGTTTGATTCACCAGAAGGTCTCAAGAGGTCTACAGCAATATAAAACAACAGCATTATAAACAGCTTAAAACAAATTACAATCGCAACTAGAGTGTGTCCTAAAAATATATCTCGCAAGTGTCAAAGGCCACTGTAAAGAAACCTATACAATGAACATGCCGGATGCATCTTGGTGGGGAAGCGAGTTCCACATCTTAGGAGCTGTCACAGAAAATGACCTCTCCCCAGGTCTCCCCCTGCCCCCCCCATACATCTGAGGGCGCTACCAAGAGTGCCTCCTCTGTTAATCTTAACACCAAAGTCTGTAGAGAAGATCTTGGTACCCAAGACATTTAGGGCTTTAAACATTGGTGTGAGTACCTTAAATTGGACCGAGAAATGAACTGGCAACCCAGGCAGCTATTTTAAAACAGGAATTATAGGAGTTCTAATGGGAACCCCAGCCTGTTGGCATTTAACATCAGGTCAGTCTTAAACGTTGGCTGGGATCTTTTTGTTATTTTGCACTCCTGTGTAAATCATACATGGCCAGTCTCCTTTGGGTTGGGACTCAGCTTAGTTCCTTCTTCTTGATCATATTCTCTTGCCACCTGCATGTTATCTGTACAAAAGATCTTGAGTCAGTCCTCACTCCAGAGAGGCACAAGTCTGGTTCTTCTCTTCCATCCTTTTTGTTGTGCATCTTGAATCATTTTTCTTTTCATTGCTCAGAAAGAAGAGAAGCGTTTGGGAGTGTAGCTCTTGGGATCTTGGTCTAGAGATGGGATGTTGCCTTGTGCCCAGAGTGGAGGCCAACTGGAGCCCTTTCCCCTCTTGAGGGAGGGAAGTGTTTTGCTGGATGGCAGAGGTCAATGGGTTGAGGAAACACAGTGGTGGCGTAGCTTCCTCTGAGCAGCAGCCAAACAAAACAGCTGAGAAGGGTTGACTCTAGGGCTGGAGTGAGACATTGGGCATCACTGCAAAATACCCAGTCAGTCCCTCCTTTTTTGGTTTATTTGAACTGATTCAGGTCAGACAAAGAGTTTGGTCTCAAAGGCCAAATAGCTCAAATAGCCCTTTTATCAGGTCAGAATGAGAAAATTTGAAAAGCTTCCAAGAGAACAGCAAATGCTTAGTGCACTAATTTTGCCTGCTTTTTCATTCTGGCTGTTAATACCAAGTGAGGAACCTGCTTTCAGGTGGCTGCACTCTGCTCCCTAAGCAAGCTTCTTGCCCACTCTCCCCAGGTGGTCGTATTTCCTATCGGCTGTGACCGGGACGAGTGCACCTGTCGAGACCCAGCCGCAGAAGAGAACCAATGACAGCAGCCAGGGCCGCTTGTGGAGGAGCGGGAACGCAGGGCTGATGGGAAGGACTCCAGTGGAACCCAGGGGCACAGAGACCTGGTGCTGTGGGAGGCATAGGTCCGTATGGAAGAAAGAAAGCAATGACAAGGAGGCAGAGAGCAAGTGAGGGGAAGGAGTGCCAGAGAGGAAGCAAACAGCCTTACAACACCCGTTCAGCTTCTTTCCCATCGGAATCAAGGTGCCGGCCAAAGGCCTGTTCCACAGCCTTGTCAGCTCTGCCGGCAAGCTGGCTCTGGATCAGGCCCCTGAGGCTGCCTTCAGTGCATTACTGTATAAATGGTTTGCCACCTACAACTGTCTTTGCTCTGAATTTTGTCAGTCTGCCCGGCTACCCTCATTCACTGTCTAGGGCTTGATTTTTTGCAAATGCGGGGGTGGGGGTGGGAAGAGAGGGAAAAGTGATTTGTCTGCAAATATTTAAGCATAATTTTATTACAAATCTATATTATATTTTTATTTGCTGATCATTAAGCTAAAACGTGCTGCTGTGAAGTATGGGACACCAGAAAACTTGGTGTCAGACGCAGAGGGATTTCTGGTTTATGCGAACGGCAGAGTCAAGTATTAATGTTGTTGTTGTTGTTGTTGTTGTTGTTGTTGTTGTTGTTGTTGTTGTTGTTGTTGTTGTTTTTCTGGTGTAAGATTGCATGTTTGAAGGCCCCCTCCAGCCCCTCCCTTTCTCCTTGACATTCTATTTGTTTTTCCTTATGGGCAGAGAATATTAGTGGTGCAGTCCAGGAAAAGCTTTACCATTTGATTCTGCCCACTGCATAAACTGACCACAAGATGGGTTCTTCAGTGTAACAGGAGATCCCCTCCAGTCTCAGATAATTGGTACCTATAAAGGCCAAAGGCTACAACAGAAAATCTGCACATTCGAACATTAAAAAGAGCACTGTTTTTAAAGTACCGTAACTTAACATTGCGCAGTCAGGCGGAGTCCCCCAAAACCCCGGGCAGCCCTCAAGCGGAATAATGACACAAGACCACGTTTTGATGGGATTAAAATTGGCCACAACTTTATTAAGAATTCAGATGTATTGGTGCAGGCATTGGGCGTATATCCCTCCCAGCCCCCAGCCAGGGGTGGGGTAATTTTCAGGGTTGGCCAGCATGTGTGGGGGTTGGGCTAACTCTGGAGAACATATGTTCAAGCCCAACTCGATCGCAGCCGCTGGAGGGGGAGGGCAATGATGGCCTATGTGTATGGTCAATGCCCCCCTGCCCCATTTACAGGAACCCTGTTATTGCCGCCACAATGGGGCGGGGGGGGTCACCGCCCCCACGCCCTGCCCATTTATGTAAATGACTAAAGGATTCCACCCAAGGCCTGCATCCGCCAAGTTGTGACGAATTGCTACAGGAAAGGCGAAACCTGCCAATGCAGGGAAATTCCTTTCCGGCCCTTCAACAGCAGCCTTGTCGTAGCAGCGCCTGTGTGCGTGTACGCCTGTGGAAGGAAATAACCTGTAATGCAAGTATTAAATTAGGGAGTGGAGGGTGGGAAAGCTGTGAATCCATCGGCTGCTTCCTGAGAATGGCTCACCTTCCACTGTGTGCAAGGTAAGGTTAACTGTTCCTACCTGGCCAATCCCCCCGGCACGCCTCCCTGAGCTGGATTGGACGGCTAACTGAGTGGGTGGAGAACACCAGTATCCAGCCCCAGGTTGGCAGTGCCAGCTTCCAAACTTCCAGGGCTGCCTCAGGGATCCCAGGGGGCTGCGCACGACTGCGCAAAATGTGCCTCTCCTTTATGTGGGGAACGGTCATTACTGTACTGGGCCCATACATCAGGGGAGACTTGCAGATAAGCCTACAAGTAACTCGTCTTCAGTTTTGCTATCCTAGCCTTCCTTCCCATCCAGGAGTGTGTTTGCCATGTTGTGTCCAGAAAGACACAGCTTTCTAAAAAGCTTTCCTGTTTGAACACAGGTGGGAGATTCTTCCAGTCCTGCAACGGGGGACCCAGGGGTGCTTCACATAGTCTAATGGGCAACTTTTGTGGGCTTTTACTGCTGAACTACAGGGTTCACCAACCTTTTTGGACTTGCAGGCACATTTCAAAATCCAGGTTAGTGCTGTGGGCACCAGTCACAAAAGTTTTTTGCCATGGTATAACACAAAATTAGGAGGAGTACAGTCATTCCAATGGGGAGTCATGTACATTCTGCTGCTCCGGATTCCGGAAACAACACAATATTGACACACACATACTGGTGCCATGCTCAAACATATACCATATACATCTCTCACAGGCCATACACAATTACCTCTCCTTTCCTGCCACACCCACCTGCAGACCACACATGCAGCTCTCCCTTTCTCTGCCCAAATGTATTTCTCAATCACAAACACACACAGCATGCCTAAGCACCCCCCACACATTCAAAAAAGGAAAAACCCTCCACA